>NC_044322.1:6172662-6482037 GCF_007399415.2 Gopherus evgoodei
TCCCGGCTGCCAGCCCTGTGTCTCATGGTTCTGCTCCTGGCCCCACATGCAGGGTCCTCTCCTGGCCCTGAGCCTGGGACTCTGCCCCCACCCCCAGCTGTGGCCCCAGCCTCAACCCCCTTACCCCAGTCCATGTCCCCCCTCCCAGAGCCCCGGCCCTGCTCCCAGCCTCAGCTCTAGGGAGTGGCAGGGGGAGTGGACATGGGTAAGGGGGGGGGTGCAGTGCCCTCACTATAAAAAGTGTCCCAGCATCACTGTCTGTCCCTGTGCTGGGTAGCAGCACACACAAGCTATTTGTATACCTTGAACTGTACTTTCATTTTAGAAACTCGAACTACTGACTGTCCATTCGCTGCCTGAGAGGCTGTAACCATGTCTCCCTCCAGTGCTCGGTCCCAGCAACTATCACAGCTATTTACCTAGAGTCACAAGGCGTTAAATCCTCTCTGCTGATGAGGCCGGGGCACGTGGTTGGTGCTGGTGCGTCCAGTCCTGATGCACATGGACAGCCCCTGGCACCTGTATCTGTACGTGGCCACGGTTCATTAGTAAGGAACTTTCTCTGCGTGGGTCTGTGTCGGCTGGGATGGTTTTATTTATTCCTCGTCTCCTTTAACAAACAAATGTGCAGCCTCTTCGCACCTAAAATGAGAACACGGCCCCTATTTTAAATTCTGCTCCACAGAGAGGGCCTGATCCACACCCAATTGGCATCAGGCCCCTGCTTGAGACTGTCTAAAACAAAAAGCCTTGTGTACAATACAGTTACGCTGCCGATCTCCAAAAGAGTGGGTATTAATAAAGCTTTCCGCTGATGCCTGTATCCCTCCCGTGGTGCTCCTGTTTGTTTAACTGCTGCAAAGTGTTCTGGGGTCAGAGCGTGGGATGGGAAGGCAGGAGGCCGGGGCTCTAATTCTGGCCCTTCAGCTGACTCGCTGTGGAGGCTGGGCTGCATGGAACTGAGAACGAGCTGTGATGATTGCAGCTGGAGCAAGATGTCTTGAGCTAAAGGTACCAGACAGGTGAGCCAATTCTCCTCAGTTGTGCTGGTTTTTCAGTCCTGCTCGGCTCCTGTTCTCAACATGGCAGAGCAGAGGGACAGGGAGACACAGTCTTGCCACCCATGGGACAAAATCAGATGTCGGCTACCAGAAACGGGACATTACCAGGTATGTATTTAAGGGCTGAAACTTACAACTTCTAACCCAGCAGTAGATGATTAAGGACTAAGTAATGTCAGGGTGATTCAAACAAATTTGGTGACCCCCACCCCACACTGGGGCAGACATTTGGGCCTTCTCTGTTTCCATCTGCCCCAAACTGCCCATACCATCCTAGCTGTGGTTGGGTAAACTGTTGTGGACAACTGGAGAACCTATTAGGTTCCTGCCATCACATTGGCATAAAAGAGATTGAGAGGGGCAGTGATTTTTATTCAGCCCATTTGGTTTTGTTAATAACCAGTTAACTCAAATGCCCAAGATCCATGGAGGAGAAAAGTTCTCTTTGTTAAAGATTCAGCACCCTGCCCTTTCAGTTAAGGACTCGGAAAGATCTCAATCCACATCTTAGACCTCCAAAGAGAATCCTCTTCTAATCCTCTCTGCTTTATCTGAAAAATAAGGCTACTACTACTTACCTGGGGCACTCTGGGAGTGGTAGGTGTGAGACTGAATTCATTCAAGCTTGTAAATTGCCATGAGCTCCTCAGATGGGAGGTGTTAAGGGCAAGGTGTTAGCAGTGTAGTGAGCTGGGTAGTGTGTGTGTATATCACTATTGCCTTCTACTGGATGGAATAGGAATTGTTCAGTTATGTCAGTCTGTGGCGTTAACAGGTTTTTCTTTAGCTTGATTGGTTGGGTGCTGAGCTTTTGGAACAGGAGGCCGTGAGTTCTAGTCCCCACTTAACTCCCTTTAATGTTCTGTTTATTTCTACATCTTTAACTCTGTTGCTACAAAAACAAAAAAACTGTGTTGATTTTTGAAAGCTCATGTCCAGGCTTAATTTCCCCCTGAACTGGAAATCATGCCACATGCTTATGCTCCTGGGAGAGCAATGAAACAAACACACCCTCCCTTAGCTTGAGTTTTTATTTTGAGATCTGTGCTAATTCGATCCCAGTTTGGCTGTGCTGCTGGTGTATATTGTTTTTAGACAGTCATCCAAGCTCAGCAGAATAGATGGCAGCCACCCGCTGCACAGCCCCTCTCCCCACCCCATTAAGCCAGGTCAGATGTGCTTTCAGCTGAGGATGGGTTCAGTGCCGCTTCAGCACTCTGGCTGCAAACCAAGCAAACAGACAAAAGAAGGGTGCTGTGAGTGTGTATGTGTGGGAGGCAAAATACACCGGGAGGCAGTGGGAGCGATTCTGCTGCTATGGGAGTCGCGGCAGCAAGCCCCAACGTGCCAATCTGAAGCAGTTTTACAAGTCACACAGGGCGAGCTTCTGTGCTGCCGGACTCTGGATTTACCATGGATGTCAGGGGCGTTACCCCTGATAAACACGAGAGTACGTGAGACCAGGATCTGACACAAAACAAAGCATACATATGTGTTGGCCCAATCTGTGTCTCAAGCCTTCACTGCCCCTATGGACTTCGATGGAGATTGTGCTAGGGGATAAATAAGGATGAGATCAACACTGCTACAGACCATTTGCAAGGTGTTAGTGGAGACAGAACCTAACCGTCCCTCATAACGATCATAAAGCTTTAGGCCAGAGGGGATCATCTGTGTGACCTCCTGTCTATCACAGGCTATTAAACATCCCAAGCCTAAACCCAACAGCCAGAATTAGACCAAAGCATTACAGCCGTCAGGAGCCTAATATGGTGCACCACAGGCAGCAAACAAGAGGGACTGGCCGCAGGCCCATGAAATGACACGAAACTGATTACAATCCTGGACAGTCCATGGTGATGAATCGGTAACAGGGGGCATGTTCCGGTCATGCTACAACCTTCAGCCTTGTGATGGCTCAGTTCTAGTTGTGTGAACAGAGCCGATGTTGTGGCAAAAGTTGTTTGGAAAACAGGATCTCCTGCCATGGGAAATTTGCCATTTGTTTCTCCCGATTTGGGACAAAAAGTTGAACTCTTGAATGTGTTGTGGAATGAAAAGTGAAAATTGATTTGGAAAAATCGAAATGAAAAACGTGGGGATTTTTTATTTAAATGAAATGTTTTGACATGTCAACACAAGATGTAAAATGTGTGTTTCAAATCAATGGGGAAATCCCCAAATTTAATCAAAATTCTCCTGGGGGGAGTATTTTCCAGGGGTCTTCGATAACTCAACTCTTCCCATTACCCAGACTCTTCTCCTCTTTCCATCTGTGTTGATGGATGATGGCCCCAGACTTCCTGGTTCCCTTCTCTCCCGGCACTAACTGGTTTCCTACCAGCCATGTTTTGGGTTGTTTTTTTACAGTATGTTTTGCTCAACCACACTTACATGTTTCTGATTTGTTTTCTGTGCATGGCTAAAGGGCCAGCAGCATCTGATCTCATCCACCCCTGTGTAAATGCAGAGTAATACCTCTGAAGTCTTCAGTGGAGTTACTCCAGATTTATACCAAATCAGAATCTGAGCCCATAACTACATCATGAATCTTTTCCCTAAAAGTTGTGTGAGCGATCAGTGATCAGGACAAAGTGTGACTCTTCTGTCTCATGTCTCTTAACCTCTGCAAGGAAAGTGGAAAATATACAGTGAGCCATCCCTGACTAAATGGATTGTTAACCCAGTGCTAATAAAACAGGCCCTTGTGGTACCATCGGTCTTGAAGCAAAAGACTATAAGATCTTTGGGGCAGGGACTGTCTTTCACTGTTCGTTTGTACAGTGCCTAGCACAATGGGACCTTGATCTGGTCCTCATTGAAACCAGTGAGAAGTCGACTAAAAATTGAAGTCCCCACATGGCCCAGCCGTACTCCCGTACTTAGCAGTGAACGAGGCTGCCCCCGGGGAGTAAGGATGGCAGAATCAAACTCTTGGGTGTGAGCCGACTCCCATTCAAGTCAATGGAAAGATTTCGGTTGAATAGGAGTTGGATCAGGCTTGAATCGACTGATTGAGACTGGCAAAATAGCCCAGCTACAGCATCAAATGTCACTTGCTAGAAGGCTGAGGCACAAGCCAAGCCAGAGAATGGGGGAAAACATGACGCACACCTAGGGGGGAGTTGATATGGATCTGGCACTTCGGGGCTTGGTCCATTCCACAAGGTAGATCTTCGGCACGCAGCACCTGGAAATAAAAGAACAGGCCTTGCCTATGTATCCCACTGGTGATTGTGTTTTCTGGGGCCCCCCCACTAACGGATATGGCAACCCCCTGCAGTAGCTTTGGGGACCATTATGTATTTAACACTGAGAGCAGGACAACCTCAAAAGGCCATTAGACTGAGCTGGATCAGCTGTAGAATATGCATGGCCCTTTGTGCCAGCACAGGTGATGTGCACTGTGTGTTCCTGGAATCGGTCTGGGGCAAGTAATGCAAATCCCCATGCTGGCTGGGAAGCATGACTGCCTGGGGACAAGGAGCGGGCCTGGTTTTACCTGTTCGCAGGAGGCTGGGAGATACAGCAAATCTTTGGGTATAAAGAGCTGGGTTCAAACAGACTCAGGGGCCTTCCTTTGGAGTTAGCAAATGGCAGTGGTTTGAGCATTGGCTTGCTAAACCCAGGTTGTGAGTTCAGTCCCTGAGGGGGCCATTTGGGGATTTAGTTGGGGATTGGTCCTGCTTTGAGCAGGGGGTTGGACTAGATGATCTCCTGAGGTCCCTTCCAACCCTAATAATCTATGATCTATGACAAGGTCTTTGGGCCTCCGGGGACTCCCAGCCCTTGCTGAAGGGTTGGAAAGACTGTGGTCTATAGCAGTGGTCCGCAAACTGTGGGGCAGGCCCCACAGGCGGGCATGGAGGAACATTTGGGGGGGCACATAGTGGGGCCTGAACCAGCCCCCACAGGGGTCAGGGAGGGAGCACTACCCAGTCCCGCTCCAGCCCCTCCTACAGCCCAGCTCTGCCCCCCCTTCCTTCTCCACCCCCAGGTCAGCTCTGCCTCTTGCCCCAGCTCCTTCCCCATCCCCAGTTCTGCCCCAAGCTCCACCTTCAGCTCAAGCTCCCACGCTGAGCAGGAATGGGGGTCGAGGGCACAGACAGATTCCATTACAGGTGTGTGGGGGGCGACAGAAAAAGTTTGGGAACCACTGGTCTGTAGGGCCCCATAAGATTGCTGGGTGACTTCTGGCAATGTTCATTAAGCATGTAGGTACTGATTGTTTTTCACGTTTTATCTGGGATGCTTTTACCTGAATTATAAATGCACTCTGCTGAGGAAGAGCAGGCTGGTAACTTGTAACTGCTGGCATATATGGGTCATAGCTTGGAGAGACAGTGCAGCCCAGATGTTGGCCTTTAGGCAGCTTGGTTTGCTGGGAGTATCACAGAGTAGGGCAGGGAGCTCTGCAGCTTTAAACCCCACAGGAGGGGCCCTGCCCAGAGACAGGTGATGGCTGGAGGCCTGAGACCTCACTGGGCCCTCCTGGAGTTGACCACGGGTGGGGGGATAACTTGTAATTGTGTGGTTACCCTGAAACTGTGACACTTTCTGGCTGCTGATCTGCAGAGGGTATGAACCTCTTAACAGCCAGCAACTATGGAAGGCTGGCTTGCTGGATCTCTAGCTCAAGCAGGAGCACTTCATGCTTTTTTTCTTGGGGTTGTACCTGGTTCAGTCCCCGGTGTGCCAGCCCAGACGGTGGCTATACCATGTGCTCTCTGAGGCCATTGCACCAGTAGTGCCCCCGGGCACAGGGAGTAAAACACCATTCGTCCCTTCCTTCCAGTCTCCGTCTGGTGTGTTTCTTCCTCCTCACACAGCAGGGGACTGCTCCCGCCCCAGGAGAAGCTGGGCCACGCAGCCCCTTCTTACCTGTATCGCCGCGGGCAGCCATAGTGGCCTACGTGTACCTCATGGGCAAGGCAGAAGCGGCGGCAGTACCCTCTCCGGTTGGCGCAGGTCCAAGTGGTCATGGGAGCGACCTCCTGGGCACCTGGGCAGGGAGAAAGCAGCAGCTGGAAAAAAACAGGCAGGAGATGCCCAGAGCCTGTGTCCCTGCTGCGGTGCCTGGGAACCCCACAGGCTGGGAGTGAATTCATAAGACAACCCGCTGATCTTCTGGCCTGCTGCTCGACATTCACGCCAATGGGGGCCTGTCCCTTTGAGTAGGCCAGGGCCAGTGCCCCTGCATCAGAACAGGTGGCCCATGTGAGCCAGTTAAAGTGGGGAGGGCTACACCCGAGGCTATAAAGGTCTGTGAGAGGACAGGAGAGGAGAGATTGGGGCAGGCTGTGCCTGGGGAGAGGAAGCACAGATGAGTGGAGCTAAGTCTGGGGGTGGGTCCCTGGAACAAGGGAGTGACGTAGGTCTTTGGTTCCCAGTGAAGACGGTGGGAAATAGAGGCAGGGTGCCACTGAGCGACCATTGGCCACTGACTGTAGGGCACTCAGGTGGCACCTGCCATATTACAAGAGTCTTAAAGTCCAGTGATTGGGATGCAGTTGGAGTCTGCTCAGTGGAAAGTCACCCATTGACTTCAGTGGGTTTTGGCTCACCCCCTTACTGAGGACAGCTGGCTTATTGAACAGATTTAGCCTAAAGTTTTAAGACAGAGAGATGCAGTGGCTAGAGAACTGGGCTGTAATTTGTAGAGCTGGGTGGGAAATGGGTTTCTTGTCCCATGACAATTGAAAAAAATTTCCCGCCATGAATCAGGGTAAAAAGTTGAAATCGCGAAAAATGTGATCTGAAAAAGATGAAACGGTTTGGTTTGGCCATTTTAATTTTTTTTTTTAACTATAGCTCACGTTTCGAAATGAAAAGTCCCTCTGCAGCAGAAAACCAGAACTTGTTGTTTTGAAGAGGTCAGAACAAAAGGCTCCGACAATTTCCAAACGTTCTTCCAAATTTTTTTCAGGTCAAATAATTGTTCGAAACAGACCCTTTTCTGCAAAGCGTTTCCATTTCAGCTAATCAGCATTTTCTGATGAATACCCATTACACTGCAAAATTCCCAGCCAGTTCCCGTTATTTGTGTTATAGTAAAACCTAGCAGGTCCAGCCATGTTCAGGGCTCCGTGTGCCAAGCCTGTGCAGAGTAGACAGACAGTAACAGTCCCTGTCTAGATAGCCAAGGCAAACAGAGGGTGGAAGAAAGGAAGTTTTATTATTCTTATTTTACAGCTGGGGCACTGAGGATCTGAGAGTTTAAGTGATTTGCCCAAGGTGTCACAGAGGATCTGTGACAGAGCTAAACCCAGGTCACCTAAATCCCAGTCCAGTGCTGTAACCACCAAATCATCCTACCTTTCCTAGCCCTGGCCTCTGTTTCTCATTCCAGCTCAAGCTCACTTGCTGAGTAACCTTGATCAAGTCATGTCAGTGCTCAGTGCCTCAGTTTTCCCATCTGCACATTGGAACTAATGAGCCTGACCTCCTTTGTAAAGTGCTTTGAGATCTACTGACAAAATGCACTATAAACCCTCTCAATTGCCAGTCTCATAACCAAAGGCTCATTGCCTTCCTGTCACTTACACTCACAGCTTCATCCACACTCCTCTCCTCCAGGAGCTAAATGGTGGCAAGAGATCCTGTCTACACTGTTAAACTGGAGTAACATGCCTCCACATAAGAGCATAAGAATGCCCGTGCTGGGTCAGACCAATGGTCCATCTAGCTCAGTATCCTGTCTCTGACAGTGGCCAGTGCCAGATGCATTAGAGGGAATGAAAAGAACAGGGCAATTTTCAGCAAAAAAGGTTGAATCTACACTTCTATTATAAACAAAGTTGAATGAAAGCAATCCAAGGCACATCCCCCGTTGGGTCTGCCATGGTCCCATGCCTGCCCCTACACTATGGCCCCCACCCCAAGCTGTGGCCTCGCCCCTTCTTGAGAAAGTGGCTGAAGATTTCAGCAATACGACAAATGGGGCAGGTCACACCTCCTGGAGCTACTGTTTCAGGCTACCTGCATACTCAGGCAGGGGCCAGTTACACTTGGCTCACAGTTTCAACCCTTTCTCTGCATCCATGAGGACATTTTAAAAAGCAGAGAACCTGACTCCAGGAGCGGGGGCCCTGGCTTGGGCCTGTAGCCTCTGGCTCAGATTTCAAACCTGATTTTGACATGCATACCATGTCACCAAACCTAGAGCAGTCTGTCTGACAGTGCACAGGCTGATCTTACGCCAGGCTTTTTTGGAAAGTCGGGGGCGAGCAGGACAAGCTATTTGAGAGCCTGGAATGTTCCAAAACCAAGGGTGGGATCTCACAAGCTGTAGAATTTCCTGATTCTTTTGGGTTCATAAATAGAGGAGATTTGACTCACTCAAATCCCAGGGAGTTGCCGTGAACTCCCTGGGAGCAGCATCTCTGGTGCCTTCCCCTCCTCCGCCAGCTGCTGTCACAAATGTGAGCATCAGGGAAACGTAGGTGCAGGATGGAAGCGGGGGTGGGCTTAGATCAGTGTCCCTCTGCCTCAGCTGACCCTGGGTCACCCCAGTACAAGCCCAGTGATTAGCACACAATGCTCATGACCTTCTCTGCTGTTGTTTGCCAGGGGCTGAATGGTGACTTGTCATTTTTCCCCAGGGTGCTGCTATAATCAGAGCACTTGGATGCCCTCCCCTATGTATTTATAAGCACTGTTTAGGCCAGGAGAGAGGAGAGCACCAGGGACAACTTCAGCAGCGGTGTGACTCCCCCCTAGCCCCCCCCCCCCGACTTCACTAGTCAATGGAGTGACTACAAGGATGAATTTGGGTCCATTTGTTTCTAGCGCTGGACCACGTGGAGTGTGTCTGTGTGCAATCCCGATTTAGTTAAGACACCGTGGTCTGGGATTGCTGGTGCTCCCAGGAGATGCTGGTCATAAATGGGCCATAGTCTGCTCTCCATTGCACTGGCGTAAGTGCCGAGTAACTCCCCTGAACTTCAGTGGATTTACATAGAAGCAGAATTTGCCCCAGTGGAACGATCTCCCTGCCTCAAAAGTCTTGAGCAATTTTCCTGCAGCATGCAAAACAAACCAATCCTACCAGTCTTCCTCTGGATTTCTGAGTCTGATCACCTTGGCTGCTTTCACAAAGGCAGGTGTCCTCCCCTGGGCAATGTTAGCCAAAGACCCAGATGCTGTAATAGTGTTACAACTCTGCATAGTCCTTTAGCTTTGGATTCTTCCATGCACACACACTTAGCTCGTGCCCTTAACGGGCCAGGAACTTTAGAGACTGTAGCAGTTTGAGTAGTCTGAAGTGATGGGGGACCCATCTCTTTTGAAGGGGTACTTACTGATGGTTCCAGTCAGTGCCAGAAGAAGGAGAAACCCTAGGCCCAGGGCATTCATGATGAAGCTTGGCTTTTGGGATGTTGATTTTCTGTTGATTCTAACCAGCTAGCCTGTATTTATCAGTTCAATGCCTGGCAGCAGAGGGGTGGAGTTTGGCATGGGACCACTAGCAAAGAGCTAAAAGCAGCTATGTCATGATCCGGGCCTTGATTTGGGAGGTAGGTTAGACATCACACTTAAGATTTGCTAAGCTCCTTCAGTTCAAATATTGGCTGGGAATCCTTTGGAATCCAAAGCCATGAGACCTACTCTGCTAAGCGAGAAATCAGCAAGAGACGGCAGAGACCTTGAGCCTCCGTCCATTTGCACCAGTTTTACAGCCCTGGAATGACTCCTGCTTGGCCCTGCGGTAAACCCAGGGAGAATCAAGCCCCTGTTATATTAGATCAACCCGTGTTAGACTGCAGGCTCTTTTGACTCATTACATCTGTTAAGGGCACTGCACACCCATGAGTGCCGTACACATATGTACATGGCGCCTTCAGTCTGTCCTCAGAACCCAGTCCCTCCAGTCTCCTCCCCATTTTCAGTGCTGTTCATTAAACGCCCTCTGATTTGTCAGCATCTGTCCGGGCTGGTGGGACCAGCAAGTGATCTCAGTGACACAGTGTGGTGGGTGCGGATCTGCTGCGTAATAATCCGACAACACTGATGTAATAGTGTTCTGAACCCTGTTTGGGACTGGGCAGTGAGGGGCAGTTATTGCACATTGGGTTAGAAGACTTTCCTGTATGAATGCATTGACCTAGCTTCAGCAGGAGCTGTGGGGAGAGCAAACAGGAATACCACACAAGAGTTGTAGATACCTACAAGCTCTGTTTTAGACCCTGCTCCTGTCATTGAATAAACCTCTGTTTTACTGGCAAAAAAAAAAAAAAAAAAAAAAACATGGGGGGGGAGGGGGACAATTACGGGACAATGGTCTACTTCCAGGCTAATATGACTCTGCTGTCCTGCTAATGCTGGGAACTAAGATCAAAGGGCTCTAAACAGCTACAAAACTCCACACAGGAGAAGAAAGGGTGATTTGCCAGGAGCTGTCCAGGGGGACAAGCTCTGCAGAAGGAGTCTGAAGGAGTTGTCCCTTTCCTGATCCAGAGAATGGCAAGCCGTAGGGAGAGGCAGGCAGGCATGTAGACTGGTTTATTGGTTTAAGATTTATTTTCTCTTAAGTGCTTTGGTTCAAAATATTTTGCATTAAGGACGGAGGCTGTCACTCTATCATTGCTCCTAGAGAGGGCAGAACTACAGGCACTGAAGCTAATTCAGGGCTGCTGAGGTCATCCTGGTGGATCTCAGGGGCAGTGTTGGCCCTAGACCAAATGGTGCCCCCAGGCAAGGAGCACCTTTGGTGCCCCCTCCATTTCTTAAATTTGTGAATACCTTATTTTTTATTGCATTTGCAGCCTATTTCATGACTTTGATGCACGATTTGCATGCATGATTTATCCCCTGTCATATACATTTGCATGCTAGGATCTGTAAATCTGCATTTATTCATGCCATATATAAGGAAATCAAATAAAATAATTTCCTCTAAGTTTATAGAAACTTTTTAATTTGAAGAATAACTGAAATGTACTAACATCAAGAAATTGAACTGTGCACCAACATTGGGTGGGCCAGTATTAGTGTCACAGTAGGTGACAACCTTTGAATGTTAACCCGAGTCCTTTAGTTCAAAAGGTCCCTTTTCTCACTGTCATGGTACAATTCCCCACTCTGAACCTTAGCGTCCAAAGATGGGGTACCAGCATGAATTCCTCTAAGCTCAATTACCAGCTTAGAACCTGTAGCACTGCCACCAACCAGGAATTCCAGTGCGTGGTACACTCTGGTCCCTACAAAACCTGGCCTGGGGACCCCCAAGACCCAGACCCTCTGGATCTTAACACAAGGAAAGTAAACCCTTTCCCTCACCGTTGCCTCTCCCAGGCTTCCCCTCCCTGGGTTACCCTGGAAGATCACTGTGTGATTCAAACTCCTTGAATCACAAAACAGAGAGGACAATTCACCTTCCTCCCTCCTTCTCTTTCCCCCTCCCAGACTCTTCCTGAGAGAAAGTAATCCTGGCACAGAGAGAAATCAGCCTCTCTCTCCCTCTTCCCTCCTTTCTCCCCACCAATTCCCTGGTGAATCCAGACCCAGTCCCCTGGGGTCTCACCAGAATAAAAAAAACAATCAGGTTCTTAAACAAGAAAAGCTTTTAATTAAAGAAAGAAAAAACAGTAAAAAATATCTTTGTAAATTTAAAATGGAATAGGTACAGGGTCTTTCAGCTATAGACACTGGGAATACCCTCCCAGCCTAAGAATACAAGTACAAATTAAAATCCTTCCAACCAAATACACATTTGCAAATAAAGAAAACAACCATAAGCCTAACTCGCTTTATCTACCTAGTACTCACTAGTCTGAACTTATAAGAGTCTGTATCGGAGAGATTGGAGAGAAACCTGGTTGCACATCTGATCTCTCTGAGCCCCCAGAGTGAACAACAACCAAAACTAACAGCACACACAAAAACTTCCCTCCCTCAAGATTTGAAAGTATCCTGTCCCCTGATTGGTCCTCGGGTCAGGTGACAGCCAGGCTCACTGTTCTTGTTAACCCTTTCCAGGCAAAAGAGATATGAAGCACTTTTGTTCTATTAACTCTTACTTATCTGTTTATGACACTCGCCTTTTTGCTCTCACAAACTGACGCACAGATCCAAAGGCTGGCCAATGGCATTTCCAAGCGATAAAATAGCCAGCGATGGTAGTCTCTCATTGGCCATTGTTGATCGAAGATATGTTTTAATGAGCCGGAGCTGCGGAAAGCTGCTCTCCCCACTCATGACTGTGACTGGCAGCGTGAGCAGAATCTTCCCAGCTGTCGGCACGTGGGTGACGACATTCTAGGAGCTTCGAGGAAAATGAAGTTCTCATAAAGTCTGGAAGGTTCCTTGAGTTTCTAGAAAGGTCCAGAACATTCTAGGAGGTTAGTGAAAAATGAATCCACGTGCAGAATACCTGAAACAGGTTACTTCAAACATTCTCTTTTCCCTTTTGTTGCTAACCACAAAAAACAGCACCCCAAGCCTGGCACCTCAGACAGTCACCTGGATCATCTGCCCTTAAATCTGGCGCTGCCCAGGGGACTGCAGCCAAGGGCCTGGTCTAAGACTAGAGAACAGCGAGAGAGGTGATGGCTTGAGACCCCCAGGGGGTGCATTCAAAGAGACTAGGACAGGTATGGGGCAGTTATCCCACTAATAAACACAATGCAACCCTCTACTCTCCTGCCCTGCTGAGCCACTCTACTTTAGCCGAAATCACAAGCTATCACTTAATGTTCTAAGGAGTTTCCTGGTCCTGCTTCCAGGCTAGGAGGCTCCATAGGAACATGTGCGATCTGGAGTCTTCAGCAGTCTGTCTGCAAGCCAGCCAGCCTGGAGCAAGGTAGGGTGAGTGCTCAGTGTTCCCTCTAATTTTTCCCACCCATGTGAGGAATGAATTTTGTTATGTGCACCACTATGGAGGTGCTGGGTGACATCACTGGGCTGGGACAAGCCACTTCAGCCACACCTGGGGCCGGGCTGCACTCCTGCAGCTGGGTTTGGGCCAGGCCACTCCAGCCGCACCTGGGTCTGCGCCGCCCAGGCCGTGGCAGGGCCAGGCTGCAGCAGAGTTGGGGCTGGCGGAGGGGCTGGGGCACCCCGGCCGCAGCAGGTTGGGGGCTGGGCTAGGCTGGGGGAGGGGGAGGGACACCCCTCCCCCAGTCAGTCCCTGGCTGCGGCAGGTCTTCGGGTGGGTTCCCTGAGTGCCTGTGTGGCACTAAATAGGCTGCTGCATGGCCGTGCAGTTTACAGGGACCTTAGGTGAGCGATGTCTCTCCATTGTTTGGGGAGCAGCCTGCTTTGTTTCTCCCTGATTTTGGTTCTTGTGTGCTAGGGTTCTGGATTCTAAGTAGTGTTATACTCCTAACATCTCAGCATGTATGCTGTGAACATAATGCCCTTGGCTGCTCCCACAGCAGGTACCTAGAAAGATCTAGCAGCAATGAAGAACCAAGCAAGCCATTAAGTCCTTGCCATTTTGCCTCTGTCAGTGAAATAGTGTGAGATGATAGGAAGCAGTGTGATAACACTGGTTACTTGCAAAGAGTGTAGTGGCGAGCACTGTCTATGAACTGAGAGTACCAGTGCCGTGCCTACCCCAGATGTATCAGTCATGCCTAAAGGGGTAAACCATGAAAACTCAATTTATCCCTGGCTATGGAAGCCTGGAAAATCAGGATATTTCTTTCTCCACCAAATTATCCCATTAATCCAGATTCTATACCATGAAGTCATTCTCTCACTGCATTCGGCCATTAACAGTGATGGGGTTGGCACTGCATGCCGGAGGAGTGTTCACTCCCAGGGCGAGGCATAGCACAGGGTGCAGGCTGTGTTGCTGGCAGAGGCGAAATGGGCTTGTGGTGAAGGCATGGGACGATCAGGAGGATCATGTTCTGCTCATGACTCTGCCACAATCTCCGTGCGTGGCCTCAGGCAAGTCACGCGAATTGTCTGTGTCTGTTTCCTCCATTCATCTAGTATGGCACCAGGCTGCTGGGAGGAGGCGTCTGTTAATGCTTGTAAAGTGCTTTGCGATCCTGCGGAGAAGGTGCTGTTGTATGCTGTGTGGTTTAGGATGGCTCCTATGCTGCAGTAAACAGTCATCATCTCCCCTGAGAAGAGACTCGCCCCCTCGGCTCTCAGGCTCACCTCCCAACTCAGCAATCTTAATTTTAGACGCTATTAGCCACTTAGGGATGTGTCACTCTGTGGCCAGCAGGTAGGTTTTATTACAGCAGGTTGCTAAATGTGCTGGTTGTTCCAGCACGTGCCCACGTGGTACTGACGTGGCTGCTGCTCCCTGCTCCTCAATCTCAGTACAATGGACACAGCACACACTGTGTGGTTTGGTATTTCCTTTTATTAGTTACCCGCTGGCACGAAGAGGCAGTGGAGCTGGCAAAACTGACCACCGGGGCATATCCCTGGTGTAAGAAGTGCCCTAGATGGGTAGCACCACTGAACCAGCTCTATACTCACTGCCCACTCGCTGCCCTAGCAGAGGGGTATGTCAGGGCCAGGGGAGGGTGTGTTCCTGGGGTGCCATTGTGCTCTGGCTATTGTTGCAGGCGGTTGAAGCCAAACATAATTAGATCAGCCTCAAGGCTGCTGTAAGTTACGCCAGGGGCTGGACCTCAAAGGCAGGGAGAAGCAAACGGGGCTTTGAGCCACCATGGCCTCACCCCTCTGTCCCTGAGGTCAGCTGGAAAGGAGAACCTGGCCCATGGCGTATGTGTCAGTCCTTCCTGCAAATCCCCATGGTGAGCTAGTTTGTTCTGTTTGAATGCAGCTCAGCCCAGGGCATTAGGCAGAGCTCTTTGTCACTGTGCGCTTAGAATTTGTCCAGCCAGATATGGAAATGGTGAGAACATCAGCACCCCTCCAGTCTTGTGACTGCCACCATGCCCAGTCATGAGAGCATCTGTTGTGTATTTAACCCTTCAGCTGCTGCCCTGGACAAGTGAACACTGCTGTACAATGTCTATGGATGCAGGAGGGCCAAAGACTATCTTGGTTTTAAATGTGACCTCATAAGCAGGGGAGAAAATGGTTCTGGGCCCTTCTTTATGATGGATAAAGAGAGCCTGGGGGGGGAGTCTATTTCCTTTATAAGGTTTTCTTTCTGCTTGTTTTTTCACATTAAAAATTGTTCACCCTGTTTTCCCTGGAAGACTTTCTGGATGACTGGAGAACTCACTCAGATAGTAGTATGACCTCAGAGACATCCAGCAAGTGAAAGCTGATTAGTGAGACAGGAAGAGAAGTTTTGTTCAGACTGATTTAAACTTTGCTAATTTATTTTTATTGAGCCTTTGAACTAATGACATCTCTGCATTTTTTAAAAGCTCAGTTGAAGGAATTAATAAACACTTCCAGTTTTTTATATATTTAACTCAAATGCTTGAGAAACATGTGGGAGAAGAGATGTCACTGTTAAATATTCTATACCCTATCTTTCCAATTAGGGGCCAAGAAAGCTCATAAGCCACATCAGCAATATTACTAACCCCATGTATTCAAAAATTCCAAGATCAACATAATAATCACAAGATCTTAAAAATAATAGAGGGTCTTTTTATTTGCCTCTGGATATGGAGCCTTTAGGGGTCACATTTTTCAAGCTTTTTCCCTGAAGCCACATGGGCTAGAAAATTACCTTTTTTTATGAAGGATATTTTCACCTAAAAATCTGACTCCAGGAGATGTGATTTTAAGAAAAACACCAAATATTCCCAGAGCTGGCAAGGAGCGGCACAAGTCCGCCATTACATATTCCTTTGCAGGTTACCTTTAACTGTGAAATGATGCCCCACCGGCCTGGGGGCTGTATTGGGAAATCTTCACTCTTTTCTGTGTGTGATGAAACATATCCAGGAGAAATCTGTAAATGCATTGCTAATACTGAATTTTAATAGATGGCCCAAATGTATGCAAACTTTCTTATTAAAGAGAATTGACAAGTCTCTACAGTTCATGACGATGGCTCACAAAGCTCCTAAGTCTATTAGAATGGCCATGCTGGGTCAGACCACTGGTCCATCTAGCCCAGTATCCTCTCTTCCGACACTGGTCAGATGTTCAGAGGGAATGAACAGTTGTACTAATTTAGATGGAATATATGGGCCAAAGATGTGAATGTAACCCGGTCACTGTCTAACATTAAACAGTGTTAAATAAGGTTCAGGACTGGGTCTACAGAGACCTCAGCCTGCTTAATACAATGGCAAACACACCATTAAACACCCTTTTAGTCCGTTATTAAAAAGACAGCAAGAAGGACAAACAGTTGAAGCATCTGCAATGTAAAGTATTAAATAAGCCTCTTGTTTTAACAACTTGCCTTTCCCTTTAGCTGGAGAGTTTTGAGAAGGGAACCCCCCCCCCTTGTTTGACTGTCTATCAGATGGCACCAAAGCTGATAGTAACCGGCCTTTTGGGGAAAAGAGAAGAAGTTAGCGGCGATGAGCTGGAGCTGTTATTGGTGTTGCTGTTAAAGTCTGATCCTGTTTCATCTCAGATGGTGTTTGGGATTCAGCTAAACTGCAGCTTGTTGGGGTGATGATGTCATCTGGATCCCCCTCTCTGGCCCAGTCTGGTCAGGACAGCTCTCGGGATTAGGACTAAGAAGGTCCAGGGTCCCAGGAGAGAGCAGGATGGGGGCTATCATGGTGAAGCTCGTTCCAGTAGCCTCCATCTGTTCTTCCCTCTTTTCCCCCCAAAGTCTTCCTTTAAGGACCCCAAAAGGCCCAGCGCCTCATTATTTTATCCATCAATTATACCTACTATGTGACACACCAATTTTCATTCTTTAATTTCTGGTTCTACATCAGCTTTTTTTGCCAAGCAGGAGTTGAACAGAGGCCTTGAGTTATATCAGGGGGCCTTTTTGTTTGGACTAATTCCGTGTTTTGGTCTCATTTTTGTATCTTTTCCCATCAACATTTGTTAGCGTGGGTTAATGTGACAACTTGTGAACTTTCCCTTACCTTTTACAGCTGAGCTCACAACCAGAGTCAGTTTGTCGGCCCACTTACCACAACATGGCTAGATCCTCAAACGTATTTAGGTGCCTAATTCCCATTAAAATCAATGGCAGTAGTTAGGTGCCTAAATCCCTTTGAGGAGCCAGGTCACTAGAGTCTAGACCTAGGTGATGATCCCCACACCTGCATCCTGCCCCACTATCAATGTTAGCAAATAGTGCAGCTGCGCGTGAGCTCTGACGTCCAATTCCCCTTGCAGTTGTGGTGGTTGTTTGCTCACTGTCCACTAGATGGGTGCATTGGTTTTCTTGAGAGTTAACGCAGAGCCCATGGGTGCACTGAAACCCGGTGAAGCATAGACCGTGGCCTCTCTAGGGCCAAACCTTGAGGAACATGTTGCACCTGCAACTTCCACACAAAGTGATGGGCCAGATCTTGACATGTGCGGAGCCCCCTCCCCCGTTCTCACTGCAATAGGAGGTTGGGGGTGCTCTGCACTTCACAGGAGATTTGGCCCTGTAGCCCGCTTCATGCATGATCAGGGCTTAAATTCAGCCAGAGCTGCACGGAGCAGAGCTCTGATAAATATTTTCAACCCCCACTGGAGGTTTTATAGCATGGTGGGGGCTGGGAGGCTCCAGGAAATACTCTGTAAGAATTTAAGCCCTGTGTATGATGCGACTGCTGCTGGGCCAGAGCAAGCAGACTGCTGCAGAGATCATTCCATGGGCACCAGTCATGGGGAAGGGAAGGCTCTGTGCTTGGAGCTACAGATCTGGCCCCTCCTCCCCTGGGTGTGGATCTGCTCAGTCAGCTGGCATTCACTCAGCCCCTGGCAGGGAAGCAAGAGGACTGGAGTCATAATAATCTATAGCTTTTATACAGCACTTTTCATCAGCAGATCGGATAGCACTTTATTCCTATTTTACAGCCGGGGAAACTGAGACACAGGTCCTAAGGTCACCCAGCAGCAGAACTGAGAATAGAACCTAGGGCTCCTGAGTTCCAGTCCAGTGCTCTGTCCACTAGGCCATACTGCTTCCCTGTTTGCCATTCAGCATCAGACTATTAAAGAGTGGTCTGGAGGAGCTCTGGCTAGGCTGTCTCTGTTAGATGGTTTGTGGCCATAATGAAGACCTTGAAGATGTTAAACTAGATGGAGGAAGGAGGAGTTGGGGGAGGATTCTCACAGCTCCATAAAGGACATGGAAGGTCCCAATGGGAAAAGCATGATGTCATCCAGAATGCTTTATCTTGCTGCTATGGTATGTATACTTGCAACATCTTATTCAGCCACTAAATGTCTCTGCAGGCTGTATACAGAGTTCCAGATAGGGGATTTGTCCCTCAGCTGAAATCAACATAACTCCAATAAGTAGCTAAAGAGCTGGCCCTGAGTATGGCCAGGGCCGGATCAGGCTTTTTTGCTACTCCAAGCAGCAAAGGAAAAAAAAAAGAAAGAGAAAGCCGTGATTGGTGGCACAGCGGCAGCAGCTCAACCGTGCTGCTTCATTTGTCGGTAGCAATTCGACAGCAGGTCCTTCCCTCCGAGAGGGACTGAGGGGCCCCGCCGCTGAAGTGCCGCAGAAGACCCGAACGTGCTGCCCCTTCCCATTCACTGCCCCCAAGCACCTGCTTCGTTCACTGGTGCCTGGAGCCGGCCCTGAGTATGGCCATGGTAAACAAAGCAGACAAAGCTAGAACTCAAGCTGTGTGGAAGCCTATTTATTCATGTCTGTAATTTGTGTTGTTTCCTTTAATAAACACCTGCTGTTTAATAAGACCAGTGACTCTCTATATCTTGGCAGTTCCAGTGGCAGCATCCTACATACCTGATAGGAAAAATATTCAGTGATAAATTATGGACAGAGAAATAACCAGTCCTTCCCATTTCCTGTCTTCAGTTCACTAGCTTATCCAGGTGGCAACTAGAACACTCAGAGAGCAATCATTGGGATTGAATTAATAGATCTACTGTCAACCACAAACTAACTTTTCATCCATGGTGCACAATTCAAGTGAATCACTGGAGGGAATAAAATTTATGTGGTGCCTAAACCAAAAATTGAAAATGGTCTTAGATGGGCTAAGACAAACTGCTTGTTACAAGATTATTAATGTGATTCCTCATTATTAAGGAATTATAATTAATTGTTATTATTATTATCCTAGGAGCTCCAGGAATGGCCCAGGACTGCTTTGTGCTAGGTGCTGTACAAAAACACACCAAAAAGACAGTATGTATCCAGTCCAGCCACCAGGGAGACATTAATAAAACACATAGAATGCCAGGAGCAGAACAGCAGCAAAGCCCCATGGATTTTGTAGTTCTGTGGCAGTGGAATCCAGCCCTTTCCACAGAATTGGACTCTGTGATCAAAACTTCCATTTAAAAATAAAATCATCTTTCTAGCCTTAAGATAACCACACAAATGGGAACTGAGTGTAGATTGGTTCACTCTGGTTTGCTAGAGTCTGCATGCAGCCTGAAACTCACTCAAAGAGGAGTGATCTACACCCATTCATTTCACTAGGTTATTCACCCTGGAACCTAATGATGACCATTACACATACTATTTCACAGCTGGTTGTTCTGCCAGAAATATCCAGTGAATGCACTTATCCTGTGCAGTCAGAAATGACAGAAGGCAGAGCTGGAAAAGACCAGCTAGATCAGCAAGTCCATCCCCCTGCTGGTGCAGGATTGTTCCCTGTAATTCAAGGGTTCTCAAACTTTTCTTGCTGGGGCCCCCTTTGAAAATATTTCAGGCTGTGACAACCCCCCCCCAAAAGTGGTAGCAAATTACTGTACGTACTCATAGGAGAATTAAAAGAAGCCGGTAATCATTATCCCTGCAAAGGCACTGAAGCCTTTCTAAAAGTGTAAAGCAACAGCTCTCAGGAATAAAAACATGGGCATTTAAGAAAGACATTTCCCGGGAAAAAGACAACAGGATACAGTTTGAGGAGCTGGAAGCCTTTTCCAGTGATTGTGGCAACAATCATGACATTGTCCAATTGCTGGTAATAATCATAATATTGTCCACGGATTGTGGCTTTATACACAACTATATGCAAACCAGGATCTGGACACTTAATGCGAGGGGTGCTGCTGTTTTGAAGCACACCATTTTTTCAATCGTGGCTCCAGGGAACTGAAACAGACCCTTCAATCATTCTCCATGTTCGCTTTCCGGCTGCCCAGCTCTGAAGGCAGCACTGCTGTCAGCAGCAGCCCAGAAGTAAGGGTGGCATGGTCTGGACCTATGGTATTGCCATCCTTACTTCTGCGCTGCTGGTGGCAGCACTGCCTTCAGAGCTGGGTGCCTGGCCAGAAGTTGCTGCTCTCACAACCCCCCTTGTGACCCCTTTTTGGGTCAGGACCCCCATTTTTAGAAATGCTGCGTGTAGTTAATACTCCACTGATTTGCTTTGTCCTGTTTGAAATGTCCCAAGCAATGGTGCTCATACCACTTCCTTGAGGAGGCTATTCTGCAGCCCGAGAGAGCTCACTGTCAAGCTGTTTTAACTGATTTTTCCAGCCTATAGCTCTAATTCCTTAAATTTCAAGCCTTGGCATGAGCTGAGCCTGCTGGGAAGGGGGAAAGTGTGCAGTAGGGGAGAAGGAGCAGGGGAGAAGCAGGTGCAGCAGCCACAAGGGGAAAGAGAAAAGAGGCATCTCCCCAGGGTGGGACTAAGCAGCCATAAACCAGACCCGCTATTTCTCAATGGCATTGCAAACGCTAGTGGATCACTGGGGCCGTTTCGCCAACATCAATGTGGGATGGTCAGGAAAGGTACATGACGTGCATATCTTTAGGAACTCTGGTCTCTTCAGAAAGCTGCAAGAAGGAACTTTCTTCCCAGACTGGAAAATTACTGTTGGGGATGTTGAAATGCCAGTAGTTATCCTTGGAGACCCAGCCTACCCCTTGCTCCCATGGCTCATGAAGCCATACACTGGCAGCGTGGACAGCCGTAAGGAGCAGTTCAACCATAGGCTGAGCAAGTGCAGAATGGTGGTAGAATGTGCCTTTGGATGTTTAAAGGCGCGCTGGTGCAGTTTACTCACTAGGTTAGACCTCAGCAAAAGCAATATCTGATTGTTGTTGCTGCTTGCTGTGTTCTACATCGTGTCTGTGAAAGTAAGGGGGGAAAGTTTCTGGCAGTGCCATAACAAGGGCAAGGTGAGTGAGGCACTTGCCTTGGGCGCCCAAAGCTGAGGGGCTCAGAAAAGCCCCCAGAGCATCCCTGCCGGAACAAAAGCTGCTGCTGCCTTGGCAACAGGACGCCAGCAGGCAGCCGAGCAGCCGGCTAAGGCAGCTGCAGGAGAGGGAGGGAGCGGAGGCACCCACGTGCTTCGCAGCCCTCCCCTCCTCCAGCACCCATCTGGAGGAGACGCCAAGGGGGCTTCCGATGGGAGACAGACAGGATCATCTGCAGCCAGTGGACCTCACTCACATGAGCAGCTGCTGAGGCTTCCGTTAGCATTTGACCCTGTGATCTGCACACACACGCCCCAGCCACCATTCCTGCAAACTGGGCAAGGGGCAGCTCCATCCCCCACTCCCAGTGAGGCTATAGAAATGGGCAGCAGGGGAGGAAGGAAGCCACATGTAATGGCACTCCCCTCCCCCCCAGCACCCACCACCCCCTCCCAGAGCCTGAGCCCACATCCCCTCTCCGGCCCCCAAACTCTATCCCAGAGCCTGCATCTAGCCCTCCGAACTCCCTCCTAGAGCCTGCACCCCTCCACCCATCCTGCACCCCACCCCGTGCCTTAGCCCGGAGCCTGCACACAGCACCCAAACTCCGTCCCAGAGCCTGCACCCCCACTTCTTCTCACACACCCTGTCTTTCCCCTAAACTCCCTCCCAGAGCCTGCACCCATCCCTTCACACTACCTCACAGAGCCTGCACCACTCCACCCATCCTGCACCCCCACCCTGTGCCCCAGCCTGGAGCCTGCACCCAGCACCCAAACTCCATCCCAGAGCCTGCACCCCAGACTCCATTCCAGAGCCCAACCTCTCAACCGCCCTACACCCCAATCCTCTGCCCCAACCCAGGGCCTGCACCCCAGACCTGCTTCCCCCACCCAAACTCCCTTGCAGAGTCTTAGGCAGGTGTGGGGCAGAGTTCGGGGGGGGGGGGCGGGTGAGTTCTGAGCATTCTGGGCACCACCAACATTTCTACAAACCTGCCACCCCTGATACTTGGCGTAGGGGTGATGAGGCGAGCGGCAAGTCGGTGGATGGAGAGGGGCAAATCACCTAGATTCAAAATCTGGGACTGTGTCTGTTGGTCCTTTTTGCTGCTTTTCTCTGGACTGGGGGTTGTCCCAATGCTGCAAAGAGGGTGTTCCCAAAGGAAGGTGCTTGCTTCTAACCCCGCAGGCCATCAGTATGTCTGCTCTTCTCTAGTCAGCCCACTTGACAAGTTTGATTGTCCTTGCTTTGGCTCCCAGCCCTTCTCCAAGGGCGGCAGCTGTCTGGAGGTGCTGCCTTCCACACATTCCTCATTCACACCTTGTTCATTCAACAGGGCAATTGATTACCCTGTTGTGGGGGGAAGATCTTATTCTACTTCTAGCAAAAAGACATTTTTCTTTTACCTTAATTACACTACCTTAGGGGCCAGCTATAACATGTTACCAAGGTTCAATACAAAGTCGTATAAAAGTTATACAAAAATGCATAATGCAGAGATTTATCTACAACTGCATTGAGTGACTGCTGTGTGCAGTAATATAGTGACCCCTGGGTCTTCGAATGAGGCTTTATGCTGGAGGGGGGGGATGAGGGAGTGAGCGGCGAGTCAGGGCAAGCGGGTGGGCAAGTGGGCAAAGAGGCAAGCAGTGAGCCAGCAGGAGTTTTAGGGGTGGGCATGGGGGTTTCTGGCAGGGGAGGGAGAAGGTGAAAGGAGGCAAGTGGTGGGTGGGGGACTGATTGGAGGGACACAGCAGGCCAGTGGGGGGCTAGGGGGTGAAGAAGGGTGTGATAGTGGGGCAGAGTGGGGAGGGAGCGAGTCCTATTTTACTGATGTGATCTGGTCACCCTATGCTTGCTGTTTCTTTCCCCTTGCCCCAAACCTTCCTTTTCGGCCCACAGCTGTTTCAGCAGGGCAGCACTGGGGAAGGAGGGTTTGTTTCCATGTGGCAAGCAGCGCTGGGGAAGGGTTGTTTCCGTGGGGTGGGTGGCGCTGTGGGGGGGGGTGTTTCGGGAGGGCTGCGGGGGGGGCACAATGTTATATTCTTGCCTTAGGTGCAAAACTAGCTACTTACAGCTCTGGTTTCTGGCAGGGTGGGAGGTTGAGGCAGATTGCCTGGCTGCCAATTCTGAACAGTCAGACATCAGGGCAACAGTTAGAGCACATCGAGGTGCATGCGTCTCCGAAAGGCTTTGGAAACCCACTTCATGAATGATCCAGCCCTGATGTGACAGTTCGGTGTGTTGTTCCTCACCAGCCTGCCCCCTTCTTCGCATGTACTGCCCTGTAAACTAAACCCCCACCAAGCACAGTGCGCACAGTGAATAAAGAGCCTCTTGTCCTCAGTTCATGCATTTTTATTATGCTAACAAACAGTGACCAAAGACAGCACTGAAGAGCAATGATAACCAGGGTCAAAGGGCCTGATAACACAGCAGGGAGGGGCCAGGACACGTCACTTATTACCATTGCACTGTCTAGCAATCAAAGCTGTGGGAATGAGAGCTTTCTGCTCCATGAACCATCCCCTGGAGTTGAGTGCAAGGGATAAGGGAGCTTCCACCCCCACCGCATTCTAGGACGTCAGGGAGAGGAGGGTATGGAACTTGTGGAGGAGGGCGGCTGGTTCATCACTGGGTGCAGCGGGACTCTAAGGTCCAGCTGCCTTTCCTGCACCTCAACCAGATGCCTCAATAGGTCTGTTTGCTCCTGCGTAAGCCACAACATCGCCTCTTGCATGTTACACTCTTGTTCCCTGCATGCTTTCATCTTCTCTGACCCTGTAAGCCTCCATGCACTCAACTGGGCCCTGTCAGCCTCAGAGGAATGCATCAAATCACAGAATGTGTGTTCCCTCCAGGGCCGGCTCTAGACACCAGCAAACCAAGCATGTGCTTGGAGAGGCACATTTTCAAGGGCGGCATTCTGGCCGCCTATTTTTTTTTTTTTTTTTGCTCCAGGCAGCAAAAGCCTAGAGCCAGCCCTGGCAGCAGCAGCACGGGGGGTGCCCTGGGGCCGCTGTGGTTCATGCCACAGAGGAGCAGTGCCACACCTTGTGGCTGGACCAGGCAGGTTCTGAGTGGGGGACACTTGGGCTAGGAGCTGCCCCTCAGGGCACATGGAGCTGCCTGCAGATGCCGCAGGGCGGACACCCCCACAGCACCACAGCCAGGGCTGGGTGAAGCAGCCCGAGCTGCCCAGGGGCTGGAGTAGGGCTGCCAGAAGCAGTGGCAGGGTGGCCAGAAGCAGCAGCAGGGCCATAGAAGGTGGGGCGCTGCCATGCGGGTCCCGCATCCCACTCTCCAGAGTTCGCTCCCTTTGGGGCTACCCTGCCCCGGCTCCTCAGCCCCCTGCCGGGGTGGTCCCCTGGCTCTGCCCTCCCAGGTCCTGGCCAGTCCTGGAGGCAGGAGCCCTGGCTGGAGGGACCCTGGGCTGAGGTGCAGCCCGGGAGCCCCGCTGCTTACCCTGACCCTACCACCGCCTGACCGGCTGGAGGCGAGGGGGGAGTGGATGGAGTCAGCACTGGTAGGGAGGAGCCCAGGGCTGGGGCGGCAGGGGATGTGGGTGGAGTGGGGGAGAGAGCCCAGTGCTCGGGCAGCAGGCGATGAGAGTGGGGTGGGAGGGAAAGCCCAGCTCTGGGGCTGCAAGCAGTGCGGGTGGGGTAGGGGGGAGAGCTCAGGGGTGGGGTGGGGGGTGTAGTCAAATTTTTTTTTGCTTTGGGCGGCAAAAAACCTAGATCCGGCCCTGCTTCCCTTGTCCGCATTTTTCACCTTCTAATCTGAGACAGCCTTTGTGCTGGAGTGGAGGAAGCACCCGCCAGAGACAATGTTGCAGCTGCAAGGGAAAACATACATTGTTGAAAAGAAAGGTTAACTGTTGCAATGAATGAAACAATTCACAGCAGGAAGTACATCCCCCCAGGTAACCTGGCCAAATTTTGTCTTCTAAAAGAAGCGCCTGCCAGTAAGGTACAACACATGGCAGAGCTCTGGGCAGCAGATTTCGGTTTGCAGGCAGGCCTGGTTAGCACACAAGAAAGGGTAGGTGGTGTGAGGACACATCCAGGGACATTTTTTGGTGTGGAAAGTCCTGGCACATGAACAGGGTTTTCTGGGGAGCATCCTTTGCATGGCTGGACTGGCCATCACTGTATCCCAATTGTTTACCTCCAATTAACCATTAACCACAATTGCATTCAGGGCCGCCCAGAGGAATCAGGGGGCCTGGGACAAAGCAATTTTGGGGGCCTCTTCCATAAAAAAAAGTTGCAACACTATAGAATACTATATTCTTGTGGGGGCCCCCGTGGGGCCCAGGTCCTGGGGCAAATCGCCCTAATGCCCGCCCCCCCCCCCAGGCAGCCTGATTGCATTTAACCCCTGTAGTGTTATTACAAGCATGTACTCACCAGAGGTGCCTTCCCCGCCATCACAGCCCTGCAGCAGTGGGTCCTGGGAGAGGATTGGCTCCAGAGTTAGGAAACGGTCCTGGTTTTTGGGGAGAATGGATCCTCCGCTTGACTGCTGCACATTCTCTTCCTCTTCCTCATCAAGAAAGTCCTCCTCATCAATAAAGTCCTCCACATAAATGCTGCCGTAGGTGCTATCCACGACTAATATTGGGAAACTGATGGAGTCCCTGTCTAGAATCGCATGCAGCTGCTCATAGAAGCGGCATGTCTGTGGCTGAGCACCAGGGCGACTATTTGCCATCCTTGTCTTCAGGTAAGCGTGCCTGAGTGCCCCTATTTTCACCCGGCACTGCTGTGCGTCCCTGGTGTAGCCTTTTTCCCCCATGCGCTGTGCGATTTTGGCAAAGACATCTGTCTGCCCAAGCTCTTCTCCCCACATGGCAATCAGATCCAGTGTCTCCTGTGTGCTAAACGCTGGCGCACGTTTGCGTACCTGGGCAGCCATGGTCAGCTGTGGTGGTGAGCTCTCCATGCTGCTCAAACAGGAAATGAAATTCAAAAGCTCCTGGGGGCGTTTCTTGTGTACCTGGCTGAAGTGCAGTGGAGTTGAAAGTGCTGTCCAGAGAGGTCACACTGGAGCATTCTGGGACACCTCCCGGAGGCCAAAACGCCCAATTACACTGTGCTGTGTCTACACTACCCATATTTCGACCTGGGAAGTCGACTCTAGCGCTACTCCTCTCCTCCGGGTGGAGTACAGGAGTCGATTTTTAGAGCCCTTTAGGTTCTAGGAAAGTGCTCTGTAGTGTAGACACACACACATTATAAATTCGACCTAATGCGTCTGAGGAGGAAGTGTAGACCACCCCTGGTCTGTGCTGCCAGGCAGAAGCCAGCAGGGATCACTGAGATCAGGTAAGCTGCCTGCCTGGAACCGCACGTCACCCGCTACTTGTATGTTCATTTCTCTGCTCCGGTGGAAGCCACATGAAGCGCTCAGCCGGTGGGAGAATAAATCCCTCCCCCGGGAGAGCTGCCTCCTGCCCCATTAGCTAGAAGTTGGCTCGAGTCATGGGGCCAGTGATCTGATCCTGCCTAAGCTCCCCCCTTTGTCAGTTACAGCTGCCAGCTGCTGGCCCAGAGCAGCCCCGGAGCCCGCGGCCCACGCGGGAAGTTTCCTCTCCGCTTCGCATTTGTCTCTTCTCCTCCCCCGGTGCCGGTCCCTGCCACTGGCCAAGGCGGAGCGCCCGGAGCCGGGCTCCGGTTCTGCCGGCTGGGGGCGAACGCGCCGCTGCTCGGGCGCTGGAAGGGGAAGATCCCGGAGCCGGGGCCCCGCACAGGGAAGCCGGAGGGTCAGTCGGAGCGGAGCTTTCCCCGGCGCTCCCCCAGCAGCGCCGGAGCGATGCGCCTGGTGGACGTGGCTGCGCTGGGTCTGTGGCTGGGCTGCCTGCGCCGGGCGCAGGGCGAGACCTTCACCTCCATGCTCACCGTCCGGCAGGCGCTGGCCACCGAGACCCGGCTGCTGCGGCACCTGGCAGCCTACCTGGAGGCGGAGACCCACCGGCTGCAGGACCTGCGGAGGTAATGAGGCTGGGCCCCGCAGAGGGGCCCGAGCTGGGGCACCTTGGACCCTTCCGCTTTCCCTGCCCCCCCCCCCCGATCCAGACACCCCCACATCCCACGGGGTCCGCAGCCTGATCCAGCGCCGGATTCTGCAGCCTGCAGCCAGGCTCTGCCGCGGGACCCGGCTCCCAGCAAAGTCTGGATCAGCCCGGCCATTCGGACACGGGAGGGGCAGGGCTCGGGGAGGGAGGCAGCCAGGACACGGAGCCATGAACTTTCCCAGTGGTCACCTGCCCCCGGTGGGGTCCCCTCTGCCCCCTGGTTAAAGCACGTGGCTGGGCACAATCCCTCTCCTTGCAGAAGGGACCCTCCCTGCCTGCCCACCCCATCCCTATCGCTCCTATGCAGCCCCATTAGCCTCAGTGGCAGGACAGCTGATCCAGAGGCGCCTCGGAGCCCCTGTATTTAAGAAGGTGGCTCACTCGGATCCCGGAGGGCCCCAGGCCTGGAGCGGGACCCCATCGTGCTAGGGGCTGTACAAACAGAATGAAAGACGGTGTCTGCCCCAAAGAGCAATGGGGCTGGGATTTTCCAAAGCCCAACTCCCACTGAATGCAGGCACCTAACTCCCTTGGGCTCGTTGGTGATCCTGATTAGCGAGGAACCAGAGAGCATTTTGCATTTGGGTTTGCGTCTCTGTTCATCGGTGTGCAAGCGCCTAGAGCAGCAGGAGAGGCGAGTTTTAAACAAACCGATAAGAGGCAGAAGAGAGAGTGTCCCGGGTGCCACAGGAGATGGGCTTTGGAGAATCGTGGTTCTGTCTCACCTAGGGCTGCTAAGTGAGCAAACCAAACACAGGAGGCGCCAGCCAGGGATGTGCTAGCAAAGGGCGTGTGCGGGGAGTGAAGGGATGGGTGCAGCTGTGCTTGCTATTAGTAATAATGCTGGTTTGCAGTAGCAGCCGCTATGTGCCAGGTCCCTTCCAGACACTTGAGAAGGATGGTCCTGCTCACAGTCTGAGGGTTCCCAGGCAGGGAGGGCATGTGAGTGGGTGTGAATGAAGTATGCGTGCCCAGGACTCTGTGTGTGTGTGTGTGTGTGTGTGTGTGTGTGTGTGTGTGTGTAACAATAAATGTGTGAGTGTGTGCGCCCAGGACTGTGTGTGTGTGTAACAGTACAGGTGTGCGAGTGTGTGCGCCCAGGACCGTGTGTGTATGTGTAACAATACAGGTGTGTGAGTGTGTGCGCCCAGGACCGTGTGTGTGTAACAATATGTGTGTGAATGAGTGAGTGTGCATGCTCAGGACTGTGTGTGTGTGTAACAATACATGTGTGTTAGTGAGTGAGTGTGTGAGCCCAGGACTGTGTGTGTGTGTAACAATACATGTGTGTTAGTGAGTGAGTGTGTGAGCCCAGGACTGTGTGTGTGTAACAATATATGTGTGCGAGTGAGTGAGTGTGTGCACCCAGGACTCTGTGTGTATGTAACAATACATATGTACAAGTCCAAGACCATGTGCATGTAACAATACATGTGTGAGTGAGTGTGCCCAGGACCGTGTGCATGTCAATACATGTGTGTGAGTGAGTGAGTGTGCGTGTGTTATGCAGACAAAACTACACAGGATCATTTTAGGGGGCAAGACAAAGATGTCACATTTATTATGATAACACAATTAGATTTATGATCAATAACTAATACCTAATACTTATACATACACATACGCATCCATCAGATGTTCTGCAGCTGCTGAACATAGCTTGAGTCTGTGGCTTGAGTTTGCAGCTTGGGTTCGTAGCTTGTGGCTGCTAACTGGCCAGGACAACCGGGCAAAAGGAAGGGCTGGGTCTCCGTTGGACATGTACCGATGCCCTTCCATGTTGGCAGCAGAATGTTACCCTCCAGAGTCTTCCATCTCACCCATCCAGAGCCGGTGCTTCCATTAGGCGATCCTAGGCGGTTGCCTAGGGCTCCAGGATTCGGGGGGTGGCATTTTGTGCGCTCCCCATGGGGCACGTGGGAGCTTCCGGTTCCGCTCCCATCGCGTCACCGAAGAAGGACCTTCTGCCGATGTGCCGTGGAAAACAGTGGCAGGCAATTGAGCAGCTCAGTGACTACCACGGTCACCTGCGGCATTTCGGCGGAGGGTCCTTCTTCGGCAGCGCAGTGGGAGTGGAACCGGAAGCTCCCGCGTGCCCTATGGGGAGCGCGCAAAATGCCACACCCCGAATTCTGCCTAGGGCGCCAGAAAGTCTCCACTCCTGCACCCATCTTTTTTGCAGGCTTTAGTTTGAATCCAGAGTCCATAGATCTTGCTGTGTCACGCTGCTTCTGGGTTTGGTGATTGATCACCCGTCAATTGCAGAGGTGACTTTCAGCCTCGGACCTGGCTTTGATCTTCCTTCTATTGTACCTTTGTTCGTTTCTTTTTAGGGTGGACTCTTCTTACTTTGGTAGGGCTCTTGTCTGCATCTTCAGCCGTTGATGTTTGAACTCTATTTCATCAGGACAGGCTGGGGCTGGAGGTTGATTCCATCATCCATACATACCTCATTCACACATTTAACCTAAACTAACGAGATTATAGCAGGGGTTGCAAAAATGAAGGTTGGAGGAAGCTTTCACAAAATGGAGAGAGCGTTTTAAAATGGGGTTTGAATAATAATATGGCAAACAGTGAACAGAAGTTACAATATAGACAAGTGTAGTGGGTGGCAAACAGTGAACAGAAGTTACATGTAGGCAAGTGTAATGAATGGTGAGCAGAAGTTACAATACTGAAACAGTGCAAGTCTCAGTGATTTAAGCAGGAATTGGATTGATAGTGAAATTTACAAAGGCAGCAGGCCGAACAACTGTGGCCCTTAACAAGCATCTTAACTGTCAATTAGCCAGTTATTGGGGTAACTGGTTTTATGAATGAATGTTGTTTCATTCATAAAACTTTACTTATGAAGTTATATTAATAAAGTGAACAATTAAAAACAATTTCATTCATCAGTTCTACACATGCCCATGACCGTGTGTGTGTAACAATACATGTGTGCAAGTGAGTGAGTGTGTGCGCCTAGGACTGTGCGTGTGTAATACATGTGTGCGAGTGAGTGAGTGTGTGCCCAAGACCGTGTGTGTATAATACATGTGTGCAAGTGAGTGAGTGTGTGCTCCCAGGACCGTGTGTGAGTAACAATACATGTGTGCGAGTGAGTGAGTGTCTGCACCCAGGACCGTGTGTGTATAATACATGTGTGTGAGTGAGTGTGTGTGCCCAGGACCGTGTGTGTATACTACATGTGTGCGAGTGAGTGAATGTCTGCACCCAGGAATGTGTGTGTAACAATATATGTGTGTGAGTGACTGTGTGTGTGCTCCCAGGACCATGTGTGTATAATACATGTGCGCAAGTGAGTGTGTGCTCCCAGGACCGTGCGTGTATAATACATGTGTGTGCGCAAGTGAGTGTGTGTGTGTGTGCCGAGGATTGTGTGTGTATGATACGTGTGTGTGTGTGTGTGTGTGTGTGTGTGTGTGTGTGTGTGTGTGTGTGTGTGTTCATAGAGCTGAAGCCTGGAAGGGACCATTAGGTCCTCTCACCTCCTGTCTGTCACAGGCTGTTCAATTTGACACAAATACCCTGGTGTTAAGCCCAGGACTGTAATCAGGCTGAAATATTTCAGCCCCCAATACAGGGACTCAGCAGTGAGGCTGCACCTGACCCTGACATGGTGCAAGGGCCGGACCTGCCCCAGAAACACCCCAGGGCCCTGAGCACCAGGTGTGGCTGGGCAGGCTTATCCCAGCAGGATCCAAGTGTGAAGGAGCTTAGTGAGGGGGGAGAATCCAGGTGTGGGGGGTGAGGTTTCTGTGTGGGGCCATCTGGGTGCGGGCGGCTCAGTGAGAGATCTGGATACACAGGGGCTTGTGGGGTTCCAGGTGCAGGAGCAATGGGACTCTGCAAGGGATCCAGGTGATGGTGGTTGGGCTCAGAGGGCGGGTCTGGGTGTGGGGAGATGGGGCTTGGCAGGGGGGTCTGGGTGTGCAGGGCTGGAGGGGTCTGGGTGCTGGGGGGTGGGGCTTTATGGGGGTGGAGGTCCAGTTGCAGCTTGTTGGGGCTCAGTGGGGTGGGGTGTGAGGGGCTTGTCAGAGGGGTCCAGGTGTAGGGGGGTCGGGCTTGTCAGGATGAGGGGTCAACGGGCCTCCTTAATAGGAGAGCCCCAGCTGCTGCTGAGGGGACACCACATGCCGGGCTCCCATTTCCCCCTGTGGTTCCCCAACCCCTTTTTTTCTCCATCCCTCTCCCCTCACTCCCACATTCCCCTCCCCTGCCCTGTTCCACCCCCCTTCCGTCTCCACTGCCTCTTCCCCCACCCCCTACCCCTCTTCCCTCATTTCCCCCACGCCCCTTACCCAGCCCCCACCACGGGCACTCTCTGCTGCACAGAAGACAGGAAGGCTCCCAACACACAGAAGGGGAGCACAACGCACTGAGACCCAGGAGGCAGCGTTCAGCTGCAGAGTCAGCGGAGGGAGACACAGCCTCCTTCAGCTGGGCAGCTCTGCGCTTGCAGAAATGAGGAAGGGATGCTGGGGAGGCAGTGGCACGTAACCCCGTGTGCCCCCCCATGCCTCACCTCTGTTTGGGGGACAGTTCACTCAAAAAACCCATGCACATGGTCTTCCCCCGCCCCCCCCATGCGGCTTCCCTGCCATTTTCTGCAGGAAAACGCAGAAATTCGGCAGGGGGCATTTTCTGCAGGTGCGCAGTCCCACAGAACCCCTCCCCAGGAGTAAGTGAAAATAGCAGCTTGGACAGCACCAGAATACAGACCCAAGAGGTTGAGTGGGCTTGTGCTCGGCCGGCAAGCCCAGGCCACTATGCTGCAACAGCCACACTATTTCTGCGTGCTCACTCTAATCCAGCTAGCATGTGTCTGTCAGTGTCTACCCAGCTCTCCCAGGTGCAGTTGGGGTCCTCACCAAGCCCAGTACTGGAATTTTAATTTGTGTCGGCTGTTAATTGGGCTAAAGGGGTAGGCCTTGTTCTACCTTACACAGGGTTTGAGATTCATATCCTCCGGGCTGACAGTGTTAAGTGTGTTTGTGTCTGTATGTACAGTACATGCATACCTATGAGTGTCCCGTGTAAGTGTGCCAGTCAGTACATAGGTGAATGTGTACCTGCTTTTGTGTTTGTGCAAGTGAATGAGGATGTCTAGGCACTAGTATCAGTGTGTGTGCAGCATGCATATGTAGGGGTCTGCATATGAGTGACCCTGTGTGTGTGTGTGACACGTGCATCAGGGATTGTGTGCCTGTGTGTGTGCACATGCACCAGGAATTGTGTGTGTGTGTGTGTAGGTGGCCTACCAGGCTAACTGGATAAACTAGATGTCACAGCTGTGGTGGTTGTTGCTCAGTCTTATCATGCATCTGCACAGACCCAGCTGGGCAGGACAGGAGTCAGCAGCAGAGCACTTGCATTGCTCATTGCTACTGTGTGTGACATGCAAAGGTCCAAGCCTATTCTTGGTGCAAGCAGGGCCATGCCATTGCAATCAGGGGTGAAGCTGTGCCAAAGGACCTACCTGGGTCTCGTTTGCTCTGGTGTAAATGCAGAATGACTCCAATGAAGTCACTGGAGTTACACCGATGTAAAACTGGTATAAGCGAGAGGAGAAACTTCCCAAGTCATCCGTAGTGCAGAAGAAATCTTTGCCCAGCAAACCCAGAGTCTGAGCATTGTGCAATAATCCTTTCCATTCTTTGCTAACTACAGAGTCCCCCATCCCACATCAGCCTGTCAGCCTGAGGCTTTGTGGTGGAAAGCCTCCGATCCCAACAATGCAGCATTCAGCCGTTCTGCGGTTTCCTGCATGGAGCATTGTAAAATGGCTGGAAACAAAAGCACATTTCAGGAATGATGTATTTCATTACCGATGAACCTTGTGGCATTATTTGGAACAGACATGGAGCGGGTCATATGCACGGCTGTGGGACCTGGCCCCCAAATGCAACTGCTTTTCCACCAATAACAAACATGACTCAGAATTATTGCTCTAACATGTGAAATAACAAAGCGGGATGCGGTCAGGTTGGCAGCAGGGTCAGATCTGCAGCCCCAGGCAGGGGGATAACACGAATATCTAGCGTTATCCTAACTCATGCTTACAGAAATGTGGTGGGAGGGATATTAAACCTCATGTTTCTGCGCATAAGCCGAGACATGAGGCAAATTGTCCCACAGCTGCTTCTGCTGTGGGGTTTTTACCCCTTCCTTGAGAATCTGATGTTGGCCACTGTCAGAGACAGACTATTCCTGCGCTCCTGGAGATTTTCCCAGCTCCATTATTGCCAACCCCAATCATTCAAAACTCATGAATCAGCCTGTCCTCCTCCCCCCAAAAAATAATCACAAGACTAAAAACAACACATTTTGGGTCATTTCATTTGAGCCTTTAGCAGACGTGTTTTCAAGCTTTGCTCTGATACCATGAGAGCTAGAAAGTTACATTCAGATAAAAAGCATCTCTCATGATCCCGGGAGCTGGGGCTTTGAGACAGACCCCACATAGTGTGAGACGGGTGATCAAATCATGAGAGTTGGGAAGCTGAATGGATTCTGTGAGTCATAGATTCCAAAGCCAGAACGGACCATTGTGATCATCTAGTCTGACCCCCTGCATAATACAAGCCATGGAACGCCCCCAAAATAATTCCCAGAGCAGAGCCATCCTATCTTCATTTGCAAATGGCCGATGATGGAGAATCCACCACCATCCTTGGGAAGTTGTGACAATGGTGAATTACCCTCAATGTTAATTTCTTTTGGGCTCTCTTTCTAGATGAAATTTGCCTCACTTCAGCTTCCAGCCTTCGGCTCTTGTTATGTCTTTGTCTGCTAGATCGAAGAAGGGCCTTCTATTATCAAATTTCTATTCCCCGTGTAGCTACTTCTAGACAGTGATCACAGTCAGCTCCTTGGATGTATCACTACTGACTCCTTATGTGTTTGCTTTCCAATCTTCTAATCCTTCTCACAGCTCTTCTCTGAACCTTTCTAATTTATCAAAATCCTTCTTGAAGTGTGGCTCCCACAACTGGGACACTGCCAAATCCTGAGGATTGCATTAGCCCTTTGGGCCTCAGCGCCACCTTGGGAGCTCATGTTCAGATCCTCAGCTGGTGTAAATCAGCATAGATTAATTGACTTTAAGTAACACTTAGGTCTTGTCTACACGGGGGCTTTCAGTCATTGAGAGCCAGCCACTGGTGTAACTGCACTAGTGCAAACCCCATGGGTAGACATGATTTGCACCACTATGAGCTCCTGGACTTCGACACATCAGTGCAAATGACAGTCATAGCAACTTTGCCTTTCTACGCTGGGGTTGCAATGGTGGCCGGCACTGGGGCAAACCTCCAGCCTAGCAAGGCCTTCGATGACCTCAGAAGAGGGGGAGGTGCTTGGTGTCATCGCTAGCTCTGGTTGAAGGGCTGATCTGTGCTGCTAACAGTGAAGGTGAGTAAAACGAGGTGAGGGGTTGCACATTTGGTGTCTGGATTCGAGGCCTGCTGAAGTCTCACTGCTTAGTCTAGAAGCTCTCTGGGGCAAGGGCCATGTCTGCTTCTAGGGCTACACAGCACAATGGGGCCTCTGGGGGCTCTCTGACTAATGGTCACAATGTAATGCCACGGCGCATTACACATACAAATAAGTAGGGCCCTACTAAATTCACAACCATGAAAAATGCATCATGGACCATGAAATCTGGTCTTTTGTGTGCTTTTATCCCATACTATACAGATTTCACGGCGGAGACCAGTGACTCTCAAATTGGGGGTCCTGACCCAAAAGGGAGTTGCAGGGGGATCACAAGATTATTTTAGAGGGGTCATGGTATTGCCAACCTTATTTCTGTGCTGCCTTCAGAGCTGGGATCCCATACCATACCATGCCACCCTTACTTCTGCACTGCTGCTGGTGGCAACTCTGCCTTCAGAACTGGGATCCCATATCATACCATGCCACTCTTACTTCTACGCAGCTGCTGGTGGCAGTTCTGCCTTCAGGGCTGGGATCCCAGCCAGCAGCTGCCGCTTCTGGCCACCCAGCTCTGAAGGCAGCGCTGTTGCCAGCAGCAGCGCAGAAGTAAGGGTGGCAATATTGCAGCCCCCAACCCCAATAACCTTGCAACACACACACACACACACACAAAACTCCTTTTCGGGTCAAGACCCCTACAATTACAACACCATGAAATTTCAGATTTAAATAGCTGAAATCGCTAAATTTACAATTTTTAAAATCTTGTGGCTGTGAAATTGATGAAAATGGACCATGAATTTGGTAAGGCCCTACAAATAAGCCCACTGCTTACGTCAGTGCCATTTGCTAAGGTCAGAGTGAAACAGGCTTCCAGGTGAGTAGCATGCTCCTGCTGTGGGGAGGTCAGGACGGTCACCCCTGAGCCCGGCGTGCAGTGGGCCATGTTCCACTGTGAGTAGGGGCAGGGTTCTTCCTGAACCTCGGGAAATTGCAGCTTGTCTGTGAAATCTCAGGGTGACATGCCCAGGGAAGGGCTGGTGTTAAAAATGGGAGGGCTGGAAGGACTGGTTCTGAGCTGTTAGAGCTAATGGGGGTGGGGGAAAGGGGCCTGTTGGGACCATATTAAACCTCAAGGAGTAAACTGCGTCGTGTGACTAAGGAACGGGTCGAAATGAAGCTCTGTTCAGGTCTGTGCAACTTCTTGTCACGCACTCATCACTGCAGTATCCGAGGGCCAGGTCCTCAAAGGTATTTCAATGGGAGTTCGCATCTGTCCCATGGCTCCAGTGGGATGAATCCAGCGACCTGGGCTGTCCTTTCCACCTTGGATCTAGGGACCCCCGTAAGCAGACTAGATCCAGCTATTGGGCCAGATCCCAAGGTCTTAACTCAGCCCTTCCGTGGATGGAGCTTCTGTCTGAGGTCATCCCCCAGGCCGTCCTTCAGGCCTGATCCTGCAGCATTCACTCACGCTGAGTAGCACTTACTCCTGGGTGCTGCCAGTGCTTCTTGGCATTGGGTGAGGGTGGTAGCCTGAGCCCTAGATGCTATTTTCATTGGACCAAAGTGGAGCCTGCAAAACTCCCACACTTCAGCGGAGTAACTTCCCACCAGCGGGAGTGAGGGAGTCAAAATCTGGCTCATTGGCATCAAAGGGAGTTTTACCCATGGAAGGACTTAGGCTGGGATTCTCCAGGGAGGCTAAGAGAGTTAGGCACCAAAATACCTTGGCAGCTCTGCGTGGAGGTGGCAGGTCCCACTGGAACTCAATGGGAGTTAGACACCTGTGTCATTTATGCTCTTGGGAAACCCCCTGCCTTAAATACAAATGAATAATGATGTGTGGATTGTGGTGCTTCACTGGGAGGCCAATGGACGCTGGGCCTCAGGATTGCAAGCAGTTGTAAATAGGCAGCTCAAAGCCCAGAAGACAGAGCAGAACTGGTTCATCTCCAGACAGAGAACTAATTCCAGGGTAGTTATTACTGTCTGATGGGTTATAATTCTCATCGGATTGAAAAGCATGAAGGCCAGTGTACACGGAGCAGCAGTGGGAGCCACAGGGGTGTGAATGCACTTTAGAACTTAGACCCCACAGTCCGCATTGCTGCTCCGTGTAGACAAGCCCTAAGAGCCTGATTCAGCAAGGTACCTTTAACCACAAGAACATTCCCACCAACTCCAGTGGCCCTAACTACTCACTGGCTTAAGTCGGGCGTGTGCGTAGGTACCTTGCTGAACTGCATTGGCCGAAATCAGGAGTGACTTCATGGACATTGAGAGGAGAGCCAGGCCCTGGAACAAAAATTAGCAATATGGACCAGATCTTGAGGTCTGTACTTAATTTCAACACAGTCCTTATAGGGGCTAAACTTACAATGAGGGACCAGGGAATATGCCTTTCCTCTGTTATTTCTTTGGACTGTTGCTTCCTTGTGTTAGATCTGTGGCTACCTTCCACACAGGGAAAACACAGATGCAATAAAAGATACTCTAACCAGCTGGCTTCCGTACAAGATGAGTCTTGTAGACATTGCCAGAGGTATCTGCCTAGGAAGTGTTTGATCAGCCACGCACTTGTGTCATTTTAAATACATTCCTGTTGTCTTTAGAACCCAGGGCTTTCATGGATCTTTCCCTCTCTGACTTCTGTGGCACCTACCCCTGCAGTGTGTAAGCAATGTAGTGTAGCGATTAGCTCAGCAGTTCACTCACAATGAATATTTTTCTACAGGTTTCTCTTCTCATTATAAATTGTCCATAAATAGATCTTGAAAGTATCACATTTATTCTTTGGTCACCACAACCCGGCTCTTTCTGTGTACTGTCTTACTTTGTGTAAGTATAATGTCTAGCTCAGTGGCCCCCAAAGTGTAGGGCATGGTGGGGCATGGGCCAGCCCCCAAAGAGGGTGGGGAGGGAGTGCCATCCCGGCCCACTCCACCCCCAGCTCTGCTCCGCCACCACCCTGGCTCCAAGCTGCAGCTCTGCTCCCAGCCTCGGCCTTGCCTTCATCTGCAGCCCCAGTTTCGGCCCCTGATTCATAGCTGTGGTCCCGGCCCCAGCCCCAGCCCTGCCCCCAGCCTTGGCCTCTGGCCTCAGGTCCACTCCCGGCCCCGGCTCCTGTTGGTGACTTGTGGGGACAGGGCACCGACAGAGGTATGAGAGGCACAGTGTGAAAAGTTTGGGGACCACTGGCCTAGCTAATGAAGTGCTGATCTTCACTGGGGCTGCAAGGAACTACTGCAATAAAAATAGTAAGAGAGAGATCTGAGTAGGTGAAATATGTGTTGCTCATTTTACTCCTGGGTGAATTCTGCGCCACTGTGCACATGCAGAATTTATGTCTCCAGCAGATTTCTTTGCTTCCCCACAGAAAAATGACTTTCTGATGGGGAAGCAAAGAGAAGCCCCAAGAGTGATCATACCACCCTCCCCAGGAGTATGTTTCAGGAGTCCAGATCAGCCAGCAGAGAGGTAAATCACTGTGGGGCAGGGTGCAGGGCTGGGGAAGACCTGGCTGGTGGTTCCTACATTGCACCAAGCTCAGCTGCTAGTCCCAACTGGGTTGGAGAGGACGGGACTTCCTCTTCCCCTGCACAGCATCTGGGGCCGTGCCAGACCCACCCTCAGATTTCTCCCCCATCTGCAGAAAGCTCTGCAAACTTCCCCTCCTCTCCCCCACCCTTGCTTTCTGCACCCATCGCTCCTCAGCTGCAGGAGGAGGAATCACTGTACAGGGAGCTGCTCCCCCATCCCCCCTACCCCCGTGCAGCCAGATGCCCTCATACTCAGACCCTCTCACCAAGCCTCACTGCTCTCGCACCCAGAACTCCCCTTGATGAGCCCCACTCCCCCTGCACCTGGACCACCCCAATGAGCCACACGGATCCCCACCCTACAGAGCCCCAACCAGCTGAATCTGGATCCCCATCCCACTGAGCCCCACTCCTCCAGCATCTGAACTCCCCCACTGAGCCCTCCACACCCAGACTCCTCTTCTGAGCTCTATCCCGCCCATACCCAGACTCCCCCCGCTGAGCCCCAACTACCTTCACCTGGACCTCCCCTACCATTGCACCAGAACCCTCCAACAAGCTGCTGTGCATCCAGATTTCCCCCCTACACCCAGATCCCCCACTGAGCCACCTGCACCCAGATTGGCTCATACAGAACCCTCTCAACCCACACCTGGATCCCCTCACACTAAGCCCCTCCACACTTGGATCCTGCCTTGCTGAGCCTGCCTTTCCCCTCCTGGTGCACCTGGTCCTTGTGCTGTGTCAGAATTGGGTGAAGCCTCATCGGTGAGTCCATGTCCTGGGGAGGGGAGCTGCACAGTGATTTCCCACCTCTGTGCAGCCAGTGGCCTGTGCTCCCCACTGTCAGGCTGAAGCCTCTACAGTTATCTGACAAAATTTGCAGAACATTGCAGAATTTTAAAATATTGTGCACAGAATTTTTAATTTTTGGCACAGAATTCCCTCAGGAGTATCCTTTGCATTTGACCGGAGACGGGCGCAAGGTATGGATCTAGATTTCAACCACAAAGGGAGTTTGGCTCTGGGGCTTTGGTTCATCTCATTAGAATGATAGGGGCCATTTGTAATATACCCAGTTCCAGGTTCAGATTTTGTACCAGCCCAAACCTGAATGATGTGCAGACCTGAGGGGTTCATTCTGGCCCCTCTGACTGGCTAGGTGACACCCTCCAGTCATCATTGTTTATGGAGGAGTCAGGGCCATGTGACTCCTCACACAGAGGCATTTACTGCAGGGAGACAATCTCAGGATCTGGATTTGAGCTCAGGAGTCTAATAATGAGGTCAATGGAAAATACCTTTTTATGGGAACTGGTCACATGAGTAACATCTGGAATGAGTCACGCTCTAGGCACCATTTTACAGCTTTCTCCCCTGCTCAGCTGAGCACAACAGAAAATCTAAGCTGGAGTCAAAGCAGGGATCTGGGGCTTGGGTATCTATGAGCCAGACAATGGAGCAGGCCATTGCAACTGCTGATATGCCCATGGAAAAGACAAAGTACCAGGCACCACAAGCTCATGTGAACAGCAGGCAGTGACCCCTTCTACCCCTTGCATTTCTGAGTGGGTTTGATCTGAACTCAAGCAGAGGGGAGCTGGGGGAATGAAAGTCATTCAAGATGTTAGCTTAGGCCCGTCCTGCTCATTCCCGCTACACTCTATGTTCTCCAGGGCTTAGTAAAAGCCGCTCTGTTCGTGTTATCATACGAGAGCTACCCAGATCCATCAGAGCCCCACCCTTCCTCCAGCTGAGGAAGCAGGACCAGCCAACCTGACCCCTGCTTTGTCCTGTCTAGTTTCAACTGATGGCGCTTCCCCCGAACCGCCATCCCCCAGTCTTTCTATATCTCATTGCTGAGGAGTTTCCCCAGCCCACCGCCCAACCTGCTGCAATGGGCCGCGCTGGCTGGTTCCAGTGTCTATGAGGGATTGCCCTGCTCATGCCTTCCAGGTTTTACAACAAGGTGCAGGATTTGCACCTAGGAGCCGGGGGCTCTGCAGCGAACCCATTACTCGCCTACACGCTGATCAAGAGGCTGCAGTCCGATTGGCTGAACGTGGTGCACAGCCTGGAGGCCAGTGAGAACACCCAAGGTACTGGACAGGGGGCTATGCCGAACCCCCGGCTGCCACGTATCCCCAGCACTTGACCTGCTTTGAATCAGCGGACAAGCGCAGTGGGTGGGATTCACAGAAGCATTTGAGCGCCTAATTCCCATTGATCCCCATGAGAGTTAGGCACCTACATGCCTTTGTGAATCTCCCACCGTGTGTCCAGAGAAGCTGGGGGTTGGAGAGAGATGCTAAGCTGGTGTCACCTGGCCTGGATCCATCACTTCCATATAGAGGGAATGAGGGGGATGCTCAAAGGAGGGATTGAAAGCGGGAGGGGAAGGAAGTAGACAAGGGGGTGGTGGGGAATGAGAGGGGAGGGGAAATTGGAAGGTAATGGCCAGGAAGGAGAATAAGGTGAGGAGAGGAAATGGGAAGGGAATAGCAGCAGACAATAGGAGAGAGTCAGTTCTGGGGCTGGATAGGAGTGAGAGCAAGGGGCACAAGTCCGGGCAGGCTGGGTATCCCTGGATGGACAAACAAGGGGAAGGTCCCGTTTGCTCAGATAGTGTTTCAAGGCAAGCGCCTTCTTCATGAATCCCTCCTTAGCTCCAGCCAATGGAAGCGCTTAGCTGGGCACTGGTATTCTGTTCTTCGTAGCCCAGCTGATCCTCTCTCCCCCCCCCCACTGACATTACAGCTCTCAAGAACGGCTACACGCAGGTGGAGAAAGACCTGCCCGAGTTCGAGGACTTGGAGGGAGCAGCACGGGCACTGATGAGGCTGCAGGACGTCTATGCTCTGAGTGTGAAGGGGCTGGCGAAAGGCGTGTTCCAGAGAGCCAGTGGCACCCACCTCCCCGACATCTACACCCCGGGGCAGCTCTTCCCACTCTCCGCTGATGACTGCTTCCTCATCGGCAAGGTGAGGGGGAGCCATAGGGTCAGCACTGTAGGGACACGGGCAAAGGGGTTACCAGGCTGTCACTCAACCTGTACGTAAAAGCATCTCCTAGAGAGCCATCTGCAGGGAGGAACTCCAGCCACTAGAGGGGTACAAAGAGCCAGGCTGCGTTAACATGGGTTGCATGTATCATGAAGGCTGGTGGGGCTGCTGACTGCAGTGGCCTGAAGTCCCTGTGGGTTAGTAAGAGCGCCCAGGTCCATCAATGCCCTGCCCCCCTCAGCTGATGGGACAAGACTTGCCCACCCGATCCCACCTCAGGGCAGCCAACGCAGGATGAAATTTCCTCTCCTCAGGCTCATTGTCAATAGGCCCTGGAGGAAATTTGCTTCCTGGCCACAAATTCAGTGGTCAGTTTAATTGTGCGTGTAAGAAACTAGAGCATTAGCTGTGCTGGCAGCTGGGGGGATTGAACTCAGGACCCTCAGCACAAGCCCTAAAGAGCTTCCTTCCACTGTAATTGGCAAAGTTTGTCACCACTGGGGCCAGCCACTATGGGGAGACATGGTCACATGCACTAACCCAGCCTAGGACACCATGAGTACATGTTATGTGTAGGCCCCTCGTCTTTTCAGGCACAGAAGACACCAGTGAAATGACTGGTAGCTAGTCCACAGCCTCCACTCAGTGCCCCTTGATCGACTCGTTCTAATCCAGTCTGTGCTAAACCCATCTCCCCGCACAATTGTTTCCCCAGCTCACTCCGCAGTGACCGGGCTGCATGCTGAGCAGTTAGGGTGTGAAAACGAGCCACATGCAGTGACTCCGGCCCTTGGCTAGGCCGGAAGCTGGAGCTGCCCAGGGAGCCTGGGCAGTTGTGGGGAGCCCCAGACCCTCCACCTGCCCTGGGCTGGGAGCTGAGGTGCCCAAGAGCAGCCCCTGCCCTGTGTCTCCACCCTCTGGGGCAAGTCGCCCAGACCAGGTGGAGAGTCCAGGACTCTGGGGCTCCCCATAGCTCCCTGGGTGGTTCTTGCTACTGCCTGGCTCTGGCTTTTGGCCTGGCCAGGGAGGGACCTCAGGGGGAAGAGGAACAGCAGGGGGAAGAGCCTCGTGGTGAGGGGGCCTAAGACCCATATCAGCCGCCCTCTCCCCCGCACTGGGAAAAGCCCTGAGCCTCCAGCAGGCACACAGCAGCACTGTCAGGAATCCAAGACGAATGGTGGAAGTCCCCCTGGAGTACACCCTGCTGAGGAGCAGGGCCTGGTACCAGGAGATGCAGCATTAGCAGAAGCTAGCCTAACATAAGGGGGCTACATCCCTCGTCAGTGTACCAGGCCAGATACGATGCTCTGCCACCGCCGGGTTCATGTCGTGCTGTCACAAATGCAAAGCTCGCTTTGCTACAAAAGCCTCCATGTGCGATTTAAATACAGGGCCTGCCGGACCCAGCGCACGCCGCCTTCATGGGGCCCGTTCATCCGGAGCAAGTATCACCCTTTGAATCAACTACAGCAGCACAGGCTGCCCAGGGAGCCCCAGTCCCAGCTGTGATGGCTAAGCTAGGTCCCATCTGAGCTCCCCCAGATGGAGCTGGGGGCCCCGAACTCAGGCACGCAAGCGGGAAGCGAGTTCTGAATGCCTCTGTCAGAAACAGCTGGGACTCTCTCCAGTTTAGCCCAGAATTTCTTCACCCTGAGGAAGCATCAGCTGCAGTATCAGGAGACCTGAGTTCTGTTCCCAGCCCTGCCATGTGAACTCAGGTGAGGCATTTCACCCCACTGTACCTCTGTCTGTCCAGCTGTGAAATGGGGACAATCAGACTTGCAAGGGTAACAGTTCCTGGATGTTGTAAAGTGCACAAGTATCAGAGTGGTAGCCGTGTTAGTCTGTATCCACAAAAACAACGAGGAGTCCGGTGGCACCTTAGAGACTAACAGATTTATTTGGGCATAAGCTTTCATGGGTAAAAAACCTCCACTTCTTCAGATGCATGTGACCTTGACCATTTGGGGGAAATTATGAAGTTACAGTGATAAGAAATTACACTGGATATTTCTTTCCTCAAATATTGCGAGACCCTTTCTAACTCATCTCGTAGATATTCCTGGCAGACAGTGACAGCAAGTGCTGCGATCCTGTTTCATGCAGTCACACTAGGCAAGGAGATGTCTGGTACCAACCTCTGTCTGTGATTAATTACAACATTCTGGGAGTTCAGTTATAGCCTGGAGAACAGGGTTTTCATTGCCTGTGGCTAGAGGAAGGGAAGGGCTGGGGCAGCAAAGATGTAACTCAGATTTCCTGATTTCTTTTTTCCTCATCATTTAGGAGAACTCCACATTCCCTGCAGTAGATCTAGGGCACACAGGCGATCGTTCAGCCATTACAAAGTGCTTTATGATCAATTACTTAAGCCCCACATCCTGAAAATAGATAGACTGTGGATGTGCTGAGACTGCTGCCTGTCATGCTGGCCTGTACTGTCTCATTGTTTCTGTGTATTCCCAAGGCCGTCTGCATTTACCCATTGTCTCTTCTTGACTTATACTTAGGTTGTGAGCTCTTTGGAGCAGTGATTGACTTTTTGGCCTGTGTTTGTACAACATCTGGAACAACGGGGTCTTGGGCTATGACTGGGGCTCCTACACCCTATGAAAATACAAATTAATAATAACACCCTTGGGAATTAGGTTAAGTATCATTTGTCCCCATTTACAAAGGATGCAGGTGAGTCATAGAGAAATTAAGTGACCAGCCCAAGGATACACAGCAAGTCATTGGCAGAGCTAACACAATACTGCAATAGAGCTAATACTGCCTCCCAGGGAGGTGGATTACCTGCGTCAGCCGGAGAACCCCTCCTGTGAGCATAGGTGGTGTCTACTCTGAAGCACTACAGCTGTTCCACTGTAGCTGAATTTACAGCAATCCATGCTTAGCCTCTGCTAGTCCTTCACCTGGATGGAAAGCTCACTTCTTGCAATTATCACTGACTGGATCAGCCCCAGCAGCAATGGAACATGAGCTATGCCCACCCTCACAGGCAACGACATTACTTGGGGTCCCACTCTGTATGTCTGACTCAGCCACTAGCCCCGTTGCAAGCAGTGGTGCTAAGATGCTCAGGGACAGGCAAATCCATCACCAGGGAGAGAAGGCTGGTCATGTGGATAAGGCACTAACCAGGTACTCAGGATATGTGGTCCAGGTCGCAGCTGGGCTACAAGTCACTTAACCTCCCGGTTTCTCTATGTACAAAAGGCATGTATGAAATATGGAGAAATCCTAATCCTTATCCAGCACTCTTCCTCAGCAGATCTCAAAGTGCTTTGCAAAGGAGAGCAGCAGCATCAACCCCATTTTATACCTGGAGAAACCAAGGCACAGAGCAGTGAAGTGACTTGCATAACAGGCCAGCGGCAGAGCGGCAAATAAAAGTCAGCTCTCCTGAGTCCCGGCATAGGCATCAACTTTTCCCGGTGCCGGTGGTGGCTCGAGCGCCCCCGCCCCTGCCCTGCACTGACTTCACCCTGCCCCACCTCCATTCCAACCCCTTTCCGAAAGTCCCTGCCCCAACTCCGCCTCCTCCCTGCCCCTATTGGACCCCTCCCCAAATCCACACCCTTGCCCTGCTTCTCCCCCCCAGTGCTCTGTGTTCCCCCTCCTCCCCATGCTTGCCGCCGCCAAACAGCTGTTTGGCGGCGGCAAGCACTGGGAGCCAGGGGGAAAAAGCAGGCACTCAGCATGCTCAAGGGAAGAGGTGGAGGTGGAGTGGAGGTGGAGGTCAGCTGGGATGGGGCGGAGCTGGGAGCTGTCAGTGGGTGCAGAGCCTCCACCAATTTTTCCCCATGGGTGCTCCAGCCCCGGAGCACCCACGGAGTCGGCACCTATGAGTCCCAGCCCCGTGGTCTATTCACTAGGCCATGCTGCCTCTCAGGAAGTAACAATACGTCCTTTGTCTGTCTTGTCTATGTAGATTGCAAGCTCTACAGGACACGGGCTGCCTCTTACCCTGGGTCTGTACAGCACCTTGCACAACGGGGCCCAGATCGCAAAGGGAGAACAAATTACAATAAGATAGCTAGCAGGGAGTCAGACCAGGGACACATTTGGCCCACTGCTTTCTGTTTGAACTGTGCTAAGCTGCAGCCCTGAGGCCAAGTTGTATTATAACACAGCCCACAGACGTTTTTCCTTCCCCTCCTCCCCGCCCCACTGCCCCATGCCCCGCTCCAGCCCTCCAGGTGGTTGCGGCAACTCGTCTGATCCCCTGCAGGTGGCGTACGACAGGGCGGATTACTACCATTCCATTGCGTGGCTGGAGGAAGCCGTCAGCCTCTTCCGCGTCTCCTATGGGGAGTGGAACACAGAGGACGAGGGCAGCCTAGAGGATGCACTGGACTATCTGGCTTTTTCCTATTTCCAGGCGAGTTCATGGGGCCAACCTTCACCTGCCCGGCAGGGCTGCGTTCCAGATCACGCTGAGCTAGGAACATGGGCGGTTGGCAGCCAAAGCCGGTCGTGCTGTTTCTGTTGGGTAATGTGAGGGGCTCTCCACTGGGTGCATATGGAAACGAGACCTGAACTGACACCCCAGATGCAAACACCTGGGCCCAGCTCCCGGGCTGTGATTAGGGATCGCACAGACTGGGGACGGGGGGACCTGGTCAGCCAGGTCTTTAAACCACCTCTGTGGTCTACTAACCCTAGGGCATGTGGGCACAAGTCAGTGATCACCAAGACATGCTGGCCACACCTCCTTTTTCCTGGCCACACCCTCTATACCAGCACATGGGAGAAGGTCCTGTAGGAACCACTATGCTGGCTGTATGCCCAGGAGATCCCCCTATGCTGGGCTGACCCCACCCAACCCCCTAGGGCTGACTGCCCCAGTAGCAGGACATTTTGCACCAGCAGCCTGGCCCTCAGGGATTTGGCTGGGTTTCCAAACCCAGATTGCAGCTGGCTCCTATCTTTGTAGTGGGGTGACATGACAGCCGAATCTGCTCTCCCCAGACTGCGCGGGGTTCATGTGCCACAGCGGAGTTGAACGCTGCAGCACAGACCCATCTCCGGGGGCTTTGCTTATTTGTGCATCAGTTACAAGTTCATCTCCCCACCCACACTGGCCCCCCAGGAGCCTCTCATCCCACTCAGTAACAAGCTACCCTCCAGCCAGCCAGAGCTTGTGCCCTTTGTCTGCCGGCCAACTCCCCTCCCTCCATTTCCTCCAATAACAAAACTCTTGTTTCATCTCATTCATTTCCCCGCCTGCTCCGCGGCTGCGGCTGTTTTGCTCAGGCGCCTCTTGCTGACTGAGCAGCGTGTTACGGTGCGTGGAAGGAAGCCCCTTCTGCTGGCATCCTACCTGCCCCTGCAGCCAGCCTGGATGCTGTCTTTGATCCTCTAAGCCACTAACTCCCCAGATCCCTCCTTGGTCCTGCTCCAGTGACTGCAATTGACTGAATGTCCAGCGGCAAGCTCCTAGCATTGAGAGAATCTCATCCTGGCCAGCCAGAATGACTCAGCCTCAAATCCTCTGTCCAGGGGCAGCCTCCCTCCCTCACCCCACTTCCAGGTACCGCTAGCAGCCGCTTGGCTGTCTACGCTGCTGAGCTTGATTCAGGCCCGGAGAAGCTGGTGTGATGCAGGGCTTGGGCCCCCAGTGATGGCACCCTGTGGTGATGATGCAAGGTGTGAGCATGGCCTGCTTTCTGGCTGGACCCACAGCCAAGCCGCACTGCTCCAGAAGTGGGTGGTGCTGGCTGGAGAGGGGATGTGGCCTGAACACCCTTGTGCCAGCCTTTACTGGGCAGCTTCTAATGGTGCCCAATCGCTCATCAAAGCTAGTGGGATCCTTAGGGGAAGTGTCTTTCCCACCCTGCCTAGGGCACCGGGAGCGTGCGCACGCCAAACCCGAGCCAAAGCCCGATGAAGCCAGCGGCCCCCCATTGATTTCAGTGGTGCTTCGGTTCAGAGTCATCGCCGTTACGACTCTGAATCAGCCTGAGCCGTGACGCTCAGATCAGAATCAGGACTCGGAGCGCGCTTGTACGCAGCCCCTGGTGCATGTGGGTCAGGGACTGACGACGCCAGTGACTCCTGCAGCTGATCTGGCTTTGTTTGTGCCTGAGGTTTGGGCCCATTTCTCTGGTGCATGGTGGGAGCCGAATAGGAGCAGAGGGTAGCGGGTCCTGGCTTGAGCACATGAATATGGGACACCCATTGTACCAGGGACATCCATGTTTCCTCTCTCTCTCTCTCTCTCTCCTAGGCAGGAAATGTTTCTCATGCCTTAAGCCTCTCCAGAGAGTTTCTTCACTATGGTATGTGATTGTCAGTGGGAAATCAGTGACTTTTCCCTTCACTCTGGGGAAACTAGGGGTTCTCCAGCTGTGGCCCATGGAGCCCTTTCCCCATGCTGTGCAATACATAACAGGCTGGCAAGGAAGTACAGGGAGAAGGGCTGGAAAGGGTGGGTCCAGGAGAGCCGCTCTTTCCTACACGGCAGGCTGTAAAACTCCTAAACTGCTGAGCTAAATGAGTGCCAGGTTTATAGACCAGCTGCGCTGAGCTCATGCTCACCACAGCTGAAGTGGGGGGAGGCAATTCACCCCTCCCCCAATTCTTGGGTAGCCAGAGCCAAACTGGCTCCAGGTGCAAGTTAGAGCAGCCCCAGGGTTGCTTTAATGTAGGCTGGCTGCACTGTTCTGTCACACCAGCCTGGCTGCAGTGTACGGTCCAGGTTCTGGCCCGGTCCCCAGGCAATCCTTCGCTGCCTGATGAAGGCAGCATTCATTCTCTTTGCACCACTAGAGTGGCACAAAGGGACCTTAACTCAGGCTGCAGATCAGGCCTAAGGATTTATTGGTCTGACTCTCATGTGTCTCTAGTTGTTACACGCTTTTCTAAGTGCCTGAAAATTGTTACCTGAGTGAGTAAACTTCATAACCAACTGACCACTGTGTATGTGCACCACTGACCTCTGCTGGCTAGAATTAGAACTGCTACGTGGTATCATATCAGGTCAGGTGATAGATGTCCCACTTTAGGTCAAGTGGTCCAGGGTGTGGCTTTTAGAGCAGAAGGATCTGTGTTCTGTCCTCACACTCCCCATGAAATTCAGTTTGGCCATGGGATGCAGCATGGGACTGGTGACAATCAGGAAATCCCTTAGTGACTGTGGATTCTAGATTTTAATTAAGGAAGTCTTTGAACCATGATTTGAGGACTTCAATAGCTCAGACACAGGTTTGATACAGGAGTGGGTGGGTGAGATTCTGTGGCCTGCATTGTGCAGGAGGTCAGACTAGATGATCATAATGGTCCCTTCTGACCTTAAAGTCTATGAGTCTATGACAGAAGGGACTTTTGTGATCATCGAATCCAGGGGTTCTCAAACTGCGGGTCACATGGTTACTATGTGGAGGGTGGTGATCTGTCAGCCCCACACATGGTGAGGATCCGCCTGTCAGCCCCATTCATGGCGGAGAGGCCGAGCCCCTCCCACCCAGCTCCACCCGCAGCCCCACTCCACTCCAGTATTTGAAATAGTGTTCAATATCAAAAAATGTGTTTTTAATTTATAAGGGAGGTCGCGCTCGGAGGCTTGCTGTGTGAAAGGGTCACCAACACAAAACATTTGAGAACACTTATCTAATCTGATCTCCTGCATAGCACAGACCAGAGAACAAAACCCAGTCATTCCTGGGTTAAGCCCATAACTTATGTCTGAGCTAGCATGTGCCTTTAAGAAAGACAGCCAGTCATGACTTGAAGGCTGCAAGTGATGGAGAATCTACCACAGTTCTTGGTAAATTGTTCCAGTGGAATGAGTTACAATCTCTTCTGATGTTATTTGGTGAGAGAGACAAACTTTCAAGCTTGTCTCTCTCATCAACAGAAGCCGGCCCATTAAAAGATACAAGCTCACCCGCCTTTTCTCTCTAATATCCTGGGCCTGACACAGCTACAACAATGCTGCCTGCTGCTGATTTTACTTGTATTCAGCAAAGAAGGCCAGAGCAGACAAAGAAATAGCTGTTAAAATGCTATGAAAGCTGGCAGATGAACTCAGTCAGTGGTGCCTGTGTCCATGGAGTATCAAAACACGGCCAAAGCCACCTGCCGAGGGCTGGGGTAACATGACTGTGCTGTTCCCAACAGATCCCAGCAACAAAAGAATCGCTAGGAACGTCCTGAAGTATGAAAAGCTCTTGATGGAAAGTCCAGAGCGCGCCAAGGCTGAGGTGGGCCTGCAGAGGCCAAATGTGACTCACCTGCAGACTAGGGACCTCTATGAAGAGCTGTGTCAGACTCTGGGGTCACAGGTATGGAGCCTTGAGCCTTCGTGCAGGGCTGGGGGGTGACGGTGAACGAGACCCACTCACGTCTTCTTGCCCAGGACAGCCCCGGTGTGCGCCTCACACCTGGCCTAGCAGCTCCACCCCCGGGGAGGTAGCTCCCACTGCCCAGACAGTCCTGTTGTGACACAGACGCACTTCTGCTAGTATAACCCGCTGGTCGGTGTTTGTTGTGTGCCCGCCTCTGTGCCCTCTCTCCGGAGAGTTTGAGGCTGGCCTAGCCCCCAGCGCCGGAGCCTGGCTCTAGACTCAGGCCCTTGAGTGCTGCAGGTCCCCTGCTCTGTCTCTGGAGGGCCCCAGTAGCCATCACATAATAGCAGCTTTGGGTCACTGTCAGCCTAGGCCAGGTCTGAGCTGATATCCCTGAGCTGACTCTGTGACCCATTGCCAGCCCCTGGGATCCAAGGTCCTGCCTCGTCAGCGCTGCAGGCGAAGGCTTTGCAGCCCTTTGTAAATTCTAAGCACGATCCCGCTGGGAAAGAGGGAGCATGCGGCTCAGGGCACATGATGCTGCCCCTTTCCCCAGCACTAGATGAGGTTCAGTCCCCTATAAGCTGGAGTCTCCAGCCGCTGCCTCAGTGGGGTAGCCAGGTGGACGGAACAGGGGGAGCGATCAGAAAAAAAGGTGCCACCCGCTCGGCACTTGTCCTCACCTGGGGCTTCAGCGGCACCTCGGCGGCGGGACCTTCACTCGCTCTGCGGGGCTTCGGCAGCACCTCGGCGGCGGGACCTTCACTCGCTCCACGAGGCTTTGGCGGGACCTTCACTCGCTCCGCGGGGCTTCGGCAGCATTTCGGCGGCGGGTCCTTCAGTGCCACCAAAGACACCTGGAGCAAGTGAAGGGCCTGCTGCCGAAGACCTGGAGTGCTTCCCCGTCAGTAAAAGCGCCACAGCAGGTGGCACCTTTTTTTGTGAGTGAGTTAAAAAGGCGCCACTTTTGGGGAATGTGCTCGGGGGAGTGGCCGCTCCCCCTGCTCTCCCAGCTACACTATTGCGTGGCCTCCTCACACATTCCTTGGACTGATTTCCTTTCAGCCAACCCGGTATCAGATTGCAGCCCTCCATTGCTCGTACGAGACGAACGACAGCCCCTACCTGATCCTCCAGCCGGTGAAAAGAGAGCTGCTCCGGCTGCAGCCGTACATAGCCCTGTACCACGACTTCGTCAGCGACCTGGAGGCGGAGAAGATCAAGGGGCTTGCAGCTCCCTGGGTGAGTTCATCAGACAAGGCTCCTTGCAGAGCTAATGCACACACCTGTCCTCATACAGCTCTATGTGGCAGAGAACCACTTGTCAATCACCTAGCAGCCACAAGAGCTGCCTTTCCAGGGCAAGCGGGGAGGGGATGTGATCTGAATGCAGACAAATGGGAGCGTCTAGACAGCTAGAGGTGGGTCTGAATCCCATCCACACATCCAGAGATAACCCACAAGATAGTTCTGCACTTGGTCAGGCCTTTGTGACTCCAGCTCCACCTACACCTGCACCCTGTGTTGGGATTTTAGCCTTAAGCCTTAAGTTCCTTCCGTGCCAAAGGACGTGGGTCCGAGCAGCACTGCGGCCGAGAGCTGAAGTGTTTTTCAGGACTGGGTGATTTCTAGAAGTTCTGCTTTAATTTAGCCAGGTATTGTGGCAGGGACATTCTCTGGCCTGTGCTGTGCAGGAGTGGTTGTAGCCTGTTGACCCCAGGATATGACAGGGACACTGGGGGTTAGGTCAGATCTTTCATTGGCCTAAGTTCTGTGGGTGGAAGAGACAAGCTTTCGAGCTACCCAGAGTTAAATGTCGCATTAAAATCTACGAATCCAGCTAAGTTCCTCAACACAGAAGCCATCTTAGAAACGCAAATGAGTGTCTCGCCTAACACGCTGGTGGCATGTTCACGGCCTGGCTGCCTGCACTGGTTGCCAGCTCACCACTTGGAACAGGCGATGACAGTCACTAGCGATCGTACAGCGGCGTGAGATTGTCGAGCGGCTGGTTCTTTAGGAGGGCAGAGGGCTAGTGGCGGATGGTCTCCCAGCCAGAGGAACGCGAGTAAGAAGCTGCTATCTAGAGGTAACAAAAAGAGAGGGACGGAACCGTCCACTCATCAGCCCTGAGTTTAAACGCTTTGTTCTGAAGTAAACCGCATGGCTCTAGGTGCCTCTCTGGGCTCCTGGAGGAAGACCTGCTGCCTTGGTACTGGAGCAAACCAGCCCCTGTGGAGATTAGTAACTGAATCCAGGGCCAACAAGTCGTCAGTGCTGTAGGTCTGGGGCTGTACGAGAGCCGCCCAAGCTCAGCCTCTTGCTGGGCCCAGCTCGCCTCTCCCTCCCGCTGTCTGGCATGTGTGGAGTGTCTCATCACAGCGCTCGTGGGGCCTGCCCTGTTACAGGGAGGACTGTGCATATTGGGGGGAGGGATGGCTCAGTGGTTTGCTCATTAGCCTGCTAAACCCAGGGTTATGAGTTCAATCCTTGAGGGGGCCATTTAGGGAACTGGGGTAAAAATCTGTCTGGGGATTGGTCCTGCTTTGAGCAGGAATTGGGACTAGATGACCTCCAGAGGTCCCTTCCAACCCTGATATTCTATTATTCCCCTCCTGCCCACAGCTACACCTGAGCATCAATGGGGAGGGAACTTGCTGGGCCAGCTACACCAGCCAGCAGCAGGCATTTCAGTGCCCTGCTGTTGCTGGCTCGGTAATAGCACCTCAACTTTGTGGGCCCGATCCCGGCACAAAGCCTGAATGCACAGATCCATAGCTCCTGCCTTAATCCACCCAGGAGTGTATGTGCCTACTGGCCTCCACGTGCCACTGCAGCTCCCATATTTGTTACATCCTCTGACTATCTCTTGTGCTCTTGTCTCCCTGTTGCTCAGCTACAGAGATCAGTGGTTGCCTCGGAAGAGACGCAGCAGAAAGCGGAGTACCGGATAAGTAAGAGGTAATTAACCCCCGGGACGTTCGGGCGCCAGGGTTCTCACAGCAGGAATTCCACACCTGGTTGAACTACCTTGCAGGGCTGCCTAAGGGAAATGGCTTCACTGCCATGGCATCTGACCCATCTTATTGTTAATCATATTACAGCAGTGCCTAGAGGCCCCTGACTAGAGCAGGATCCCATTGTGCTAGGTGCTGTACAAACACACAGCGTACATCTACACTGCAATGGGGCAATTGCAGCATGTGTGGACCTATCCGAGCTAGCTTTGACTTAGCTAGCTTCCATACCAACAGCAATGAAGCTGCAGCAGCCCAAGCTAGCTGCTCGATTACGTACCCAGGCTCCCTGGCGAGCTTGTACTTGGGTGGCTAGTCCGTGCTGCCACGGCTTTACTGCTATTGGTACCCAGGCTACGACTCCACGTGCTGCAGCTGCAGATTGCAGTGTAGACACACCCAGAGAGACAGCGCCCCTGCCTTGAAGAGTTTGCAGATAGACACAGCAGACAGGGGAAGGATTATCCCCTTCCCCCCCCTCCATTGTACAGATGAGGGACTGAGGAATTTTTATGCCCAAATGCACACAGGACACCCGCTTTGTACCTCGCTTGCCTGGTGTAACTCAGTCCAGCAGTCACGCCCGATTGACCTGGGTGCAAGACGGGGAATCAGACTTAGACGGTCTGGGGCAGACCTGGATGTTCAAGGACTCCCTGCCAGGAAATGTGCTGGGTAACAATGAAAGGGACCGAGGCCTCTGCAGTCACCTCTCACTAGGAGCTGGGAACGTCTGTGTCCCAGGGTATGTCCACACCGGAGCTGGAGGGGCAATTCCCAGAGTGAGGAGACAGCCCTGCGCTAGCGCCGATCGAGCTGACGCACTAAAAATAGAGTAGGAACCTGTCTGAGACCCTAGGTCTGTATTCCGGGCAGTTCTAGGCCATTCCACTGTGGCAACACCGCTTCTATTTGTAGCACACTAGCTCAATCGGAGTTAGCGCAGGTATAGTCACTCTGGCTGGAAATTGCACCTCCAGCTCCAGTGTCGACAGTCCCGCGATGACGCAAAGCAGGGTGATTGAACAGCTGTGAGATGGGAGTGATATTGACTAATCTCACATGGGAGGGACATTAGACCATTCTCACCTTCGGCTGGGTTTAAACCAGTATCCTCGGAGTGTGGGGCTCCAGATCCCATCCCTGGTCTCTGAGCTCCTCTGCTGTGACAGGCTTTTCAGTCTGCAGGGGGAAGAGAATGTATTGCTGGAACTCAGACGATCCCTTGCTGAGACCGAAAGGACAGTTATCCTGGCTCCCTGCAGAGGAGGAAAGAGTTAAATCCAGAATCCAGGCCCGGCGTAGTGTGGTTTTGCAGTGATCCCAGTAAATATTTCCAGGCTCAGCCTCCCAGCGTCATCCCCAGACGCCCCGTTTAATGGAATTCCATTCCCAGGCCCAGAGCCAGCAAGACAGAGTGAATTTTTAACCCCTGCCGCTCCAGGGAGCTGCTAACGAAGGCAGAAGGGGCACTAGAAAAGGTCACCCCATTGCCAGTGAGAAGGTGTTTGTCATGACAGGACCCAGAAAAGGGAGGGGGGATTAAACCATGGGGAGAAGGAAATGGTAACTAGATACATTAATTTAAAAGACAATGACCTAGAACCCCTAACCAGATGAACTAACCTCCAGTGCTCACAGTGTCTGATAGAGAAACCCAGACTACACACAGCACTTCCCCGCCAAGCATCTGAAAGCCCTTCGTATTCAGTCATTAATTCTAGCCACCACCTCTGCAATAAGGTATACCACCTCTGCAGTATAATTACTGCTGTTGTACAGATGGGGTAAACTGAGGCACGGAGACTTGAACAAGTCGGCACGGTAAGTCAGTGGCAGAGGGAAGACTGAATCCAGCCATACTAACTCCTAAGCCCCTGCACAAACCAGCAGACCCCACCAGTCACAATTGAGATACAATATAAAAAGCAAGACCGGATTTGTCTCCAGATTTAACGTTTTGGATGTGAAGCTGGTTTCTCTACAAACCTCGTAATGACACTGAAAATCCCTCCGGCTGAAAAACAACGGAACAAATCAGACACTTCAGACGTATGTCTGGGCGGTATTCAGTTATTTGTTAGCCAGCAGATGATTTATTCCTTATGGGGGCTCTGCGGGCTACATTCTGCCCCGATGACTCGCCCGCGCTGTGTAATGTGACCCCACCATGCAGGCAGCAGTACGTGGTCATCGGCAAGAGGCACCCATTGAATGAGATGATTTTCTTTCCTGCCTTCTCAGGATTGTTGGGCCAGTCCCCCGCCTTTCTACACATTCCCCGAAACCCCAAAGTGGCTGCAGCAGCAACTTAAGGCAGGATCCTCGGTGTTTATGTAGCTCAGCCCGAGGCTTGGTCCGCGCACAGAATTTGCAGTTTAGCGAAATGGGTGCCAGCCCCAGTGTGGGCACTCTTCTGCCAGCCAGTGCCATTCTGGGTTCTCATTGACAACATTGGCACCAAGCCCTTGGGACCGGCAGGGCGGGCGGTTGGGGAGCAGGGTGGCTTTGCACCTTTGCAATATTCTCTCTTTGGACTGGCAGGGTCACTCTAGCTCACGGGTGTCTGAGCCTCTCCCCCCTTGAGTCAGGTGACCTGGGCCAGCTGCAGCTGTGCCCTGGGTATCCATCACAGTATAGATCTACCCTAACCTCTCTGAGCCTCAGTTGTCCTTCCGTACAATGGGGATACAATACCTCTTCCTTGTCCTCACCTTCTGTCTGTCTTCTCTATTGTAAGCGCTTTGAGGCAGGGGCTATGGCCCAGATCCTCAAAGGTATTTGGGCATCTAACTCCCATTGAAATCAAAGGGAATTAGGTGCCTAGGTGGCTTTGAGGATCTGGACCTGGCTGACTGTGTGCACATGTACCGCACCTAGCGCAATGAGGCACTGACTGTGCTTGAGGCCTCTAGGTACCAATGTTATATAATAATAATAATAAAATAGGTGCCATTCATGGAATTTAGTGTTGGGTTTAGATTTCATACCCCCCACACCCCCCCGTAGTGTTTGGATCCAGGGTGCTGGTTCTGGCCTGTTTCTAGCTAAAGTGGAGAACAGAATCTGGCAGGTGATTAGATGCTGGAATACTCTGAAAGGCTGGACGACAGCAGCGCCAATGTCAGCAAACAGATCCAGTAGAAGAATACGGTTTCCACGCACTGATCCAAAACACGCTGCCTCCAGGACTATGACAAAGGCAAAGGCCTTCAACATAAATACTCCAGGCACAGCAAGAAGCTTCCAGGGCTGCGCCCAGTGAAACCAGCTCCAAGAAAGTAAAGATCCCTTTGCTGGACACATTTTACCTGCCAGCCTTCAGACAGCAGCTAAGCCCCCTGCCATGCACCCGTCTCTGTATGGAGCGGCCTCTGTCTGAGTGAGGCATTCAGCCACTGGCAGCAAGTTAGAGGCAGGAGAAAAGCTGATTTTATTTCAGGAACAGGAGACCTGGGGATGGGTGGGGGGATTTCCTGGCTCTGCCACAGACTCACTCTGGACAAGTCACCTCGCACTAGCTTTTGAAAGGGGTGTAGGTGCCCAGAGATGTAGATAGGTGCCCAAATACTTTTCCAAATCTGGCCCTTAGAGCCTAAACTGAAGCCCATTTGAGTCAATGAAAAGACACCCATTGTGCTGTAGATCATGGTCATATTGCACATGTGAATTAGGTGTTTGCCACAAGTGGATTTTCCCTTGTAAAAATTCTGGCCCTTTGCCTCTCTGTGCCTCAGTTTCCCTATCCGTCCAATAAGGATAATAACCCTGACCGTACTGCACCTTACAAACATGGGGTCAAATTTGTCCCTGGGGATCTCTTTCCTGGTGGAACCCGATTGACTCTGGCTCATTGGGCATTTAGAAAGATTCCACCTATGAGGATCCTGCTGCCAGCTGTTCTTGGCGACCCCTCTGAGCTTGTCTGCTATGCATTCTAGCGCCTGGCTGAAGGACACCGTCGACCCAGTGATTGTGTCACTAGATCAGAGGATCGCAGCCCTGACTGGCTTGGACATTCGGCCACCGTATGCAGAGTACCTACAGGTGGTGAATTATGGGATAGGTGGACACTACGAGCCTCATTTTGATCATGCCACTGTAAGTAACAAAGCCCGTGAGACTGGATCACAAAGGGTAATTTTCACATAGAGCCTGAGCCAATGATCACTGAAGTCAACGGGAGGCTTTCCATTGGCATCGGTTGGCACTGGATGGGGCTCACCGTGCCACGCAGCAGCTTCTTGTGTTTCAGTATCGTGTCAGGGCTGTCGCACTGATCAGTCTATGCCATGGGATTCATCAAGGCTGATTCCCCATTCTGGCACTCTGAGTGCAGAAGATGGGGCCCGCAAGGGTTCTAACAATTAATACTGGCAACTCCAGACTTGTATTAAACTCCCAAGGTCACAGCTTCTCTCTGACCTTGGATGGGTAGATGCTGCCACCACCCAAGTGCAGAACCCCTTTGAGAGCCCAGGAAGGCGCACTTGGGAATTTCTTTCTGTGGAGTGCCCTCAAGTCCTTTCACCCACCCACCCCCTCCGGGGAAGAGGTGAGAAAGGAGAAAAAAAGAAAAAAAGGGAAATCAGCTGTTGCCACCAGTCCCCTATAAGCTGGAGTCTCCAGATGCCGCCTCAGTGGGGTAGCCAGGTGGACGGAACAGGGGGAGCAACCTGAAAAAAAGGTGCCACCCGCTCGGCACTTGTCCTCACCCGGGTCTTCGGCGGCACCTCGGCGGCGGGACCTTCACTCGCTAATTAAACAACATGTGCACAAACCTCTTAGGACACAAAAATTCAATCCTGTTCTTAAAACAGGTAAATTTTATTAAGAACAAAACAAAAAAAGAGAGAGAAAATACATCTGGAAACTTAGGCTATTGCTAGATTTAAAAAACCCACTTACAAAAATTAAGCATCAAGAATAACCCTCTTGAGGTCCAGCTTAAAGGTTACAAGCAAAACAAAAGCATTTGGGGTTAGCACAGAGGAGTCCACAAGCCATAAAGAAATAAACAGAGCTAAACCTAATCGTGTCGTCCTAGACATTTCCTGAGCTATTCACATATCTGGGGTTTTTACGCGTAGTTTCTAGGTCTGAGCTGATGACTTTTCATACCGGACCCAAAGCTTTTTACAGCATCGCTGCTCTGTCCCCCATCTCTGGAAAACAACTTAGACACACAGAGGGGAAGTTTTTCCTCAATTTTAAAAAGTTCTAGCCTTCCCACTGGCTCTTTTGGCCAGGTGCCCACTCCCTTCCTTTTACCTATGCATGGTCGGACTTTTTAACCCTTTACAAGTAAAGCAAGTAGAGAACAGCGACGAAGAGGGAAAACATTTCACATTTCCAGTGAAAAATAATTGGTATTGTAAAGCCAGTTCTACATGTACAGTAACTCCTCGCTTAACGTTGTAGCTATGTTCCTGAAAAATGCGACTTTAAGCGAAACGATATAAAGCAAATCCAATTTCCACATAACAATTAATGTAAAAGGGGGGAAGGTAGGTACCAGGGAAATTTCTTTCACCAAACAAAAAACTTTATTTTATATATATATATATATATATATATACACACACACACACACTCTATAAGTTTTAAACAAACAATTTAATACTGTCCGCAGCAATGATAATTGAGAAGCTTGGCTGAGGTGGTGAAATCAAAGGGTGGAAGAGGGTGGGATATTTCCCCAGTAAGGGAATGCCTTACTGCTCAATGACAAACTAGCATTCGGCAGAGTCCTCAAGGGTTGTTCATGTAGCCTCACACTCTACAAGGCAGCACAAATGGAGGGAGGGGAGACAACATGACAGGGGGAGACAGAGACACACACCGTGCATGAGAGAGAGATGTGCATTGCCCCTTTAAGTACGCTGCCTTTTTAAGTAGATCCAGCAGTTGACAGGAGCTGCTGCCAGCATGCTGCCTCCATCCTGAGCCCTGTTGCATCTCACCCTGCTTTATGGAGAGGGGGTAAGCAGGGGACAGGAGTGATGGGAAGGGGGACACTTTGACAGTAGCGCCCCCCCCCCCCCGCACAGCAAGCAGGAGGCTCCCGAGAGCAGCTCCAAGGCAGAGGGAGGAGCAGCACATGGCAGTGGGGGGGAGAGACAGCTGAACTGCTGGCAAATGGTAGCCTGCTGGGCGGCTGCCACACGGAAACTTAGGGCAGTGGGGAGCTGATGGGGAGCTGCCAGTCCACCCTGGTTCCAAGCCCCCACCAGCTAGCTGCAACGGGCTGCTCTTCCTGCAAGCAGTGGACAAAGCAGGCGGCTGCCAAACGTTGTTATAAGGGAGCACTGCGCAACTTTAAACACGCATGTTCCCTAATTGATCAGCAACATAACAATGAAACAACATTAAGCGGGACAACCTTAAGTGAGGAGTTACTGTATTATACTGTAAGCTGGGTTCTGCTCTCCCTTGCACCTGTTTACACCTGGGTGATGGCTGATTTCAGTAGAGTGACTCCTGATTAACGTGAGTGTAACTTAGATCAGAATCTGCCCTGTGTCCATTGTTTCCATCGTAGTAAAGACTTGCAGGCCTTGATGGAAGGGATGGTAAATATAGAAGAATCCAGTGCCTATGCTTCGAATAGCAGCCGTGTTTAGGAATCTGCTACAAGATTATTTGCTTATCGGCCCCGAGGTGGAAGATGCAAATGTGTGGCATAGGTGACCTTGTGCATTGGTCCGTCCTGTTGTTAATTTCTAGTTTCTGATTGCAGGCAACTGGGCACTGTGGATCTTATTAAGGTAGATCGTGCTTTTGGCCTGAACTGCTTCCTTTGAGCGCAAGGCCATGTCCCATAGCACTGGTAACATTAAGCTCTGTTATGAATAGTGCAGCAGTGCTGGGTCCGTGAATGAACAACTGTTCTCTTTTGATGCAGTCGAGAAAGAGCCCCCTTTACAGAATGAAGTCGGGTAACAGACTGGCCACAGTCATGATCTATGTGAGTATTCCTTGCCAGCTGGGGCCTGGACAGGCTTTTGTTTCTTAGTGCGTGTGAAGGGTGGGTAAAAGATGTCTGGGCATACCATTCGCAGGGAGCCTTGATCACGCTAAGCTGCAACTCTGTCAGGCAATGAGATGTGTTGTGGGCTAGTGGTTAAAGCAGGGAGCCTTCTGGTTTCTATTCCCAGCTGCAGGGGTTGGACTAGGAGTGAATGTGTGCTATACAAGCTCTGTCCGCAATCCCAGACCAGCTGGATGTTCCTGATTAAAAGGATCAGCAGTGAAAGAATTAAGAATGTTTCAGGATGTCAATAGGGTTCAGGGTTAACACCCAATTGAGATGGATTAAGGCAGTCCACACCTCTCTGAGCTCTGGGTTACAGCCCCACATCAAGTCACAGGCAAGAGGTTTTCTTCCCTATCACTAGGGATAGACATACGGTTTCAAAGCTCAGATTCTACAGAACCTCGGCACAGGGTTGATACAATGAGCCAGTCAGTAGCTAACACCAGCCTAGCTCTGCCCTTGCGGGTGTTAATTATGTGCACCAGGGTATGAGTTAGCTCAGGTAGGACATTCCAGGCGGTGTTAAAAAAAACAGAGACGTCTGTGAGAGAAGCCAACAAATTGGCTTAAAGGCAGCATTGGCAGCGCAAGGCAGCAAGGTGATAAAAGACAAGAACAGACAAGCGGGGAAGGGCAGAATTGTGCAGGGCCTTGAAGGCCATGTGACCGCAAGCAAATCAAGTGTCGCTCTGTGCCTCAGTTTCCCCACATGAAAAGCAGCCTCCTCAGTAAAGCGCCCCCTGTGAAAGAGGCTTTGTAAACACACAGTGTTACAGTAAGCACTGCCCTTGTTTTCCAGCTGAGCTCGGTAGATGCCGGAGGATCCACTGCCTTTATCTATGCAAACCTCAGCGTGCCTGTAGTCAAGGTGAGTGGGAGTTTTTTCCAGCATGAGCTCCAGCAATATAGTTTCTCCAGTCTCTAGCTCTTTATGCAGAAGATTTGCAGTGGGCCAGCAGCTCACTGACAAATGGGCCCCAAAAGCCCATTTACACTGTTGGGAGTGGCCAAGCCAGGAACAGAAACCAGGTCCCCCGACCCACGGTTCAGTGCTTTAGCCACAAGACAGCCATTGCCCCATTGGGCAGTGGAGTCTCCTTCCCCAGGGAGTGCTAAGCAGTCATGGCAGTTTGCAGCCTTTGCAAAGCGATTGTCTTGGTCCCCTTCAGTTTAATGGGCAGGCTGGGAGCAGGCTGAATAACAAGGGTGTGTATGCAACAAACTGCTCCTCCATCAACTTTTCTTCTCGAGCAATGAAACGAGCATGTACCTTGGGCACCATGGGCACCAACAGGTCATTTCAGTGTGTGGTTGGGTGTGGGACAGCTGCCATGCTGGGAGACAGAACTGGGGAATGCCAGAGCCAAAAGCATTAACTCCTACAGCTCGCGCTACACCTCCCAAGAAGGGACTGCAACAGACTCCGATCTGCTGTGGATGAGCAGAAACAGCACCTGTGACGCACTTCCCAGTGGGCGCCGCGTGCTGCCGAGGGAACCCCTCCATCCATCATGCGTCTTGTCTCGTTTCCAGAATGCAGCTCTGTTTTGGTGGAACCTTCACAGGAACGGAGCCGGGAACGGGGACACCCTCCATGCCGGCTGCCCAGTGCTCGCGGGAGACAAGTGGGGTAAGAGACACCAAAGAGCATCACAATGCACAGCGCGCTAGCCTCCTGGGTCAGGGCTCTGTTATTTTAAACCCTGGTGCAATGGAACACTGGCAAAGGATGGCCTGGCAGAGGGCATCAAGCTAGTCACCCTGGCTGCCCAGAGTGGGCATGCTAGTACAGGCAGGAAGTAGGGATGAGATGGTGCTGCAATTCCAAAATAGCCACAGGGCAGAGGGACCAGGCAGAGACACCTTCAAATCACTAATAATCCTCTGCAACAGAAGTTCCAGCCACTTTGCAAAAAATGGTGTCCGGGTGCAGGATACTTAAACATCACTTCACCCCTTCTGAAATGCGGCCACCTCTGGAGTGAAGCTTGGCAGCTGTTTAACTGTTCATTGCAGTGCTGCATGACAGTTTAGGACAGGATGCAGAGAATACTGTGTCTGACTGACACTATGAGGAGAATTTAGGGAACTACAGTGTAAAGTCCAGAAGTAGAATTTGGCCAGCACGCCCTGAGGCTTGTGAAAAGTGACTTGAGACCATTTAACACCCAGAAGTGGTCAGGACCTTAGTTTTACATTTCCTCCAATAGCCAAAACCTCCAGGAAGACAATGTGCCTCTAGCACCAGAGCACCACCTACTGGATTGCCACATCTCTGCTCTAGCTCCATAGGGAGGTCTCCCATACATGTATTAAGCCAACCTGGCCCTGCTTAGCTTTTGAGAGTTGGGAGGCTCATAACACACAAAGCTCACATTAAAATAAACCCAGCAAAGGTAATGTTCTTGGATTTTAAAGCACTTTACAAAGGAGGGCCTCATCCCCATTTTACAGGTGGGGAAACTGAGGCACAGAGTGGTGATATGAATTGTTCAGGGAGCCACGTAACATGAATGCACCACCAAGACTAGCACACAGTTCCTCTGACTCCCACATGTGGCCTTTGGCCCAAACTGCAGGCGTGCGTCTAGAATGCCGCCTGGATGCGTTTACCGTATCTGTCAGTCACAGCCAGCGCTCAGCTGATTGTCAGCGTCGAGCTGTGATTGGATGCTCCCACTGGGCAGTATTCACTCTTGTTCTGAATGGACCGAGGCCATCTGAAGCAGAGCATCAACAGGTGCTCAGGCCAATGGGGAATCAGCCCTGCCGATGAGTGGTGTCTAACATGCAAATTTTATATCTCATGCAAAAGTGGGATGGTTTCAGCTTCAATCAATCACAGAAATGAGCTATATGCCAGTTGGCAGCAATGTCTAGTGGTTAGAGCAGAGGGGCTGGGGAGTCAGGTCTCCTGGAAGTCTAGTCCCCGCTGTGTCCGTGACCTTGGACGAGTCCCTTCACCTCCCCGCTGTACCTCAGTTTCCCCAGCTGCAGAGCTAATCCTGCCCTGTGATAGAGGGGCTGGCTGAGGGTTCATGCCTGATTCATTCAGCGCTTGGCAATGGACCTATGCCACATGCTAGGAAAGCATCAGAGGTTCTCCTCATGCTAGCCTGTGGCTCTGCCCAGGCCTGGGACAGTTCCTGTTGCCATAGTAACGAGTATCCTTCAAAGCGGGAAGGAGGCGTCAAAAATAAAGCTAGTCTGGGGGTGTAAGTAAAAGCCGGACTAGCTCCCTCCCTGTGAAGATGGCGGCCAGCCCGGAGGTTGGGCCCACATCTTCCCAGCACCCCTGGCGCCCCAGCCTGGAGCCTGCTCTGGACCTTCCCTTAGCCTGGAGCAGTTTCTGACGGGGAGGATGTGCCAGGGCTGCCTGTGCTAGCAGGGGACTGTGACCCAGCGGGTTCCTTCCCATCCTACGGGCCATGCTTTCCAGTCAGGGATCAGTCCTGCATTGTCACAGGGAGGTCGCCAGAGCTCCAGCTCCGCTTTCTCCAGCCGCTGAGCGCGTCGCCTGCCGGGTTCCCCAGCACCCGCCGCTGCAGCAGCTTGGCACTGCCCGGGGAGTGAGCACCGCGCTACCAGCTCCCTCCCAGACCGATCCATCTCGGTGTCTCTACGCACCAAGCAGCCCGGGTCGGTGGACTGGGGCTCGCATGGCTTCGGCTACCACCCTAAGAATAGCCCCTCAGGCTGGAGCTCCGGCTCCGCAGCCCATCCGCCTCCCCAGACTTCATAGCCCTAGCCACAGCGGCTATGTGGCCTTTGTAGCCTGAGCCCGTGAGCCGCAGTCTGTTGCCCCAGGCTCTGGGACTCGCTGCTGCTCCCAGTACAGCCGTGCGCTCATCCAGCAACACAAACCCTCTCTTTACCCTTGGGAGAACACCTCCCGCTGGAGGCTCCCCACTGGCTTTCCAAGCATTAGTGGCTTTACACTCAGTCGTCCCATCTCTGGCATGGCCAGAGCCAGCTGCTTCAGGAGAAGAGGTAAGAAAAGCCTAGGAGATAACCAGCTCATCGGGGAGTTCTCCCTCTGGCCTCTTCAGTCAGTGGGTGGCTGCCTCAGGAGGGGCTGTATCCCTTCCTAGCATCTTTGTTACTCTCGCTATTTTAGAACTGGGGAAACTGAGGCAGGGAGCACTTCACACCAGAATTTTCAGCCCTTATGGAATCACCCAAATAAATGGCCAGATTTTCAAAAACAGCTCAGCCTGCTGTGGGGCAGAGCCCTTGAATATCTGGCCCTGAGCAATTTTGGATGCTTAACTTGAGTCTGAGCCAGGACTAGAACGAACCCCTGGCTCTTAGTCCTGACCACTCCCTGCTCCCTGTCTGCTGCAGGGCGTGATCCCCCAGCAGCAGGCGGATGGGCTGAACTGGCTTAGCTTCTCCTCCACCTCCACCCTCTGAGACTTTCTCCTGTTTAATACGTCCAGATGCCCAGCGCCACCCCCTCTGTGTGTGTCGCCCCCATCTCTTACAGTGGCAAACAAATGGATCCACGAACACGGGCAGGAGTTCCGAAGGCGGTGCAGCCCCAACCCAGACGACTAAGGGCCGGAGCAGAGCATGAGCACCCCACCCGATCCAAAGGCATGGGAGGAGGTGGGGAATGGAAACCCACTGCCATCAGAGCTGGAAGCAGGGACCACCTGGAAAAGCCAGCTGGTTGGCTGCAAGGGAATATGGCCTGCTGCCAAGGCACGTCTCAGCCAGGCTTCCTGTGCTGCGTATTGAGTCTAAGGATCTAGGAGGGGGGAATGGAACAAAAGTCACTGTGGGAGGGGAGCAGGGAACTTATAAGGAGAGAAAGAGGCTGCTGGGTGCGCCGGGGTTGGCTCAGCTGTGGAACAAGAACAGCATAAAGGGCGTGATGCCGTTCCTAGGATGTTTCCATGGCCAACGGGGAGGAACTAGGCTGAGGCCCAGAGTCTGATTTCAGTTACACTGACTGTGTTGAGTCTGGAGTTATTCAGTGACTTCAACGCTTGGTTGGCACCAGTGTCATTTAGAGCAGAGTTTGGTCTATCAGGGGAAAAGAAAGCAAAGGGAGACTGAACAGCTGAGGCAGTCCCCTAATGGGGTGACTCTGACCTGAACAATATGCTGGAGGAATCAGTGTTGCATTGGGTGAGGGTAAGGCAGCGGTACTCAATTAGATCTACCTGGAGCCAGGCTGACTGGAGAATGTTATGACCCGAGGCAGGCCGTTCGTGCAGAAGACTGACATTTTAAAAAAATAAAATAATTTCAGCTGCCAATAAATAAAGACCTTGACTGCAGCACAAGTATTAGTGTTTCTATCTTCTAACCAAGTCTACAAATCAACATTATTCCCTGTGTTTGTGGCAGTCTGTAATGGGAGAGGAGACATGGATGACTCTGGTAGGCTTTGTGAGGAGTGGTTTGTAGGAGGTCAGGGACTGGTCAAGATGCTCTTCTGTCCAGGGTTGGTTTTTTATGAAGTTCATGGTAGAAAACCCAGATTCACAGAGGTACATTGATCCAAACATCATTAAAAGATAGATGGCTGGATTCTGGCTGTTCTGAAACTGGGCAGCATATTGAGTCCAGAAATCACCATGTCCTGCTTTTCTGAATTTTGCCTTCAAGACAGCTGAGCTCTGGAGCTTTACAATTTCTAACTGAAAGGCACGTTCATCAATTGAATCAAGAATGCTCTTTGCTTCAGAAGGGCAAAGTCCAGCGGCAGAGACACTGAGAATCCACCGTTTACACTAGTTTAAACCTGCAAGTGACCCATGCCCAATGCTGCAGAGGAAGACAAAAAATGTGCAGAGCCATGTGATGGGTAAGGGGTTGGCTGGATCCCCACCCTTTAAAGGGGACAGACCATTCTGTTACGGTGTATCATTTCCAACAAGCTCACGTGCCATACGTACCACAGTTTGGGAATCAATGGTTTAGCTCTTCAACACACAGAGTGTCTCTTGCTATAGAGTCATAACTGTGGGCAGGGCGGGCTCCAGGCACCAGCTTAGCAAGCAGATGCTTGGGGCGGTCACTCCGGAGAGGGGTGGCAGGTCCAGCTATTTGACGGCAATTCGGCGTAGGGTCCCTCACTCCCAGTCGGAGCAAAGGACCTCCCGCTGAAATGCCACAGATTGAGATCGCAGCTTTTTTTTATTTTTTTATTTTTTTGGCTGCTTGGGGCGGCAAAACCCCTGGAGCCGGCCCTGGCTGTGTAGGACTGGAAGGGACCCAGAGAGGTCATCTAGTCCAGTCCCCTGCACTCAAGGCAGGACTACATAATAACTAGACCATTCCTGGCAGGGGGTTCTCTAACCTCTTTTTAAAAACTTCCAATGGCTGAGACTCCACAACTTCCCTCAGCAATTCATTCCAGTGCTTAACCATCCTGACAGTTAGGAAGCTTTTTCTAATGTCCAACCTAAGCCGCTCTTGCTGCAATTTAAGCCCATTGCTTCTTGTCCTACCCTCAGAGGTTAAGGAGAACAATTTTTCTCCCTCCTCCTTGTAACAATCTTTACATATTTGAAAACTGTTATCATGTCCCCTCTCTGTCTTCTCTTCTCCAGACTAAACAAATCAAATTTTTTCTATCTTCCCTTCTAGGTCTTGTTTTCTAGACCTTTAATCATTTTTGTTTCTCTTCTCTGGACTTTCTTCATTTTGTCCACATCTTCCCTGAAATGTGGAACTGGGCGCGATACTCCAGCTGAAGCCTCTCAGCACAGTGGAGATGGGCATATAGAGCACGTAATACAAAGGGGGCTTCATCCCCTGTAGGTTTTACCATACTACCCGGGTGTAAAATTCCCAAACAAAAACTAAACAGCCTCAGCACCGGTCTGTAGCTCTGCCTAGTCAAACAGCTTCACTGAAGGTGACTGACCCTCTGACAACACAGCCAGCTAAGGAGCCATGTCGGTGTCTTACTGTATTGCCCACTGTTCGGCAGTAGCTATAAACAGATAGAAGAGCAAGTTATTGCTAGTAACACTGCTGTGGCAGGGAGCTGAATGAATGGGAGCCAGGCCCATTAGGGATGGTCTAGACAGTATTTGGTCCTGCCATGAGGGCAGGGGACTGGACTCGATGACCTCTCGAGGTCCCTTCCAGTCCTAGAGTTTATGAGTCTATGATACTGATTTGCTGTGTCCGCTGGCAGACCCTCAATTTATAGCAGGGGTTCTCAAACTGGGTCACAAGGTTATTACACGGGGGGGTCATGACCTGTCAGCCTCCACCCCAAACCCTGCTTTGCAGCCAGCATTTATAATGATGTTAAATATATTAAAAAGCGTTTTTAATGTATGGGGGGGTCGCACTCAGAGGTTTGCTGTATGAAAGGAGTCACCAGTACAAAAGTTTGAGAACCACTGATTTATAGCAACCAGATAGCTACCTGTACGCCAGCTTTGGGCTGGCTCCCATTTCCAAGACTGTGCTCCGTTCCCTTGTTGCAGTGAAATGTCAGTCTGGCAAGAAGCACAGCCCAGGAGGAGAGGACAGTGCTAATGTCGCCTGTGTTGGCTCTAGCCCAGCATGCAAAGGTTCCAGTGCACCAGCAGGTCCCAGGGAAGCCGCCTGCCTTAAAGAGGAAGCGTGCCCGGCAATAGAGCTTGTAGGAAACTACCCCTCTACCCCGATATAACGCTGTCCTCAGGAGCCAAAAAATCTTACCGCATTATAGGTGAAACCGCGTTATATCGAACATGCTTTGATCCACCGGAGTGCACAGCCCCGCTCCCTGCTGGAGTGCTGCTTTACCGCGTCATATCCGAATTCGTGTTATATCGGGTCGCGTTATATCAGGGTAGCAGTTTAGGTTTCTCCAGAAGTTCGACATCTCAGTGTTGTTTGCTTTTCAAAGCCTCCGAAGCATCCGTTAGTCGTTTGTTTTTATTACATATTTTGAAATCGAAGCTTACATAGAAAACAGTATGGACGTTTTTCATTTAAAAACTGCTGGTTTTGAGAAGTGAAACATTTTGCTTTTTTTCAGTAAAACTTAAGCTGCCGAAAGTCACGAATATTTTAACAAAAACCGAAACACAGCAGCCATTTTTTTGCAAAGAAAAATTTCGCAACCTGCCTCCCACCAAGTCTCCAGCCCTTCATTTGTAAAAATGTCAAGCAAGTCTAATAAGCAAGTTCTGGGGAACTCTGAAAGGGGCTGTCGAATCCTTGTGATATGTGCAGCTTTAGTGTATTTCCTGTATTACGCTGTTGCTTTCTTACAATTGCATTCCTTTCACAATCGCACTCCTTTGCCTCACAATTGTGTTTCTTCCTCGCTTGCCAAACAGCTTCATTGATTGCAGGGCTGCCCAGAGGATTCAGGGGGGCTGGGGTCTTCGGTGGTGGAGGGCCCCCACCGCCGAATTGCCTCTGAAGACCCAGCACTTTGGCGGTGGGTTCCAGGGCGGAAGGACTCCCCGCCACAGGTCTTTGGGGCACTTCGGAGTCGGGTCCTGGAGCTGAAGGACACCCCCACCCACCCCCACTGCGAGAGTTTTCTGGGGCCCCCGGAGCGAGTGAAGGACCCCACTCTAGGGGCCCCCAAAAACTCTCATGGGGGCCCCCTCTGGGCGGCCCTGATTCATTGTAAGGCCTGAAAGCACCATTGTGCTCATCTAGTCTGACCTCCTGCCTAGCCCAGGCCAGAAAAACCTCACCCAGCAATTCCTGCATCCAGCCATTATCTTATGATTGAGTTAGGATGCACCCAATGACTTTTCCATTCACATGAGTCTCCTTTTATTCCCACTTCTCCTCTTTGCCGTGGATCCGCTGTCTCCGCCACTATAACTTCACAGGCAGCTGGCACAGGAGCCTTTTAAACGCGATCCCCGGTGAGACACTGACTGGAATACCGAGCCCCTGTTTTCCCTTTGGCTTTTGCCTGTTATTTGCTCGGTGGTGAACTTTTGCCCCCGGCTGTAGAGTGGTGCGCAGTACGTGTTAAATTCTGTGCTGCAAAGAGCTGCGGGGCGATATGTGGCAGTGAGCAGCTACCCAGCCAACAGTGAACGCTGTGGAGTTGGGAGTAATTAGCTGTCTCTCTAGGACAAATACTCAAAGGCTCTGTATAAACGTCTTCCTCTCTTAGCCAATTTTTCTGGTTTTATCCGGTATGTCTCTGCTGCAGCTGGGAGGTGTGATTCCCAGCACAGTTAGACAGGCACACGCTAGCTCTGCTTGATATAGTTTGCGAAACGTAGCCGTGGGGACCTGTCCCCCGGGCGGAGGCTCAGGCTAGCCACCTAAATCCAAGCCCACCTGAGTCCAGGCAGCGCCCCCCAGGCAGCACTATCCACACTGCTATTTTTAATGTGCTAGCTTAGCAGAGCTCCCAGCTGCAATATGGACAAACCCCAAGAGATTTCCTTTAAACATACTGGCATGGGTATAACAATAAACCCCCACAGCCAGTTACTATACTGCATACCCCAGCCAGATGGAAGTGGCAGCAGGGCTAGAACTCAGATCTTACAGCACAGACCCCAGTGAGCTGAGCTAGAGGAGAATCACCATTAGCATTGCAGGGTCTATGACACATAGGAGAGCAGTTCACATTTCATCCAGCAGAGGACAGCAGACTCACACTGACTAGTCAATCAGCGTAGTATACTGTGTAATGCTCTATAGTCAATTCACCCCAGCCCTCTGAGACAGAGAAGGATTTCAGTCTCCTTGGCTAGCTGGGCACACTGATGCCTCGAGCTAGAGGTGACATCACTTAGCCGAGGCCACGCAGCCAATCGCTCTCAATGCTGGGATTTGGACTCCGGCGTTCCTGCTTCCCTACCCCATGCATAGACTCCCAGACCACTCACTAGCTGCAGGAGTTTCCTTTGCAGCCATCCTTTCCCCAGCCTCAGTCTGCTCCACTCAGATCACTATTACTGGTCACTAGCGAGCTTTGGGCTGGAGAATCATAGGGTTCCACAATGGAACAGCTCTGCTAGGCCAGCGGCTCTCACCTGTTTCCTGTGCAAGCTCCAATGGGTTCCCGGTACCAGCCCTGGCCCAGAATTAGCAGGGTGGCTTAGTGGCTAGAGATGGATTGGGCTGCATTCTGCTCCTGGCTGTGCAGGGTGACCCTGGACAAGTCACGTCATTGCTCTGTGCCTCAGTTCCCCCATCTGTAAAATGGGGATAATGCCACTGACTTGCTTTGAGATCTAGGGATGGAAAGTGCCATGGAAAAGCTTAGTTTTCTGTTCTATTTTCTCTCTCCTGTCTGTCCTTTTCTGCTTCTCTTCTTCTCATCCTCCCTCTCTGCTAATTGCTGCTCTTGGGTCTGTTTTGCTTTGCTGTTCCATGGCTCCCCGGCCCTGGTCCCCAGCAGCAGAAAGCCGCGTGCTGTGGGGGATTAGTGTCTGGGAGCCAGGCTGCTCGCATTTAGCTCAGTGCTGTATGAGCAGAGAGAAGCTTGGGATTGTGGGGCTTCCACCTAAGCCTGCAGCTGCTTCTATGGTCGTCTTAGGAATGGTGGGAGGCAGCAGGCAGGTAGATTTCCAGGAACCCCTCACGCTATCCTGGAGTCCTGGGAGCACATTGCAGAGAGGGGAACAGAGCTGGGGTCATGCAACTTTCTGTGCTCCCACTGTTTTCCTCTGCCCTGTGTCTCTGCCCCAGAGTAATCAGGGGCCCTTCTAGGTGGACCTATCCACTGGGGTGGGCAACACCCTACCAGGCCACTCAATCAGTCCATGCCCCAAGGCCCTGGAGGTCTATTCCCTATGGCATGTCCTCCAGTCTTCTGCCTGCTCTCGTTAATTACCTGTTTGACTGGGCTCCCATCCCTGGCCCTGGGGAGGCTCTGGCACAGTCTCTTACCTTTCACTTCCCCTGCTCTGCAGCCTAGGCCGAGCACTCAGATACCCCGGGGCCGGGCTCAGTATAGGAACCTGAACAGAATCCTTCTCTTCATTCAGCTTCATCCCATTCCTGCTAGCACCTCTCCAAATAATTCCTCTCTGTGCTCAGTCTGCCTACACTCGCTAACATCAGCCCCCTCAAAGCCACAATAGGCCACCTCTGGTTCTCCAGTTCCACAGCTGCCCTTCCTAGCTCTCGGGCCCGACATCTTTCTGGCACTCAGCCCTGGCAGCCAGACTGACACAGAAGAGGAAAAGAAAGGAGCATTTTCCATGGAGCTGTGGGTCACACGCCCACCTCCCAGGCAGTCTGAAATCAACTGAGTTAATATTTGAGGAATGGCCATTGTGGTTAACCAGCGCAGAGATGGATTTCCCTTCCTCCACCCCCTGTCCCGGCATAATAACAGGCTGGGATTTTTTTTCTGGCAGCAATCACAGGAGAGGGTAATGGTTGTTCTGGAAGCCTTGAATGCGCTGATGGCTAAGCCTGCGCTGCAAAAGCTGCTTCATGAGTAGCCTTTAAAAGAACTGACCAGCTGGCACCATAGCAGCTGCTGAGCTGGTAGACTAGTGGCTCAGTGGGATTGTCCTGTGGTGCATCCAAAAAGATTTTCAGAGAGCCTCAAGTCCTGTCCAGTGCATAAGTAGGACTTTCAATAACTACACCACTCAGTCCAGCACCAGCTTTTACCGTTATTGAGCTCAGGGTCTATTCTATCTAGATTTCTGCAGCATACCCACCACCATAGTAATTGTAACAATCAACCTGGAACCTGGCGGGAGGAGCACAGCACCAGGAAGTCAGTCTGTGTGCACATGGCTGGAATGCGAGCTGCATTTGCAGCAGCTCTGTAAATAGTTCTCTTAAGGGCTTGTCTACACTACAAAATTAGGTTGACTTAAGTCAGGTTGACCTACAGCCACTGCAGCAACTAAATTGACTTTTGGTGTCCACAACTACCCTCCTTCTGCCGATGGTGCGCATCCTCACCAGGAGCACTTGTGCTGATTGAAGTGGGGCATTATGGGGCACTGACCGCTGTGCGGGCTCACAGCTGGAGCTGACAGCCCGAGCTGTGAGCCCAGCACCCGGCTCAATTTTACAGCAGGGAACCTACCAACAGTGAAATTGACATTCTTGTCAGTTTCACAGCTGCATTTGTTCATGTTTTGTCTCTGACGCCAACTGTCAGCCCCATGTCAACATGGATGCTGTGTCGCCCTAATTATATTGACCTAAGCACTATGTCTCTCGCACAGGTGGAGTTAGTAGGTCAGTGTAGTGGGTGACTTATGTTGACGGGAGCAACATTGTAGTGTAAACGCTTACAGAGTTACGGTGACATAAGCTGCCTTAAGTCGACCTAACTCTCTAGTGTGAACTAGGCCTTAGTAAACAGCCAGTTAGAAACATGGAGTCCTCGCATGTTGTGGAGTCTCTGTCAATGGAGGTTTTTAAGAACAGGAATGGTCTAATTACTACTTAGTCCTGTCTTGAGTGGAGGAGACTGGACTAGATGATCTATAGAAGTCCCTTCCAGTCCTCTACTTCTGTGATTCTGTTATTAACCAGCACATGGTACATGAGAGAGTAATGGAATGTTTTCAGTGTCAGGGTTCAGCAAGAGAAAAGAAAGAGGCAGGCGGTGCTTTGCTCAAGCTCCACCCAAATCCCCAAATCTGTCCCCTCAGCCCCAGAATAGTTGTGTGTGTCTGCTAAAAGGATCACCACTGAAATAGTTAAGGATGCATTTCAATACCAATCAGTAGGATCCAGGGTTAACATCTCCTTGGGATGAATGGGGGCAGTTTACATAGGCTGTTTGCAGACTCAGCAAGAGAGCATGGCCTTGGACTGCATTCAGGTTTCCTTCGCAGTCAGAAATGCTAGATGCTTACCAGCCCTTTCTAATGAATCTGCTGCGGCTGATGGGACAATCTGTGAAATGCTGGGGAGCTGGCTTGATACGGCCACAGGCTATGCCAAAACTTACCATGAGTAGGACACAGAGCTGTAAAATAACTACCTAAATTGGGCTGCTGCATAAGACACTCCAGAGACAAAGGGCTTTATGAAGCCCAGAGAGCCTCAGGCATCCACTGAGAAACAGATGAGTGTTAATTATCGTCCCTAATTTACAGCTGGGCAGCTCAAGCAGAAAGAGCTTACAGGGGAATCCTAAATCCTGTGCTCAGACTATTGTCCCAGGGCCTGCCCTTCATCAAAGCAGCTAGATACCACTGTGTGTGGCTGACGTATCCCCAGTGCTGGTAGTGGACTGTCTGGTGTAGGTACTAAGATTCCCCCCTGTACAGCACTTGCAACTTTATTACAACCCAGCCTCAGGCCCTTGGATCACAAGCATTCTTTCATGGGACTCTGTGACCCAATGTCTCCTCTCTATGCCAAGGCACTACCTGGCTGCACCACCCTGGGCAGCAGTCTGCTGGTGTAAGGCCGGGCGGAGCACAAGGCTGTGCCATCGAACCTGTGGAGCCTATCGGAGCTTGGAGTGTGCACGGTGCTTTAGGGACACAGGGTAAGTACTGGTGCCCTGGACTGGGGGGTGGGGCTGATGCTAATCAGGGCCTGCAGGTGTTACCATAATATACATAATAATACTCCATAAGAACTTCCTAATAGTAGACAATGGAGTGGCACATTTCCCACCGGACTGGAAGGGACCTGCTGGATCAAGCCCAAGCCCCGCTGTCCAGCCAGCCCCGTCTTTTGTCCTCACTGAGCAACCGCCAGTTCTTAGCACGTTGTGTGAAAAAGGGCCCGAGGGAGATCAGGGCCCCACTGTGCTGGGTGCTGTACACACACATAGTAAGAGGCAGTTCCCCCCTCCCCAAGAGTTTACAATCCAAATAGGCAAGACAGCCAAAGGGCCGGGGAAGAAACAGAGGCATGGTGAGTGAAGTGCCTTGCCCAAGGTCACCCAGCAGAGCAGTGGCAGAGCCAGGAAGAACAGCGCTCTGGGCTCTAACCTAGCACCAAGTGCTGGAGCAGGAGATGTGTGCTCATTCGGGGGCAGGGGGGGTGGGTTTAGCCCCTCACTCCAGTCCTGACAAGCAGCCATTATCAGAGATCCTGCAGAGAATAGCTTCTCACAAAGCGGCTCACAAGGGGAAACTGGGCAGCCGGGTTGGCCCTGAGTCTGGCTGTGTGTGTGTGTGTGTGTGCGTGTGTGTGAGAGCGGGATCAAGAAATGGAGTCACTCCATGGAGCAGACACCAGACAGGCACTCGCTCTTCCTGCATTCCAGCGGCGCGGGCTCTCTCTTGGCTCTGTGCCTGTGCCTGCCCAGAGAGGAATTCAACGCTGCCTGTGTAAGAGCTGAGCTCCCACGGGGCACCAGATACAAGATCCCTTTCTCTGGCTCGTGCTGCAGCACCTGCGACTGTGTGGCTGAAAGGTAAAAGAGCCTTCAGCAGGGAGGCAGGCCACGAGGCTGGTTCCCCAGCAGCATCTGGTGACTGGGTAAGGAGACTGGCTGTAATGCAGCAGATTCCTAAGGGCCCCGTCCTGCATTGCTTGCACCCTTAGAAGGCCTATAAACCCTCACTGAGGCTGGGCTGCCCTCTCCTAACACAAGGCAGCACAGGGCTCCAAGCCAGCTCAACATCGATCACTAGGGGTGAGCGGTGCTGGTTTCCAGCCGACCAGACGGGTTGGGAGCACATCACTAGCCCCTGTTTTTCCAGACTCAGTGGGCCTGTTTTCGCAGATGTGACCGGCAACTACCACTGCACTGGAATGAAATGGGGGCTGTGGGTGGTCAGCAACCAGTCCCAGTTCAGATAAAACGAGCCATCACCTGAAGTGGTGTGTCCAGGGTCAAGTGAACAAAGCAGACGAGAGCAAGCACAATGCACACTAGGAAACACTAGAGGGCACTGAAGAAGGAGAGTTGAAAAAGCCATTGGGTTTATCATCATGCACAGAGAGGGCAGCTAATCCTGCTCATCACTTGATCACTGCAGTCAAAGCCCGGCAGCACAGCGTAAAGCTCGCGCCGGCCCTTGGCCGAGGTTGGGGATGGGTCAGTGGATACGATTCTGTAGGCCCAAGTGTCTGTTCCACTAGAGTCAGAAAATCTGTGTTCCTCAGCATTCCCAGCCAGGCTGCTACAAGGCACAGTACCAATGACAGGGCCTGCTCTGCCCCGCTCCATAGATATCAAGGCCAGAAGGCGCCATTCTGATCACCGGATCTGGCCTCCTGCCTGAGCCACGCCAGAGATCTCTCTGCAGCCCCAGAGGAGCAGAGGAATGGGCACTCGGAGGCTGGTTCATCTAGTCCAGATAAGCTGTCGCCACCAGCAGCCAGCACCAGAAGATTCCCCTGGTAGAGGCAGCGATTGGCAAACCCGTCCCTGCCCCCAGTAGCTGGAAGTCAGCAGGTGCTCAAAGACTCCGATAACATTTATATAATGAGAGTAGGGAACTGAGATGAGCTGGGTTTTGCTCCTGGCTCTGCCACTGACTCACTGAAGGACCTTGGGCAAGTCACTTAGGCTACGATTTTCAGACGCCAGAGCTCACGCTGAGGCTCCTCGTTGCACATTTAGACACCTAAACAAGGGGCCTGATTTTCAAAGGTGCTGAGCAGCCAGACTCCCTCTCGGTCTGTCTGCTGCCTCTCTCCCCCTCCCTCTTTTCTCTCACCCCCATGTTCCTCTCCAGCCTTCCCTCCTCTCCTAGTCTCACTCCCCTGTTCTGCTAACTCCTCCCCTTCTGCCACATACCCTCCCTGGCTCAGCTCCTTGGAGGGCCTGGTCTTAAATACCCCATTTGCCCATAGGCTTCCTGAGCTTTTCCTACTCCTCCATCAAGGTCTCACAGAGTAACTTCTCCTTGCAGGACTGGCCTAGAAACCAGGGGGGTTGGCCCGTTCTTTAGGGGGTCCCTTTGTTTCCCTTGGTCAGGCAGCACTACTCCGATACCAGCGAGCTGGGCCCAGTAGACCGAGATCACAGTGCCTGCCCCTCGGAGGTGGGGTGGTCCCCGGGCCTGCTGCAGGCTGACCACAGAGGTGAGCTGGGAGCAGAGCAGCCCCTCCCCCTCCAAGCACAGGGGTATTTGTTCTGGTTTCAGGCCGTCCCCCACAGTCTTCTCTTTCATTTTGTTTGCATCCTTTAGTCTGCGAGAGACAGTGGCAGGGGCTGATCTAGCTTTTTTGCAGCCCCAAGCACTGCAGGCAGGCTGCCTTCGGCAGCTTGCCTGCGGGATGTCCCCAATCCCGCGGCTTCGGCGGCGTGCCTGTGGCAGGTCCCTGGTCCCGCGGAGTCCTGCCTGACTGCCGCCCTCACAGGGAGTGGCAGGCTGCCCCCTGCGACTTGCCGCCCCAGGCACGCACTTGGAGCACTGGTGCCTGGAGCTGCCACTGGACAGTGAGAATTGCAGCGTATGGTGTAGATGGTTTGCAATATCTCATGTGACTGCATAGGCCAATCAGAGATTTCCATGATCTTTGGCAGTTATTGCTGCAGCCCTGCACTTGTTCTTGGGGCTAGTTCTGGACTAATTAGCACCTGAAAAGCCCCTGGAGATTGCTGGATAATCAGCCTTTGATGTTCTGCAGCCAAGGGTCACACAGGACTGGGAGGTCAGTTTCATTAGCATCCCCATCCTCCAGAAGGTGAGAAACAGGTCAGATGACTTCCTGGCTTTGACTCTGCCTCCCTCTGGCAGGCTCAGGGCCTCTCTTGATCTGCTGTCCACTTTGCAGGGGCGGCTTCAGGCACCGGCACACCAAGCGTGTGCCTGGGGCGGCAAGCCGCGGGGGGCGCTCTGCCGGTCGCCGTGAGAGTGGCAGGCAGGTTGCCTTCGGCGGCATGCCTGCGGAGGGTCCGCTGGTCCCGTGGTTTCGGAGGACCTCCCGCAGGCTGCTGCCGAATCCATGGGACTGGGGACCTCCGGCAGGCAAGCCGCCGCAGGCAGCCTGCCTGACGTGCTTGGGGTGGCAAAATACCTAGAGCCGCCCCTGCCCCTCTGTACACAGGGGTGATGGTATTTGTCTCCACCGCAGAAGCAATGGGAGGGCTGCTTGCTTAGTAATGTCTATTTCATCACTGGTGTAATTCTACTGAAGCATCAAGGAAGAATCTAGGCCAGAGATCGGTAAAGCACTTGGTCAGGGAAGTGTCGTGTAAACACAACTGGAGTTGAAAAGAGGCAGCCCCTTTTCAAAACCAGGAGCATGTAGAGTTCCAACTGAGATCAGAGCCCCATTGTGCTAGGCATTGAGCAAACACCTTGCCCTAAAGAGCTCACAGGCTAAATAGACAAAAAGGGGAAAAGGTGATAAAGGGAAACTGAGGCACAGAGGGAGGCATTGGGCTAGGGGCAAATAGACAATAACACTTGTTTTGGAACCCAGATCTCCCAGCCCAGTGCTCTGTCCACGAGGCCATGGTGCTTCCCATGCAGATATTTTTACAAGAATCAATTTATACTCAAGCCTGCTGTAGCTTTACTGATCACAGAAAACAGCTGCTCAGCCTGGACCTTTCATTGCATGTATCATGTGTCTCAATGTGGATGGGCCCAGTTGCATTCAGGCCCATGCGCTTGTCCTGTTACTTACATGTAGGCTTAGAAGGATTCGAGTTTTGCCAGTAAATGTCTGTGAGGGGTTCCCTGGGATGCAACCTGGAACTGGGATACTGCTGAGCCCTCTGTCTTACCAACCTGGGCTCCCTCTCACACTGTGATGCTGAGGCAGGCTGCAAACCTCTCCAGGAACTGCACTTACACAGACATCCACAGGCAGGGACACACCAGATGAGTTACATGAATGCTTTCACCAGCCACCTGTGAACCAACAATAGAGAGGCTTCCGCCAGTTCTCCACAGTTCTCAGCCTAGGACCCCAGGGCTGTATTGTCTTGTCCTGGTTAGAAGCCTGCTCAATGTAAATTTATTATTACCCAGTCTGCCCCTCCCTCAATGTAGAGAGGACATACACCAGGTCTTGCTCTTGAGCAGATTTCCCAAGCACGTCAAGCAAAACCCACTGTTTTAGGTATAATATAAAACAGATTTATTAACTACAGAAAGATAGATTTTAAGTGATTATAAGTTGTAAGTATACAGATCAAAGTTGGTCACCTAAGAAATAAAAGTAGACTTGCAATCTGAGTTCTATAAACTTAACAGGATTTGAATCAAGCAGTTTCTCATGTTGGTGGGACTGTTCCCTCAGACACAGGCTGGGGTTCTCCTTTCCAGCCTGAGACCACCTCCCCTGTTGCAAATGTTTGTCCTCCAGACACTGCTTCCAGGTGTTGAGTTGTAAGGGGAATGAGGACCAGGGATGATGTCGCTTCCCCTCCTTTATAGATTCTTCCAGCTTGCTGGAAAATCTTTTGCTATGACCTGAGTCAATCCGTGTCCATTGTTTACGTGCTCCCTCTGAGAAGTCTTCATTGTATACAGCTCCTGTGATAGTGTTGATGGCCCATTAAGGGGAATTCACACTACCAAGGACTGTCTGGTTTCTCCACTGTTGTACCCGAAAGGCTGGTTGTGAGTGTTTCCAATCTTACAACATATTTCAGTAACACACACAGCAAAACTTCACAACGATAGCACAGCCGATCCAACAGGATATTAATGTTCAACAGATCAAGACTTTTAGAATAATACCTCTCAAGGCGTACTTTGTACAAAACATATCACAATAGTCTGACAGTGGTGAATATGGGGGTGCCAGGGCATAGCAGTGGGGTACAGAGTGTCACAACATCCGTTTCACCGTACACTCAACCCAACGAAAATTATTTTCATCACTAATAACTGAAATGTATGGAGAGGCAAAGTAAGAATAATGCTGCTTGAGAACTTCTTAAGGCTATTTCCTTTGTATATTTTGACACGTGATGCTGACAGTTTGTGTTTCAAAACTAAGAACATAACATAAGAACGGCCCTACCGGGTCAGACCAAAGGTCCATCTAGCCCAGTATCTGTCCACCGACAGTGGCCAATGCCAGGTGCCTCAGAGGGAGTGAAGCTAACAGGCAATGATCAAGTAATCTCTCTCCTGCCATCCATTTCCATCCTCTGATGAACAGAGGCTAGGGACACCATTCTTTACCCATCCTGACTAATAGCCATTTATGGACTTAACCACCATGAATTTATCCAGTTCTCTTTTAAACCCTGTTATAGTTCTAGCCTTCACAACGTCCTCAGGCAAGGAGTTCCACAAGTTGACTGTGCGCTGTGTGAAGAACTTCCTTTTATTTGTTTTAAACCTGCTGCCTATTAATTTCATTTGGTGACCCCTAGTTCTTGTATTATGGGAATAAGTAAATAACTTTTCCTTATCCACTTTCTCCACATCACTCATGATTTTATATACCTCTATCAGATCCCCCCTTAGTCTCCTCTTTTCCAAGCTGAAGAATCCCAGCCTCTTTAATCTTTCCTCATATGGGACCCTCTCCAAACCCCTAAACATTTTAGTTGCCCTTCTCTGAACCTTTTCTAGTACCAGTATATCTTTTTTGAGGTTAGGAAACCACATCTGTACACAGTATTCGAGAGGTGCAAGTAACACGGATTTATGTAAAGGCAATGATATATTCTCACTCTTATTCTCTATCCCCTTTTTAATGATTCCTAATATCCTGTTTGCTTTTTTGACCGCCTCTGCACACTATGTGGACATCTTCAGAGAACTGTCCACGATGACTTCAAGGTCTTTTTCCTGACTTCTTGTAGCTAAATTATCCCCTATCGTATTGTATGTATAGTTGATTATTTTTTCCAATGTGCATTACTTTACATTTATCCACATTAAATTTCATTTGCCATTTTGTTGCCCAATCACTTAGTTTTGTGAGATCTTTTTGAAGTTCTTCACAGTCTGCTTTAGTCTTAACTATCTTGAGCAGTTTAGTATCATCTGCAAACTTTGACACCTCACTCTTTACCCCTTTCTCTAGATCATTTATGAATAAATTTAATAGGATTGGTCCTAGGACTGACCCTTGGGGAACACCACTAGTAACCCCTCTTCATTCTGAGAATTTGCCATTAATTCCTACCCTTTGTTAGTTAGAAAACTAACTTTTTGACCCTCTCCTGTCATTAAATAATTATGGTCTGACCCCTCCCGTTGTCTGATCCTTGCATGATTCCTGCAACTGTGAACATGTAAATTGATCAAAATAATGCTTAAAACCCTTAATTTTGCTCCATTGTGAAAACTTAAAATGGATGCAGATTAAAAAATGCTTAAAATAAACATTGATCTAGCTCAGAATTGTGAACAAATCCAGTTGGGCCAAGTGGCCCACAGTGTAACGGGCAGGAGTGACAGCGGGGCAGTGCTGTTAGACCTAAGAGATGGGGATTGCATGCCGTCCTCTGCAGCACCAGCTGATCAGTGCAGGGCTTCCATAGCACTACACCATTGGTCAGGGTCTGCTCCCAGCCTATTCTCCTGCTGGAAGCCAGCTACCAGACCTCATGTCCTCCTGAGACAGTATGGGGTGTCTAACCACCTGAGCCGATTTTCAGGGGGACTAGCAACTGCCACTCCCCCTAGAAATCAATGCAAGCTAGACGTACTCAGCCCCTTTGGAAACCAGGGCAAAAGCTTTTAAAACAAGGTGCTTAGGATGCGGCTCCTGGAGTCCGTATTTAGGCAACACAATGGACGTGACTGGGTTTTAGAAGCGCTGCTGAGCACCCCCAGTTCCTGTTTGGCTGCAATGCGATCGAGGCGTGCCGAGCACCGCTGGAAAAAAATAATCAGGTCACTTCTCCGGGGTGCCTAAATCCAGATTTCAGAGCCTCCCTTTGAGAATCGTAGTGCGGGTCCCAGGGATTAGGCCAGCATGTGACAATGAGTCAAGCTAGGAGATGTGGAAAGTCATTGGAAAAAAGCACATCCTGAAAAACATGGCCATTGGAACCAAACTCTCTCATCTCTTATTATTCAGTGTTCATCTCATGGGAGTATAAAGAGGCCAACCAAGATCGGTGCCTGATTGCACTAGGTACTGCACAAACAAACAAGAGACAGCTACTTGGCAAGGAGGCAGTCCTGTGCTCTGGTGTCCCTTAACCACTGCCTGCCAGAAGCTAGGACAGGGGATGGATCATTCGATAAGTTGCCCCGTTCTGTTCATTCCCTCTGGGGCACCTGGCTACAATTAGTAGACAGGATACTGGGCTAGATGGACCATTGGTCTGACCCAGTATGGCCATTCTTATGTTCTTACTCTTTCACATGGGAGGTTCAGTAGCTAATAGAGAATCAATGGTCCTTCTGTTTAAAATGTTGCCAAAACAAACTAAATATTTCCACATTTACAGCTAGGAAATCCCATTTATTCAATGCATCCTGCCTGCCAACCTGAACTGAGCTAGCACATCAACTGCAAGAAGTCTAACAAACCGGAGGGCAGAGCCACCTTGTGGCCACATTACGTATGTTAGAGAAAGGAAGAAATGTCTAAGGTCATCTACATGACAGAGGAAGGTCCCAGCTATGATCTGTGGGTGGAGAGCTGGCTGGTCCCATGATGCTGTCATCTGTGGATGATGAGGAGTTGGCTGATGCCATGATGGTGGTTTTCCTTATTTCCAGCTGTTTACCACACCAAGAGGAGCTGAGAATACATTTCCCCCCTCTATTTGACTTTTCCCTTTAAGGAACAGCTGCGGTTGCAGCAGCAGGCTCACTATATATTTGTAAAGGGGGTGGGCAGGTGGCCCCTACGCTGGTGAATGGCAGGAGGGGGAGTGAGGCCTATTCACTCATGAATGGGAAGAAAGGTGGGATCTGTGCAGTCATAAATAGTAGGGATGCTCCACAATACAATTTCTCTACCCTCATTGAGCTTGTGGTAGCACTTACCCCATGACAGCCCGTTTAGAAGGATACAGTGGTCCATGCTATGGAGGAAGTTTAAGATCCCGTTCTAATCCAAGTGCTCTGAGTGCTCCCTCAGATGTTTGTAATGCTCTGTCAAAGCTAATTTTAAATCACGGTTACGGTCTGGAAAGTGACACTAATGAAGGCAGAGGTCAGCCCTGTTTCCTGCATTTAGATGTGCCATGATGTGCTTTCTAACTGGCAGCCCAAGCAAACTCAACCTGGATATGAAAGGCACGCTAGGGGGTACCTGGCTCTGCACCAGAACTTAGCGAGCAATTCGGTGGAGGTGGGAACCAGAGGAAAATCTAGTTCCTTTTCCCCATGGCAGGTTGGGTCTACAGCGCCAACACCTTATGTTACTCGGTGAGGCACCCAGCAGCTGCTCAGACTGGGGACACTTAAGGTGCTGGGCTATTGAGGCAGCGAGGCCTGTTTATATAGACACTTTTCTGAGGATCTCAAACAACGTTAACTACAGCTGGCAGCAAGGGCTAGTGCCTAGGACACTGGACTGGGAGGCAGAAGGTAGAAGCCACCTTGTTACTCTTGCAGTAGAGCTGTTAATTCTGGGGTCTATGGCTACCAGGTATTGGCACTCTCCCCCTGGCTTAGTACAGAAACCGGAACTTTGCCAGTTACAACAACCTACCACATGTAGCTTGTCCCCACAGCAGATTTTGCTTAGACTTCTACAGAGCTTGGCTGTCCAGCGCAGCCAGGGAGAATGCTAAGCTGTAGCCACTTGCTCTCATAAGAGAGGGGTAATTCCAAGTTGATCTACGCTGTAGTTCGAATATTCCCAACTTCAAGCAAATAGTGTGTTATCCACTTATCAATGAAGCACAAACAAAGATCATGGCTGTGCACTTGCTCAGAAGGCAGGTAAGTGTACATGCAAGCTAGACACGTGACTGGCAGTATTATGTCTTCACTGCAGAGTTCACTCATGCTTTTGCTGGGGTGTTGCCCCCAACCGCCCTCCTGTCCACAGACAAAGCACTGCCACATAAGTGGTGCTTTCAGCCTCTGGGAGCTGGGGCTGTAGGCTAAAGCCCAAGAGAGGCTTTTCCTTCAGCTAGAAATCTGCTCACTTTGCAGGGAGGCTGATAGTCCTCCAGTGCCTTCCCATAATTCCCTCTGCATGCCTAGGAGGGCACCGTCCCCCACAATCCCCTGGGAAAGACTCATCAAGCAGGTCAGTGTACTGCAGCACAAAGGCCCATGGGGTGCACCCCACACAGTCCCAGCAACACACGGGTGAGTGCACCAGAGGACTCAAGAGCTTGAGTGGCTGTGCAGTGTGGCTGCTCACAGCCAGCTGAGGCTGACCGGGGTGCCGATCACCCGACTCAGTTCCACAGTGAAAACACCCTACATTGCTGGCGGGTTAGCAATGTGACTGGGGGGATGGTGGGGCAAAGTTTGGATTCTCCTTGTGGTTTAGTGCTACAGCTTTATCGTTCTACTGACAGGGACTAGGGCTGAAGAATTCTGTAGGATAAAAGAACAGGCCACGTGGTTTGAGCACAAGAGTGAGATCATATGATTTAGACTACTCCCAAATTCTTCCACAGACTCATTAGGGGGCCACACGTGAGTTACTCAACCTATGGGCCTCACTTTCCCCTTCCTGTAAAATGGGGTTAACTCTTCCCAACCTGAACTCAGTCCTCTCTCTGATGTTCTCAGAGACCCTCGGAGGGAAGGTGCAATGCAAGTGCATAGGGTGGTGAGAGAGACACAATCCAACACACCACAGTACAGGTAATTTAACAGCCAGAGAGCCACATTTATTACTTTCAGATGTTTCTGTACAGATGGGGATAACCAATCAAGGGAGCGGAAGAAAAGCACAAATTTGGAGAATTAGTTCCCCTTGATACATCCCTGTCACATTGGATCATGGATAGAGAAGGAAACTCAGAACATTTACAAACACTAGAGACTTCCATGAACTACTGGAAAATAACTAAGTTTGAGCAAGTAATGAGAGTAACATGAGGGCAGACAGGACGTACATCCATCCTCTTCAGGCAGTTAAAGAAGAGAGGAGTGGAAACAAAGGAGGTTTTTAACAGAGGTTCTCACAATGCTTTATTGTTTATACACAAGAGTAATGAGACACTGAACGGGATACAAACAGAATGAAGCTCATACAGAACTATAGGACAGAGAGGGCATTCAGCAACTTCTCAGGAAGTTAGCAGATCCATACTGCAATTTTTAAAAAAGGCAAGAAGTAAACGATATGAGGTCACAAAACTCTCGCCCCCCAGGCCCAGCTAGAACTGAACGTAGCTTTATTCGCTCCCAAGTTCGAGCTCCAATGGCTATACACTCAATAAGGCTTGTTCCAAATAGTCAAAAGGCCAAGCACCTACCACCCTCCTACAGGCTTATACCAGCTTGCAGGACTGGGTGCTAGATGTGCAGTGTGAACCATCATGAGGAACAATGAACAAACCAGACCAGGGCAGACCAGACAGCCAGGAGAAAGAGAAGCAGACTTGTGCATAGTCAAGGGGCAACAGGCAGCGCAAACTGGCAAGTGCTGATCAGTAGCATGGCACCAGGTTTTGGGGCATGAATGATATAAATATACCCAGGCCCAAAAAAACATTTAAAGGGACAGTACCATAGCTAGCTAACTCATGGCAGGTTTGTGAAGTGAGATTTATTTTGGCCTTATGTGAGGATCTAGGTCAGATTTTCAGGGGCTCAGTTCCCACTGAGAATAGTGTTAGCTGCTGGGTGCTTAACATTTTTTAAAATCTGGCTTCTGGAGCTTTACGCTATTTTTAAGTGAACCTAAAAGTGGCAATGGAGCAGAGCAAAGCGCACGGTGCTGGATGGCCCCACTAGTCAGCACAAACATCCGTTACTTCCTTTTCCACCACGCACTTGCTCTGTGAAATCCACTCGCAACTTCCCTGGTTCAGTGACGATAGCCTCAAATGTGATATCACAAACACCACGTCCCACTGCGACTCACCCAAGCCACAGCAGTTGTGATGTCACAAGATGATGCATTCCAGAATGTCTTCATTGAACCAGAAAGTACCAAGTCACCAGGTAGGTTTGTGCTGAATTTCTGCCGAGCACAGCACAATCATCCGGCTGGCCTGGAGACGGAAGCTGTCTAATCCCCGAATGGATCTGGCATATGGAGTAATGCAAGTGCAAGCTTGCCCCACGAATGTCTCTCCACCCTGTCCTGGAGCGATCTTTAGGAGGCGACAGGGTAGGTCATTCTGCAATGCCCCAGTTCAAGTCTTGGCTCTCTTGTTGGTAATGTCTCAGTACTGGGCTAACTTGATATGGGATACAGATTAGTTTTCTAAGAACCGGTACAAGACCACAAAGGTTTCACTGTCAGCAGAGAGTGGTGACAAAGTTACTAACACTGGCTCCATTGGCCAATTGAGTAGGATTTGTGCTCCCACCCCGGAGCTATCCTTATTCCCCTGCTGGTGTATTCTGATCAACACAACTAGCTTCAGGGATTCTATGCCTCATTCTAATGACAGCTCACAACACTGCCACATCCTTAATGTCACACTGCAGGGTTGGGATTTTTACTGGAGGGGTTTTATTATTCAGAATAGTGCTTCCATTTACAATGGATGGACACAATATTTAGTTGGCTTGGGTCTAATCTGCAGCCCACTGCCGTTTTGAAAGTGTGTTTGACAAGGCCAGGTTGAGAGGAAAAGGCAAAGAGAGAAGCCTTAAAAGAAAAGCCAGCTCCAGACAGCAGCCCCAGTCAGCAAGCGGGTTAACGTAAAGAGACAGCCCTTTGATTTTCAGCTGTGCACACTCCTCTAGACAAGCGTTTCCAAACACTGGACTAGTGTAACTGCCATTAAGATACAAGTCTATGTAAATGAGCAGCATGCAGCTCTATTCTCAGGAACAAGGCAGGGCTGCACATTCCTGTAATACCAGACTGGTTTTGTTTTTTAAAAACCCAAACCTGACCAGATGTTTTGGTGATCCTCAAGTCACGCAGTCTCCTATATTTGGTTCCGATAACCCTGGGTGTTTAGCAAGACTGCTGCTGCATTAAGTCTGATTTAAAAAACCCCAACCTTACACAAACCAGACTCCCAAATAAACAAATTGTATCTTGTGTTAGCTAAGACATGAGATTTTCCAGGGTTAAAGGCTCCATTGATCCTTAATTTAATGCAACCTGAATAGAGGCAAGAGACAGCTCTAAATAGTTAGGGATGCAATACAGAAATGGTACCCTTTTCATTAACGTCCCCTTCCTCCCCCGTATGTTTGCCGTTTATATAGGGTCATTAAAAATGTCTAAGAAAATGCTGCAGGTGTGTTAGACTCACAAAGGTTGATGCCGTCCAACCAAGTGGTCAGCGTAACACCCCTACACATAAGCAATTCCTCCCCCGCCCTTTGAATCTTCTTTCCGCAAACCTAAAGCTAGTTGGATCCCCGCAAAGAACATCCATTCTCTGCTACAAGTCAGGACTTGGAGAGCTTGGCATAAAACATAGCCACACCAGAAGAGGTTGTGAAATATTTATTTTTCATAAAACAAGGTCATAACTGCCAAGGTGTAACAACCAAAAAACATTTCCAGGGAGCCAATGGCACAGTGCATGGAAATGTAGCCCCTCACCATCCTTGTGGTGTGATAGCAAAGGCTGAAACAGAGGGTATTTTACTCTTTGTGGGGCTATCTGATAAACCAGTTCCCTTCTCTAGAAAGGAAGAGGACAGCACGAGAGGTTAACATGGGGAGTTATCTAATGTAGTAACTCACAAGAGATTTAAGCACATGACAGAATTTGACTCCAAGGAGACTATTCACATGCTTGAAATTAAACACACGGTTAAGTAGCTTGCTGAATGAGGGCCTTGGTTAAGGCTGCATACCACTGCTTCGGTGCCCGCCCCTACAAACAGTTTGAGAACCAGAGTAACCAGAAAAGGGTCAAGAATCTTGCAAGACTGCAAGATGTGCAGTGGGGGAAAGGGACTTTTTTTGCTGTGTTTTCCAGTTATAAACTAACTTTTCAATTATTGGAAACCATGAAACTAATTAGCAGACAAACTGGAAGAGACTTAGTCCTGGGTCCTTACTGGTCAGTGAGCAGAATCACATGGTGAAGCAATGCCAGGTTGTGACTGATAGAGAGGGCTAGACAAGGAGCCAAAAATTGCTTATTTAGCATCTCATCATCAGTCGCCTAAGTGGCACATGGACGCAGAACTCACCTGGAATTGCAAATTCTCGTTTCTAATCTAGTGTTTCAGACTCTGGTGGCTGAGGGGAGGAGAGAATACGCAGCCAGGCCACAGCTAAAGAGTCCAGCACTGAGGGCTTGTCTACACTACTGCGCAGGGTCACTCTAAGATCCACAACTTCAGCTACGTGAATAGCGTACCTGAAGTCGACGTACTTCAACGTGTCTTTGCTGCGGTAAGTCGACAGCTGAGGCTCTCCCATCGACTCTGCTTCCACATCTCGTTCTGGTGGAGTACCAAATCGACGAGAGCGCTCAGCGGTCGATTTATCGCATCTAGACTAGATGCGATAAATCAACCCCCGCTGGATTGATTGCTGCCCACCGATCTGGGCAGGTAGTATAGACAAGCCCTTCATGCGTGTGAGAAAGACACAGAAGAGGAGAACAGTACTTCTCCCTCAGGGTAAACGTTATGTGTGACTGGGCTCTACCTGCTGTTTGTGCCATTTTCCCCTCCTCCCCTACCAGCACAGCACAAATGTCAAGGATTTACTAGGGCTATCATAGGATATGCCCACAGCCATTACATCTCCAAGACCAGGCAAGTAACAGAGCTATGCTTCAACTAGCAGAGTCACTTCACCACTCAGCATGAAAGGGTTAAGGAATAAAGCCGCAATTTTATTAGTTCAAGAACATCAAGATATTGTTGCAAACAGCTCCACGCGCAAGTGTTCTATTGCTCTCGTGGGGGATTTCATAGGAGGTGAGAAGGATCTAACAAATTATCCAGGGCTATCCTGTGCCTTGAAGAAACTCTCTCTCAGAGCTACTGCATGAATAAAGGCCTGTAGCTGATCAGTGCTAAACATCAAATACAGAACAGTGATTCCCGCACAATACACTGAGCAGGGCCTCACACACGCATGGCAAGCAACTGCTTGGGCCAGGGTCAGATGGTTGGTGGGATTTTCCTCCATGTCTGTCTGTCTCTCTCCTGCTAGCTCGCTCAGCATCCCATCCACTGCCTGGTCTGTTTAGTTTCCTCCTAAAAACCACTGCCTGAGGTGCCAATCGCCACTCACTTGTGTGCGGGAACAAGAGGTGCAGAACCTCCACAAGCAGAGAACGGCCATCGGCCTGTTTGTGACAGATCATGATGTTACTGATGATATTGTGGCTTCCCCAGGCTACTGAGTGCCTGCCATAGAGTGGTGCTGAGGCTATTCTCCAGAGAGACCCCGGGAGTGAACTTGTCAAGGAAGCGGCAGGACCCCACAAAGGAGCTCATGGTCCCATTTTCCCAGTCCCACCCCTAGTGGAACTAGAAGGGAAGGCAGTTCATAGCACAGTTGGTTTTCTCCCCCACAATTCAGAGGCCCTAAAGTTATACGGCCGGCCCTGGTGAGATGAAAGACTCCCAAAGAAACCAGTTCCTCACATGCTTTTAAAAAAAAAAAAAAATTGTTGAGGGACATTTTCCATATAGTTCCACGAAGAAATCCTGACGCCTTCAGATTTGCTGCAATGCCCTTCGGGGAATCCGATCTGCCCAAAGCCCCTTAGTGGTTGTGTTCAACAAAGCCTGAGGATTTATGGAGATACGAGAGATGTTCTACAACTCGGGGTTTCAGGTTGTCTTTCCTTGCAGCAGCGGGGAGGAGCCCGTGTCCAAGAGACCGACGAGCTTCGCAAAGACTCAGATATGAGCTGCCTTCCGGCAAGGAAATGCCTAGAAACCAGCTCTATGGGACTGATCTCATGCCAATTTCTTGTCGTTGCTGAACTAGATAGATGAGAAGGATATGGATACATCACAGTGGCCTCTGGTGCAGTTTATTTACAATGGAACTCAGTGCTGGAGAACATCAGGATATTAACAACCAGGAAACACACTGGCAGGGAGAGAAGCAGCATTGTTTATTAAATCTCAAGGATCCTCTGTAGAATTCAAATCCACACCACCCAAGGTAACTCGCTAATGCTAATAAAGCTGAAACTCAAAGGATCTATAATGTGGGTTAAGTCTTCATGTGCAATGTCCCAGTTAGGTGCATGCAGGTAGAACAGCAATGTAGATACACAGCTCTCGCTATTACTAGGGTTTTATCCTGCTCTCTATAGCATAAAGCAGCAGATTGCAGTAGGTATAACAAACTGCCCATCCCTCAGGTACACCTCGTTCGAAGCTGCTGTCAAGTACAACCATGATAGCGGCAGCAGCAGCAAGCCAATGCCTTATAATCCTCACAGCAATAGCTTGCCAAAGCCTGCTACAGACTCAGACGCAGCATAATGTTGCCCTGACGACTTCTCCTGCTTCCATTGCTTACAGCACACCCAAACCCTGTACCCTTTCCTCAGGTTTCTGATTCATATTGTTAACAGTACTACGTTCCTCCCACCTTTCACCCTGAAGAGCACGGGATGGGTTCACTCACTCATCGACATCACTTCCCCTGAAGATACGGTCACTTCAGGGGTGAAACATGATAACTGTTTTGGCCTAGTAACTCTGAACCAAAATTTTTCTTCAATTAAATCTTCAGGAGGAATTTTGGGACAGTGGAATAACTGCTCATGACACATGGGTTAACCCACCTTTTCTAACAGATCTGTAAAGATGAGTGGTCAGGACAACACTGTTTCACACCTCATCTGACAGATGTACCTCCAGCAGCTCAATGCCCCTTACCAACAGGTCAGTATCCCCTGTTGTAAATATGATTAGGAGACCCTGGCAGTCAACATGCAGCAGCCTGCACAGTTCATTCCATTTACCTTCAGTGTTTCTTCTACATTATCTAGGCTCATCAACCACACTGCCAAGAGAGGAGCTTTGGCTCCTGAAATTCATTATGATGGAAGACTACATTAGACTATTGCAGGTGACACAACTGTGAGATTTGAGAAGCGAAGTATGCAGCTTTAAGCTTTAAATATATGTTCTTGCAAATGTTTCTTGGCAGAGGAAACATGCTGGAAATTGCGTTTTTCCATGACAGAGATCCAGATTATAAGAACAGCCATAGCGATGTTTAGAAATTGGAAGACATTCTCCACCACCTTAGGACCCAAGAATGACCCACGTAAACTATTTACAGTGACTGGGTCTGTTTAAAAAAAAAATTCAGTGCAATTGCTAGTTTTGCCTCATCAGGGATAAGGATTTCCACCACAAGGAAAGAAATCAGCTAGGTCTTCTCCCTCAAAGTCTGAGTGGTTTATTATTACAATCAGTAGGTTTGAATAGGAGAAGTTTAGAGACAGTGAAATCTTTACACACTGAGCATGAAATACAATACTGCGTGTGATCTAGACTGCATACTTACATGCTGCTTTTAATGTTACATTAAAGCTCCAAGCTGATCCTTACTTCCCTTTCCACCCAACCACTTGTTATACTCATCTCTCCCCACCCTGGACACACACAAGGAATGCAAGACTTCCCATGGGGGTCAGGAAGAGAATCATGCAGCCCTAGCACCCAGAGATCCTTACCACTGAAATCCACCAATTGGTTCTGTAAACCGGTGACGGATCAAGAAAGTTGCAACAGCTTCAGCTACCTGAAGGGAAGTGATGGGGGGAAGGAATCAGAGTTTAATAGGACATAGTCACCTTGAAGTCTGGTCAGTTTCAAAATTTAAAATAGTTCAAAATACTACATCTTCCTCCCACAATTTTAAAACAGTCTCCCCCTCCCCCAAACCTCTGTGTGAAATTTCTCACAGTGAAAAAGACCATACATAAAGTGCACACTTAAAAAAAAAAAACAACCCACCAAAAAACCAAACACCACAAAAATGTTTTTCACCATCTTCTTCAGTTACAGTAATTCTTAGGTTAAAAAGAGAATTGTGATTTAAGCTGGTGTCCCTTAACGATTAACTCAGGGCAACAAATTACTTATATCATGCTTTACAAATAACTTTTCTTCCAAACATCTCACTGTGATAGGTAAAAATATCCCCATTTTACAAGGGTGTAAACTGAGGCACTGAGCAGTTAAGTGACTCAAAGCCACACAGTCAATAGTAGAGCTGAGATAAGAACTCAGAAGCTCATTTCCAGACGTGCTCAGTCCACAGTACCATTTCACTTTCTGGCACACTAGCATAAGCGAGTCACTGTTTGTCAGTACATAAACTGCTGCAGATAATGGTTATATGAAGTTTTCTAAATTTTAACTACTCAGTTTGAATATGACATTATCCTTCCAGGAAAGCAGCCACCTGCACTAAAGGCTGGAGGGGGGAGGGAAAAGCTGAGGTAACCTAAGAGAAGTTAAGGATGTCATGAGTCAGTTATACGCCACCCATGGCCCCCAGACGCAGTTAAAACTGTAATGTAGGTGGGACCTGCCTCCTCACAAGCAGGCTAAAGTCTTGGCCAGTCCAGGCTCTCAAACCAACTTCAGGGATATGATTTAATCCCATCGGCTCTATCAGTAACCAGATCCCCTTATAGGTATGATACACGTAAGCCCTATGAGGAGGTTTGCTCTCAGTTTCGTATTGGCGATGACCCATTTTGCATCTAACTTGTAAAAAGACTGCTACCAAAGCTCGCCCCGCTTTGTGGCTCACCTTGTCTGGAGCATCTTCGTGGACTGCATGGCCACACTGAGGGAGGACTTGCATCTGGAACTTTCCTGCAGACCAAACAGTGCAGCTGCTTTTAGAGTGAACGTATCTCTGCCTGGCAATGACTCCGGCATGAGTTACATGCGACTGCAGAAGCCAACTCACTATAAAGACTAAGGGCAGGGACTGAACTTGTTAAGGTGCAGAAATATTCTGCGCTTTTATGGACATTTCTACTAGAGATCTCAAACTCTTTACAAGTTACGCTCACTGTCGTATCTAGCTGAGGAGGACTCGGGAAGCTACATTTGACACCAGATGTCAAACAGCAGCATATGTAGAATACAAAACTTCTGCAGGAGGCAAGAACTTGCCTTCTTTCTTGTGCAGGAGCTCTGAATTAACTAAAACCATGTTCATTCACTATCTTCCTAATCCCTGATTCCCCGAGAGCTTCGTATTAAATGCCGTCCCATCTTCCTGACATGAATGTAGCTGTCAGACCTACCACACCAGGACCTTTATCCAACCATCCATTTTCTCTTCCAATATCCGATTTCCAAAGAAATCAGTGATGGGGACCGGACGGAGAAAGGTGCTAATGTAACATTATTAGAGGTTGTTGTAGCTGTGTCGGTCCCAGGACATTATACAGATAAAGGATGAGAGAATCTCTTTTATTGGACCAACTTCTGTTGGAGAGACACAAGCTTTTGTGCTTACACAAAACTCTTCTTCAGGTCATAAGCTCAAAAGTTTGTCTCTCTCACCAACACAAGCTGGTCCAGTACAAGATATTACCTCCCCTGCTACATGTCTCAAGCATTATTAGAAGTCTGCCTGCATGAAAGAGAGAGATTGTTTCAGGTGGCACCAGGTGGTGCAACTAGGCACAACGGGATGGAATTAAAAGAAAAAACAGACTGAAAATCAGGAAAAGCTTCCTAATGGCAAGACTGAAAATCACTGAATGATCCCCACGAGACATGACAAAGCCCCATCACTTGAATATTTAATACCAGTCTGAACAAAAGCACTACCACAGCCCTGCATTAGCACCAGGGTGACTGGCAAGATCTAATAACTCTTCCAGCTTCCATTAGAGAGAATCATAGCCAAGGGATCACACTGTTACTCTGGGGATTAACTACATTCTTTAATATTTGTTTGTCTCAATATAGATTGCCCTGGGTAGGACCATTTCAGCCTTCTTCTCCAGCTCTCTTTCACTCTCTGCAATATAAACTATCCCCTGAAAGAGCATTATAGCTAGCAGTATTAAATATTTACCTTGCATCTGTCCAATTGTTAGATCTTTATCCAGCCTGTCAACACCTGGAATAAAGCAAACAGATGAGTTAGGGAGAAGCCAGGGAGAGAGTGTCTAGTCAGGTCCTGCTAAGACTTTGCAAGAGATGTTTGGTGTGAAAAATGGAATAGAAACAGCATCTCAACACCTACTAGGCTGTTTCCCTCCTGCAAATCAGGAGGATACAGTGACAGGAGAGGATCACTGCCAAAAACTTGAAAGAACATTCATGCATCCATCCTCCTAGACATCTTTAAATGGCACTATGGGAGACTCAGTGTTCCCTATCACAGGGGACTGGAGGGCGATAGGGATTGGTCTTGGACTACTGATCCTTTCACCTTCAGGTCACGAGTTCAAATCCAGCCCAGAGCTGCAGTAACTAAGTGATTAGCCCTGTGGGTTGGCTTGAGTCTCAATCCTACAATTGAAACACCTGTCAGACAGCTGAGACAATGTCACAATACACATATCTAATCCCACAATTCCCATGTGCATGTTGCAGAGGAGGAAATGGAGGCAGAGAGACTAACTGACTTTCCCAGTCTCTCAAAGTACATAGAAGGGCCAGGATAGAAGCCAGACCTATTATGCCCAGACCACTATCTTACCTTCCCTCCTCTAAAATACAGGCTGAATGTTATCCAAGTGAACGACCACTCTAACTAGGGAGAAAAAGGAAACACCTACCTGCTAAAAGCAGCAGCTTTGGAGTAGAACAACTGAGGAAGAGGTTAGATAAGCCCCTGAACCACCCATCCCAGTACTTTTCTGTTTTCGACAGTTCGATTCGCCATGTATACAGATGTTCTTTCTTTGTCTACAAGGGGACAAAGAGCTCAGCGTTAGTATTCAACTGAAACAATGAGTGTGGAATAAACTCAGCGAAGCGCGACTTGGAAGATAAAGTAAATGCACAGAGTCAAATGCTGACGTGACTCTAATGTCAGTTTGTCCCCCATACGTGGCCCTAACTAGGCATCCTTGCTTGACAGACTGGATTATCTGCTCAATCCTAACCGTGCTCAATCCATGTCACAGTAAATTAATGGATCTGCACATGCTATACCTGGTGTGCTGAGCAAGAGACACTTTCAATTTCCAGGACTGTCAATCTGCCATCTTTCACTGGAACTAAAAATTCACACACAAAAACACCTGGACCTGTTGTCCTTCAGCAAAGCCTGGGCAAGATACAGTTTTGCAGCATCATGCACTAATAGCTTTACTTGTGGGACTACGACTGTTAGGTCACATGGTCTATATCACCCAGCAGAAACTGATGAGCCTTTATAATATGATGAAATAGAGTCAGGACCCAGCACACAGCAACTTACTGGGCAGGACAGTAGTTCTCTTCTAGACCATGTACAATGGCCAAGTTCATGAACATCTAGAAAATCTTTCAAGTGGTAACTCATGATGCACCCAGCAGTCTGAGACTGAGGCCTAAACTCAGGCCTGGGCTAAGCAATGAGGTCACAGGAGTAACTCCTGTTTACACTAAGGCCCTGAATGAGAGTTGCACAACTGCTCACTATTCCTTCTTTGGAGAACTTTTACATGCTGTCTCATAGGCACCTAGCTCCACGGAAGCATCTCCTTTGCTGGCTGCACGGTTGCCTTCTTGCTCCCTGGAGATCTCCAGATACCCTAGAGATGGAGACTAGTGAAGACATTAGTTCCAGCAGAACACAGTGAAACTCCCCACCTCTGTATCATCTTCTTTCTTCCTTTTGTTAAGAGATCCTCTTCCTTCATAGTCTTCTTCCTCTTCCTCCTCCTCCTCCTCCTCCTCAATAATCCCTTCCACTATAGCTTTAGGGACCTCAGGACTAGCAGCATCTTCACACCTGGTAAAAATAGGACTGGAAATTGATTCCTTTTCCGTTGTGAAAAGGAACATCTTAATGATTCTAGGAGAGATCGCCTGCATCTAAAGGATAGAATTGGCTCTCAGACTCTACCACATCAAGGAGAAAGAAAGGAAAAATCCAGGTCAAACGAGCAAAATTAGTTTTTTTATGACAATACTGAAATATAAACAATAGAAATACCTGATGCTGCTGGCAAGCATCATGGTGTTGTACAGGATTACAATGCAATAGAGAGATTACTTTCATCACCACCACCTTTGGAGTGCAATGGAGAGCTATTTAACAATGCACAGCAGCAGGAGCACAGCAAGTGAAAAATATTATATTCAGCTGAATTGGCAGGAGGAATTTAGAGGCCAAATTTCTGAAGGGGCATCCAGCTAGTCTACTGGTGTGAGCACATCTTGAATGGGCCATTGCACACCTATTATTTTGCACTCTCACTTGCATGTGCAAATGGTTTTTGCAAAGGAAATTTTTTTTTTATCCCTGGTGGGTAATTACTTTCTACCCCAGTGAAATTTGGACTGACATTCCTAACCCTAGGAACCTGGATGGTTGTATATTGTTTAGTACTACTCTCCTCACCCACTGTGGTCAGCCTTGGCAGGTGAGTAAAAGAAGGAGCGGATATCTGCTAGAAGATTGATTTGATTTTTTCTTTTAAGTTCGCTTATGCTCTGTTACCAATTTGGAATCTTAAAACATTTAAGAAAGTTTTAGAAAACAAAACCTACTGTTTGACTTGGCCAACCATAGAAACTCTGGCCGATTCAAGATTTCTTATCTGTCCACTTTTTACACTAGAAAAAAAAAGGGGAAAGGGGGGAATCAAAATGGTTAAACATCAAGGGTCAACTGGGTACATTAATTAGTATCATTCAATATTTAACAGGTCCAGTAATAATAGGAGCACTCCCAAGTTCACCCCTGCGAGCACTCACCTTGAATACAGAGATGTGGCATACAAACACTGGAGTTCCCAGCATGCTATGATTATCGAGATGTTTATATGGCTCTCACATCACTGTGATAGGAGTGTCTCAAACATTAATGACTATCTTCACAATGCCCTTGCAGGGCAGTGGAGTATAATACCGGCTGCAGATGTGGGAATTGCATTGGTAGTCAGGAATAGAACTTGAGTCTCTGGCGCTCCAACCCAATGCCTTAACCACCAGACCACCCTTCCTCCAAGATCAATCACAGAATTAACAATACAAGGAAGAGAGTTTTGAAGAGAACACAAACTTGCCCATTACCTCCACTCAATTGCATTCTCAATTGACTTGAATGTTTTGGGACGACTCCGTAAGAAATTCTGCATGCTGTTCAGTGCATCCATGGCTGTGCCTAAAAACAAAATGTTTTGACTTAAACGAACCCAACATCTGACAACATCCTTCCCAACGGTTCTCAAAGATCTTGATATATAACAGTGAACTGTGTGAGGGGGAGAACTGAGGCAAATTTCAGGATTTAAGATAAGTTGATTAACAGAGTTATAGTCGTGAACGATACACAGCTGCTCCAAACCAGCTTTCACATAGTTTTTCCAAAAACCGGTTTCCAGGTCAGCAAATTTGTAAGTTCTTTGCTTCCCTCATCCACATCATTAACAATCTTACAAGTTTTCCATCGTTACAATAAATCTATCCACAAAACCTCCATTAGCTGTAATAGTATCAGGGCTTGTATAGTTTTGTACGCCGCTGCCATTAGAGGGTTAACATGTCATATTTGAACAGGTCTGATATTTTAGGCAGCAGAGAGCAGCGGTGATACTATACGGTTCTGTAAGACACTCCCCACCGATCGTGGTCTTGGTTATAAGAATGGGTGTCGCACTGCAATCATGATAAACAAAATCAAATGGAAAAGTCCAGCTAGGAAAACCAAAACAAAAGCCCAAGGTTAAGTTTACTATACTATACGATAGCTGGCATATCCATTAGAGAGAAGAGAAACCTCCATACTGTTAACACAATTGAGAAAGACCTCCCAGGCCCAACAAAGTTAATAGGGGAGGAGAGAGGAAGAATATGACATTAAAAAAACAAAACAAAACAAAAACAACCCACCACTTACCTTCCACGACATCAATCATGCAAAGACCCAATAAACTGGGTACCAAATTGGATGCTGCTGTGTGCACTGCAATGGCCCCACCCATACTGTGCCCAATCAGCATGATTGGAGGTGGGAGGTCCCCGTACATAGCTTCAACCACGTTTCCAACATCTCTGGCAAATGAAGACAGACAGAAGGTTGGCATCCTTCCCCAATGCGTTTCTGAAGCAGATTTGTAAAAACGCATTGGCAGGGGAATGGAAAAGTTCAATATGCAAAATGTTCTCTGAACCCTCTGCTTTTATTTCCTACTCTTCCCGAATACTGAGTTTCTTTGCACACTTGCCTTTTAAGTTAAATCATCTGCCCCAATGGTAATAGATATGGAAGTCCATTCTCTTATCAGTGGCCAGGGATTCAGGAAAGCCCTCAAAGCACATGCTTAACATCAAACAAGTGCTTTCCTGAATCAGGGATATAAGAATGTCATCCCCATTTCCGTTAACAGGAAATCCGTCTAAAGTGGGAGACTAGACCACCCTGCCCCAGGTCTGTGGAGCACAAAAGGAACTACAGGTCAGGTGAGAGAACTAATCAATTCTCCTGCAGGACAGAATAAACTGGGGTCAGGAGACATCAGGGAGGGAGGAATAGCTCAGTGGTTTGAGCATTGGCCTCCTAAATCCAGCGTTGTAAATTCAATCCTTGAGGGGGACCACTTAGGGATCTGGGACAAAAATCAGTACTTGGTCCTGCTAGTGAAGGCAGGGGCCTGGATTCGATAATTTTTCAAGGTCCCTTCCAGTTCTAGGAAATAAATAATAATTGGAAATAAAACTATTATTATTACTGCATTCTCAACCCTAATCAATGAGAACCTAAACAAACCCCAGCCACCAGGATTACAAGAGGCTGGGCAAGTAGAACAGAAGCAAAATGTTCTCTCTCTCTCTCTGGAAGGGAAGCTCTTTGGGGAAGGGACATTATGGACTGGTATGAAGACAAAGCACCAAGCATATTGTTATATTCAAGTTCTTAGAACACACTTGGCACTGCAGTACCTCAGCACCTTTTCAAAAAAGAGGATAGTAAGTAGTTTAAGGGACACAACTTAACAAAAATAAAAATTATATCATTATATATATACACACACACACCACACACATGCTTTCTTGGCTGTAACAATTCACCATACGCGTTGGAAATGAGAGACGGGATGATGATTACCTGTTCTGTTCATTCCCTTTGGAGCACCAGGGAAAAGGCAGAATACTGGGCTAGAGAAACCTTTGGTCTGACCTGGTATAGCTGTTCTTATGTGTTGGAAACACAAAGAGCATTATGCCTAGTGCATGACAGTCACACAGCAAGTCTGACTAGCTTTTTTTCTCTGTCTGAGCTGAGAGACTAGAAAAACAGGCACACACATAGCATCGGTGGTGAAGAATAATTTAAAAAGGTACTAACAGGTAAGAAAATTAAATATCTGATTTTTTTTAAACTGTTTCCTTTGAAAATGCAGGAGGATTTATGAATTTGACAAGTTAGTGACAGTTTAGTGCTCCAGTTTAAAGACAAACTGGAAATAGCTTTAGAATCTATCATTAGGAGGGCAGGAAGGTTTACAATGAAAGGCTGCCTATTTGTTTGGTCCCATATTAGCGCTGCTCCAGATCTGTAAAACGATCATTGCATATGGCAGCTCCTCAGGACACCTACATGCACATTAGGAGCTGACGGGATGTGAGAAGCAGCAATCAGGTGCACAATAAGCCAAAATCTATTTCACAGATGGCCTCCCTGGAACAAACCAAGTGGGTCTGTTAGTATGAAGGACTTTGTAACCTTCAGGAGAATCTCTCTGCACTAAATGTGGGTATTATATAGTATTTTTAGTGGAAGGTAATTGCTTCCCTCACAGCTTGTCACAAAAGAAGGGTTTGCACTCAGAAGCAGGTCATTGCAATTTGAATAAGCAGCTCTCACCATGCCTGAAAGTCTCATTCTATGTAGGACGCATTTTCTCAACATAGTGGTTCCAAACCGGGCAAGAGTCACACTCAACCTTCCCCCAAGGGTGAAGGACCGGTATGGAAAAGGAATCTTTCAAGGGAAAGAAAACTGACCCACATCAGGATGGATAAGTAGTGTTACTTGAAATACAGGCTGAAATAATAATGGAAAGGGGTTTTCCCCACATTTAAGCCAGACACAGTGCACCCAGATACTACCGTGAGTAGAGTAATACAAGAACCAGACCCTGAGCTAGTGTAAATCACTGTGGCTTCAGTGGAGATGCACCAATTTACTCCAGCTTTGGATCTGACCCTAAAATGTGTGTATTGTGACCTCTTCCAGGAACAATGAATAAAGGAAAATATAAATAACTTTTGGGCATAGGTGTTGGTGGGTAAAAAAACCCACTTCTTCAGATGCAGGGAGTTCTCCTCCATGCTTCTGAAGAAGTGGGGATTTTATAACCCAGGAAAGCTTATGCCCAAATAAATCTGTTAGCCTTTAAGGTTCCACCGGACTCCTCATTGTTTTTGTGGATACAGACTAACACGGCTACTCCTCTGATAAATAACTCTCTCCCTGACAAAATTGGTAAGCTTTTGAGCAGAGAAGGCGAATGGAAAGTTGAGAAGACAGGGTTGGAGGCAAGAGAGACGATCAGGAGAAGCAAGGGTAGAATGAAGGAAGTCTAGATGCCTGCTGTTCTTTTCTCAGAGGCATTTCAAAGCAAAGGAATGACTCCACAGGAAGGTCAAGGCTGGGGGCTTAGAACTGACAGTCATGGGAAAGGGAAGCACAGGCTGAAGTGCAGTGGAGAAGGCAGAGCTGGGGATGGAGACAGTCACAGGGGAGTAAGGTTTGTGTGGGAGGTGCTGGGCAAGGGGAGAAATCACACTTTCGCTTCCATCTTTACAAACATCCAATACTAAGAAATACTGCAAATTCCACATTCAGGATGAAAAAAATTACATCCCCCCCAAAAATCATGACATTCCAGAAGATCAGTGCATTCCAGCATTGTTAAAACTGTCACAGTGCATAATCTGTACCTTGATAGGACAGTAACAAAGAGCTCTCCAAAGCTGGCATTTAACAGAGGAAAAAAAGTAAAGAATATCATACTACATATGAAGTGGCTGAGCGAACACTGCACTAAAAACTCAAATTCAGCAATTAGCTTTGATGTTACATTTTTTTTTAAATGGAAAGAGTTGGAGAATTTTTTTTAAAAAGTGAGTTAAAACACTGCTCAATTGCAGATGGGTTTTAACTGAAGGAGTTCTTTAAAAAAAGAACAAACAAAAAACAAACAAAAAACCCCAAACCTAAAAGGAGGAGAAAAATTCTGATGTGGATCCATAGCATTACCAACTTTAAATGTTCATACCTTTTAAATCACAAAGGAGAATTTCCTCACCAGCATTACCTTTCAGGGAGAGTTACAGAACAAGTCTGGTCGGAAATATCTAGACGTTGCTCATAACTTTCCAAAAAGGAAGGAAAGTTATGAGCAACTAAGAGAAGGATGAATTAGAATGAAAAGTGGAACTCAGCTTAAGTTCTAGTGCCCCCTTACATGACTGGCATGTATGATGTCTTCATAGAAGGAAAACTGAAGATGGGTAAAAAGTTGATAAGAATGAAAGAACAAAGAATTGACAAGATAAGGATTTGGGAAAGTCTGAAATGGCTGAAGAGAATGTAAACTTCCATACTTTGACATAGTTTCTGCAGACAGATCTTCAGGATTCCTAACTTTTGTTTCACCTGTGAAGCAAAAAAACAAATAAATCAAATCAAATTGAAGACAATATTAAAGCAGATTAAAAATCTTCAGAATCCTCAGGTGTTAAATAAGAGCAACTATGAGCCCAGATATAATAGTTGTTCTGTATATATTTACTCAATAATCATAACTGTGTTTCCATCACCTCTCAGTCATCTTGGATAATTAAAACGATAAGATTAATAAAAATGCTTGGTATTTTATTACACTGTAGTTCAGAGGTGGGAAACTATGCCCAAGTAAAGATCATATATGGCAATTTAAGACTGACGATCATTCCTAGGTTCCTATGAAGCAGGCTGCCTACACAGTCATCCTTTACCTGGTAGCTGAGCTCACTAAGACTACTGATCCCAGTCCGTATGGGGAAATCAAGTTGGAGCAGAATATTCAGGCATGTGGAATCTTCACTTCTATATAAACAGCAACCACTAGCTTTATTGTGGAATTACATGGGCTACATTCTTTTCATCCCCACCTTATCAAGTAGCAACATTTTGACTATTTCACAGGTATTTCTAGAAACTCAGTTTTTTGATGGAGTAATTCAGTTAAATCTAATTTAAATGCAAATGTAAAAAAAAATAAATAAATAGAAATGTACCAGAACATGAATTCAATTTTAAGTCTAATTACTTACCATGACTTCTGAGATCTAAAGCCACAGTCCTACACTGAATCCTGTTAATGATCGCAGACTGCAAGAGGGGACAAAGATATACAGCTTGAGAACTGCCACACCTCATTTAAGAAAGGGGCTCACAATATTAAATGAATCATTACAACAGACGCGAAAGCCAAGATGGTGTGTCTAAAAGAAACATCTGTCAGTGACACTGCTGAAGCAAGACTGGACATGGGGCACAGAGTAGCCATGAAGTCAGAGTTGAAGCAAGAATATTTAGTATGTGATCTTTAATTAGTAAATAAAAAAGCACCATCCTTTTCACCAATCAGTCAATTGATTACAGGATATTTGCCCCCTACCCCACTACATTCCATAACTCAGACAAATGAGAAATCAAATTTCTTAGGAGAAAAGTTTCAATCTCTACAACACCTCTAAAAACTGAAATGCAGCAATACCATTATATACACTGAAGTGATGCTTCCCCTTCCAAGCCCCCACATGTTCCAAAATTAGCACTGCCTCCACAGTAGGCAAGAAGATATAGCAGCTGCTTTACAGCAAAGGCTCAATTTGCTCTAAAAGAATGGAATTTTACAGTAACACTGAAATATACCAAATTGAGCGTTCTTGTCCTCTGGGTTACTAACAAAACGATGATGCTTTTTAAGTAACACCAGACTGCAATAAGATCACGCCTCATTACTTGTTTCTGCCATCTAAATTTACATAAGTTATTTCATGAATCATGGTGATTAAGTAGCATTCTGTGCTGAAAAAAAGGCTTCAAAAAATAGGATTCCGTGTTGGGAACTCAATCACTGAAATCACGTCCCAGTGGTAGAGGTGAAATCTGCTGAAAGGCTCTTAACAGAAGGAAGAGCAAGAGAGCACCATCTACTTGATAGGCACAGACTGAGGCCTGGTCTACACTGCGCATATAAACCAATTTTAGCAGCATTAAACCGATTTAACGCTGCACCCGTCCACATAACAAGGCCCTTTATATCGATATTAAGGGCTCTTTAAACCAGTTTCTATACTCCTCCCTGACAAGATGAATAGCACTGAAATCGGTATTACCATATCGGATTATGGTTAGTGTGGCCGCAACTTGACAGTACTGGCCTCCGGGCGGTATCCCACAGTGCACCATTGTGACCACTCTGGACAGCAATCTGAACTCGGATGCAGTGGCCAGGTAGACAGGAAAAGCCCTGCAAACTTTTGAATTTCATTTCCTGTTTGCCCAGCATGGAGCTCTGATCAGCACAGGTGGCGATGCAGTCCCAAATCCAAAAAGAGCTCCAGCATGGACCGTGCGGGAGATATAGGATCTGATCGCTGTATGGGGAGACAAATCTGTTCTATCAGAGCTCCGTTACAGAAGATAAAATGCCAAAGCATTTGAAAAAAATCTCCAGGCTATGATACAGAGTCCACAGCACAATGCTATGTGACAAACATAATGGAAAGCCAAAGAATCAAATGGATGCTCATGGAGGGAGGGAGGGGGTACTGAGGACTTCAGCTATCCCACACTCCCCAGCAGTCTCCGAAAAGTATTTGCATTCTTGGCTGAGCTCCCAATGCCTGTAGGGTCAAATACATTGTCCGGGGTGGTTCAGGTATAGCTCGTTAATTTACCCCCCTCCTGCCCCCATGAAAGAAAAGGGAAAAAAATCGTTTCTTGACTTTTTTTCAATGTCACCCTAGGTCTACTGCATGCTGCTGGTAGACGCGATGTTGCGGCAGTGAACAGCAGTATCCTCTCCCCTCCCCTCCCCAGTGGCAGACGGTACAATATGACTGCTATCCGTCGTCATTGTCAGCCCGTGAGTGCTCCTGGCTGGCCTCAGGTGAGGTCGGCCAGGGGCACCTGGGTAAAAATAGGAATGACTCCCGGTCATTCCCAGTAGAGCGGCTGGTAACTGTCTTCATCATAGCAACTGGAGGCTGAGCTCCATCAGCCCCCTCCCTTTCATGTGTAAAGAAAAGATTCTGTACTGCCTGGACTATCACAGCAGCGGGAGGCTACCTCCCCCTCATGTTATCTCACTAACAAGTCAGTGTTTCTTATTCCTGCATTCTTTATTACCTCATCACACAAATGGGGGGACACTGCAAAGGTAGCCCAGGAGGGTTGGGGGAGCAGGGAAGCAACGGGTGGGGTTGTTGCAGGGGCAACCCCCGTGAAAGGCATGTAGCTCATCATTTCTGTGGGATCTGACATGGAGCGGCTGTGCTCTCTGGTACACTTGCCTCATATTCTAGGCAGGGCTGACTTATTTTTAGATACCATAAAGGAGGGATTGACTCGGGGAGTCATTCCGATTTTTGTCTTTGCGACCCCGGCCGACCTCAGCTAGGGGCACCCATGACAGCAGCAGATGGTACAGAACAACTGATAAGCGTCAGCTCATCACCAATTTACAATGGCATGGCAGACGGTACAGAACAACTGATAACCGTCTCTGCTATCTTGCAAAGGCAAATGAATGCTGCTATGTAGCACTGCAGTACCGCGTCTGTTAGCAAAATCCAGTAGACATACGGTGACAGTAAAAAAAAAAGCTGAACGGGCTCCATGGTTACCGTGCTACGGCGTCTGCCAGGACAATCCAGGGAAAAAGGGCACAAAATGATTGTCTGTCGTTGCTTTCACGGAGGAAGGAATGAGTGACGACATTTACCCAGAATCACCCGTGACACTGTTTTTGCACCATCATGCATTGGGGTCTCAACCCAGAATTCCAATGGGCGGGGAAGACTGTGGGAACTATGGGATAGCTACAGGATAGCTACCCACAGTGCAACACTCCAGAAATCAACGCTAGCCTCGAACCATGGATGCACGTCACCGAATTAAAAGTGCTTAGTGTGGCCGCGTGCACTCGACTTTATACAATCTGTTTTACAAAACCGGTTTATGTAAAATCGGAATAATCCCATAGCGTAGACATACCCTGACAGTTGCACCGACCCGATGTTTCAGAACTTACTATACGCAAGCCCAGGGAAAATACAATGCTGGACCAAGGGACTAAAGACAGTATCACCTACCCACTAGGGCTAGAAATGGATGCTTTATACCATTCAGATATGGGAATCCCTTTCTGTCATTGATGTAAAGCATTCATTTCTGGCCAGGTCTGTCATGAGATATTGGCCACTAAAACTACCTCCTTCTGATTACTACATTTTGTCTTCTTTGCCCAATTCTAAAATAACTGTGGCAGCCACAATCTAGAGAACAATTACAGCCAGAAACAGACTTTAGACTATTTAAAATCAACTTGGAACCCCAGTTTGTCAATGGTAAAAAATTAAGCATTAATTTAACCAGCAGTTTGCTAAAAATCACAATGTAAGATGGTAATCTGAATGATGTGATAGTAAGGGACGTTCTCTCATGACCTTGACTTACCAGAAAGAACTGCTTTGGTGAGACAAGAACAAATCCATCCATGACCATTACATTTACCAATAAGTTGTTAGACCAATGAGCAAAGAGAGAAAGATAGGAAGGTAGATTCTGCTTGTAACAATTTTGTTTCCAGTCTTTACCCACACAATTATTTTTAAATATTTTTCCATCCTGAACATTTAATATATGAATGACTAGAGCAAACTTTCATTAAAAAAAATATACCCAGGGAACAAGCTGATACTGACAGCAGAATGGAATGGACTAATGGTCTTCATAGTTCTTTCTCCAGCTACATAGTTTTTGTGGGTCTAGGGCAAAGTCAAATGACATGCATCCTATACAATGTTTAACTATCAAGTCCAGTAACTGCATAGATAATTGACATACTAGAAGTTACAATGGTGTAACTCTGGAGTTACTCCACTGAATTCAGTAGAAGAAACTACAGATTTGCTGTGCATCATGGCGTAACAGATAGCAGTATTTAAACTTGCTATCAGAAGTAGAATTTTAGAAAGGATGGAAGTTGCTTGCAAATAAAGATGGCTCTCTTGCTCAAGACTTTAGAAAAATGTGAATTTGGTTTTCATCAAAATCCTACCTCATCCCAGTCTAAAAACCAGTGATTGACTTTAGAATTTGTAAGCAGCTCACATACCATGGCGATAAAGTATTAAATTAGCAGAGAGTGAGTGAGTCACACATCCCAGTGACTAGTGATCTATAAGCAAGTGATAACACAGAATTCAATTATCAGAGGGGTAGCTGGGTTAGTCTGTATCCACAAACAAACAAACAAACAAACCAAAACAAGGAGTCTGGTGGCACCTTAAAAAGACTAGCAGATTTATTTGGGCTTAACCTTTCATGGGTAAAAAAAACCTCACTTCTTCAGATGCATGGAGTGAAAATCCATGCATCTGAAGAAGTGGAGTTTTTTTACCCATGAAAGCTTAAGCCCAAATAAATCTGCTAGTCTTTTTAAGGTGCCACCAGACTCCTTGTTTGTTTTTATAGACTTCAATGAGAAAGTGCCGATTTGAAAAACCACTTACCATACATTGGAGGTTGAACTTTAGTTGACAAGATGTGGGTCAACTTAGGCTATACATGCAAAAGAACTAGCCTATCCTGTCAAATCATTGTGAGGCACCTGACCTAATCCCCCACGTCTTAACTGAGGACTATAATATGATTCATGGCTAGGTGCACTACCTCTGTTTTATTCAGTGGCGATCATCTTGGGATTCTGAAATGTTTGCAAACGGCAATGCTTGAAATGCTTGCAAACTGTTCATTTGTTCATTCCCATTAGCTGTGTGGACCTTCGTTCATAGTGTCTAGAATGTCACTTTGTACTGGCCTAACTGCATGAGAACTAACATCACAGTGAAAACCGCATGTGACTGGTGTGTATCTGACCTGTTTAAGGTTTTTATAAAGTTCACAGATACTTCACTAAAAGTTGCCCTATAAAAACCTTAGACAGACTAGATCAAGAGATGGACACACACCCACCTAATCAGGCACAAGATCTACAATTAGAGTTGCTGGGTTAAAGTCAGGGTCCCTAGTACAGCTATACATGCTGCTATTAATTGAGTTTATAACCTGCTGGCGGGGAAAAAGTTAAGCTACAAAACTTGCTCCCATTGACACAACATCAGGTTGGGTTTCAGTGTTTCTCAAGCATTGAGGCTTTCTGAATCAACGTTCAAACCTGGTCATAATGTAGTGTCATCAATGCAACACCAGTACTGTCAAGGTGAAAATAAGACAGCTTCAAACTTATTCCTCTCCATTAAAGACTGTCAACAACATCTTATTTGTGGAAAGTCAATCTGGGGGAAAAAAATTGCTTTCACTGTGATAAGCAACATCCTGGCATCTCAGATTAAAACTGGTCAGAGGCATGGAGATTGCTGTGGCTTCGATGAAGCTCCACATCCTAATCGTTGGCAGGCGCTGGGCCTTAGATGTGTTTTGTTCATAAAATATATTTACTGCTTCTGATAAAGAGTCCGAATACATGAGTTCAACAGACAGGCAGATTACAAAGAACCTTTCTGAATTCTCTTTCCCATGCTTAGCAGGGTTTCGTGTCATTCATGGATGGAAGACGCAACACTAGTACACACGTACTTCTACTTCCAATCAACTTACTTACATTGAACACAGCCCAGGAGAGAGCAGAATGGCCTCCGCCATGCAACAAAAGTAAGACAGGGCCCTCCGATCCACTTTTATAAATTCGAAAAGTGTGTGAACAGTTAAGGACAATGTTTCTTAATAAAATCATCTGAAACAAGCTACTGAGTTCGACCCTTCACAGAACATACAAGGTTGCCAGAACTTTATTACTACTCGCGTACACAAGAAAGCCCCAATTCTGCCCTCTGTTCAGCATCAATAGGTTTGTACAGAATGACGGCCACTGATGAGGAGGAAGGTGATGGTGATGAACAACCTGAAATGTTAGCCATTATCTTCCTCGACAAGGGATGGGGTGAGTATATGGATGTTCAGATGTCCAGTCTATATTATCTCTAACTACCTTGCTGGGTTAGAAGCTTTGCTAAATATACTAAACTATTGTAAATACAGAAGGGTTCCTACAATGTGTGTGTTGCAACTGTGCACATCGGGATTCGCAACTGAACAGTAATTTTAATACTGGGCCTGATCTTGGGACAAGAATCTGTCACATCTCAGACTGATAATTTAATTACTTAAGAATACCCAGTTAATACATAAACTACAGATCAAACTACAACCAAGGGAAAAGTTTAGCCCATACTATCCACCGAGCTTTACTGCCTACCTTCCCATCATCTCATACGCTATTATGTTCCTCCTCCTCCTCCAAGGAAATAGTATCTGTAAGGTAATGTATATCAAAGAAAGCAAATCAACAGGAAAAAATGAAGTTAAAAGCTTGGAATGCTCAGGACACCACTGGGGACCACAAACTGGTGTTTTGTCTAACACGCTCGCCCATTACTTGACAGAGGAAACAGACAAACGTGTCACTCTGGGCAATAAAATTACCCTTGGGAATTCATGAGGTAGTGTGGTGTCTTTGTTACGGTAAGCTGCAGGGAGACATCAGCTATCTCTGTATCCTGGAAAGCCAGCTAAAAAAGTAGCAATCAGTAGAAAAACTGTTTTCAACCTGTGGTCCATGGACCCCAGTCAGAGATTTCCCAAGGGGTCCACACCTCCAGAAGTTGTGTAGGGGTCCGCAAATGAAAACAAAGGGTTAAAACGCACTAATCTCAAGGTAGTGCGCGCCAGGGATAGGACACTGGACTGGGAGTCAGGAGATCTGGGCTCTAATACACAGACCGATTGGAGAAGTCACTTAACTAGAGCTGGTTAAAAATAGAAAATTTCAGTTCCAAGGGAAATCCTGACATTTTAAAAAAAGTTTCTCTTTTGATTGGAACAAAAAGTAGAACTAAAAAATTAAATGGAGCAGCCAGCAGCACCTGACTCCCAGTGACCTGCCAGAGAGCAGGGAGCTAGAACCCAACAGCCTTGGCTGCACAGCAGGGAGCCTGACAACCGTGAGAGCTCCAGTGTGAGAGAGGCTCCCAGACTCCCTGCTGTCGAGGAGATGGGGAGGTGGGCAGGTTCCCACTGGAATGTTTCGTTTCAATTTAAACAAAATGGCAACAAGTAGCGTCATCCAGAGGCGTCGCTGCCGAAATGCTGCTGATTTTCGGCGGCAATGCCTATTGACATTGCTGCTTGTCAGCGGCATTTCGGTGGATGCTTGTTTACTGCCACTGCCTACACTAGAGTGATCAGTTAAGGTGAATTATTACCAGTAGCAGAGAAAAAAAAAAAAAAAAATAAAAATAAAATAAATGTTGTAGTGGTAATCAAAATGGCCCATTTCCCCATGTTTATTCTCTCCCCCCGCCCCCCGTCATAAACAGATAGTTAAGGGTTAATAGAACAGGAGCACTTCATGTCTCTTTTGCCTGTAAAGGGTTAACAAGATCAGTGAGCCTGTCTGTCACCTGACCAGAGGACCAATCAGGGGACAGGATACTTTCAAATCTTGAGGGAGGTGTGTGTGTGCTGTTAGTGTTTGGTTGTTCTCTCTGGGTTCTGAGAGTGACCAGACGTGCAATCAGGTTTCTCTCCAATCTCCCTGATACAGGTTTTTATAGATTCAAAACAGTAGGTACTAGGTGGTAAGGCGAGTTAGGCTTATGTTTGTTTTCTTTATTTGCAAATGTGTATTTGGCTGGGAGGAGTTCAAATGTGTATTTGGCTGGAAGGATTTTAATTTGTACTTGTATACTTAGACACTGGGAATACCCTCCTAGCCTATAGCTGAAAGACCCTGTAACATATTCCATCTTAAATTTACAAAGATAATTTTTACTGTTTTTCCCTCTTTAATTAAAAGCTTTTCTTGTTTAAGAACCTGATTTTTTTTTTATTCTGGTGAGACCCCAGGGAACTGGGTCTGGATCCACCAGGGAATTGGTGGGGAGAAGGGGGAGAGAGAGGTTAATTTTCTCTCTGTGTCAGGATTACTTTCTCTCTCAGGGAAAGTCTGGGAGGGGGAAAGAGAAGGAGGGGGTGAAGGTGAATTTTCCTCTCTGTTTTAAGATTCAAGGAGTTTGAATCACAGTGATCTTCCAGGGTAACCCCGGGAGGGGAAATCTGGGAGAGGCAACGGTGAGGGAAAGGGTTTACTTTCCTTGTGTTAAGATCCAGAGGGACTGGGTCTTGGGGGTCCCCGGGCAAGGTTTTGGGGCGCCCAGAGTGTACCAGGCACTGGAATTCCTGGTTGGTGGCAGCGCTACAAGTACTAAGCTGGTAATTGAGCTTAGAGGAATTCATGCTGGTACCTCATCTTTTGGACGCTAAGGTTCAGAGTGGGGAATTATACCATGACACCCCCCCCCCACCCCGCCCAGTACTGTTCCTCACACCTTCTTGTCAACTGCTGGAAATGGGCCATTTTGATTACCACTACAAAAAGTTTTTTCTTCTCTCCTGCTGGTAATAGCTCACCTTAACTGATCACTCCAGTGTGTATGGGAACACCCATTGTTTCATATTCTCTGTGTGTATCCATATCTTTCTACGGCATTTTCCATTGCATGCATCCAATGAAGTGGGTTTCAGCCTACGACAGCTTATGCTCAGATAAATTTGTTAGTCTCAAAGCTGCCACAAATAGTCCTGTTCTTTTTACAGATACAGACTAACATGGCTGCTAGGCTGAAACCTATAAGTAAAGAATGTTACTCAGGTTGCTTCCATGGTGATTTTAATCATCTAATGCACCACACACACTTCTGGACCTACAGAAATAACAACGGCTCTTGGCTCTGGATTGAAATTTGGCTTCCTACATCAGTCTGGAAAGGATTTACTTTTCCTTTCTCACTTTGCAGTTGACACCCGCTTAAGTTATACTTATTTGTACAAAGTCTAATCTATAGAAATGCTACTTTGCACGTCTCCAGCACGTCTTATTCAAGGATCTCAAAGCATTTTACGGACAATAAGTGAGATGCACAACAGCCCTGACATGTAGGTGTTGTCCCCTTTTTATAAATGGGAAACCTGAAATACAGAGAGGAATAGCTTGGCTAAGGTCATTCTGCGCATCTATAGCAGACCCAGGTAAAGAACTCAGAACTCCTTATTCCTGGTCCTGTGCATTGGCCTTTTTGCTCCCCTTGGTCCTGAAACTGAATGGTTCAAGGGATTTCCAGGAATTTGGACAGATTCATCACTTGGCTCCCAGTGGAGAATCCAGAGTCAACCAGTGCAGTGGGCAGAGTAAGGGAAGGCACTCAGGAAATGTACTGTTTCAGAACACCTCTCGGGCAGTCTCCGCTGGCAAGGTTTTTCTGAATCCTGGGCAGAATTTTAAGCTGTCCTCACTCCAGGAGAAGGCTGAGGTAGCAGCACAGCTCTCAACCTAGCTATGGCTCTCCTCTCCCTCTGGAAAGGGAGTCCCCACCCTCCAATTCCCATTTAGCATGCAGCCACTGGTACACTGCTAAAGGGCATCACTCAACCACAGGCTGAATGAACATGGTGAACTCCTCTTGCGCTTCAGTTTCTTTTACGGAAGAGAGACATTTTCCCTTGGTGAATTCGGTGCTGGTGAAACAGTGTCTCCAGATGCCTGGCACTCTCATCCCAAAACAGGTAAACGGTATAAACGTCTCCCACACAGCTGTGCCAATGCACCTCCATCTTGACCTGCAACTCATCGTGTTATCCTTGTCATGGCCTGGACTGAACGGAATGATGATTGTACACCTCTACCCTGATATAACACTGTCCTCGGAAGCCAAAAAAATCTTACTGCATTATAGGTGAAACCGCTTTATATTGAACTTGCTTTGATCTGCCAGAGTGTGCAGGCCCGCTCCCTGGAGCACTGCTTTACCACGTTATATCCGAATTCATGTTATATCAGGTCGCATTATATCAGGGAAGAGGTATATTAAAAACTGCAAGGTTGACAAGCCTGCACTCGAAGAGTGGCCATCCCAGGAACATGAACTAACCTGACAGAGGTTCAGGGGTGTGTGTGTGTGAATTTGATCTCACATCTTCAGAGGAGAAAGGCTAGAGCATTAACACACTATTACCTAGGTCCCATGGACACTGTTTTGAATGGCCAAACATTAACTGAGGTGAGAAAGCAATACCAAGAAGCCAACTTTTCTAGATATTTTCCCACTGCAACCTAATCGTTGGCACAATGGTGTTGCCTTGGGCAGTAGCACTGATTAGCACAAAGGAAAAGATGGATAATAGAGGGAACAATTACAAAAAATGTAAAAGAATCCCTGATAAACTGCAAGATACACAATCCCACCAGTCACTTGAGATCAGGAAGAATTCAGTCTGGGAATAAAATAAAAGGATATCTCCTTGCCATTTTCGTTTTCAACCACAACATCTTCCATAGATTCAAAGTACTGGCTCCAAGGGACTGGGGAAAAGTCTCGTTTCCTTCCAGGACTGCAAAACAAAAATTTTTGCAAGAGTATAAGTATTTTATAATGCTTCACTCAAATTGTCATAAGCTGATGAAACAGCACATTTTGAAAATGGACATGTCACAGCAACACTCGACAAAGTGTTATGGTAGAAAGTGAAGGATACTTTGCCTGTAGTTCCCTCATATAGTATGTAACAGTTTTATAGCCAATCCCATTTACCTCCCATTAGGTTTTTTTGAGGCAAATCAGAAAGAAAGGACAGAAGTAGGGAGAAGCTGTGACGGTGAGAATGTTTTCCCACTAAGTGATACTGAACAAGACTTATTATGATAATGAAAAGGTTACTACAGACAGGTTATATTCTATTCTTGATCTTTGTGCAAAGTTCCACTAACATCAGGAGTTCTATTGTTGATCGAGAGTAGTATACAGTTCTAATTTTGACAGGTTTCAGAGTATTCTGAAACCTGTCATTATGCAAGGCACTGCATTTAGCCGTATCGAGTGGAAATCCATCAATTTCATGAAAAAAAACTCGTACAGATACAGACAGAAATCTTCCTTTCCAAATGCAAAACAGATGGACATCATAACCAAAAGGACTAAAAGGCAAAAAAAATCCATTACAATCTACATATCACACAGACTATGCTGAGAGATTGTGCCACACACTCTCAAAGAAACTGCGAAACCACCTGATCAACATCCTATACAGCAAACAGGGAAAGATTAAGACTGAGCTCTCAAAACTGGATACTCTAATGAAAAAACCAACCTTCCACACAAACTTCCTCATGGATAGACTTTACAAAAACTAGACGAGTCATTTACAACACAAACTTTGCTTCTCTGCAAAAGAAAAATCACACTAAACTGTCTAAACTGCTACATGGCACAAGGAGCCACAACAGTAGCTCCCTTAACGCACCCAACAATAGCTTTAATCTTTCCAGCTATCCTCTCAGTCCGTCAGAAGAATCTGTCCTGTCTCGGGGCCTCTCCTTTTGTCCCTCCAGGCCCACGAACATGATACAGTTCTGCGGTGACCTAGAATCCTACTTTCACCGTCTCCGACTCAAAGAATATTTCCAACTCACCTCTGAACAACATACTAACCCACAGAATCCTTCCTACCAACACTGTAATAGAAAGGATTCTGCATGGACTCCTTCTGAGGGTCGAAACAGACTGGATTTCTACATAGATTGCTTCCGTCAATGTGCACGGGCTGAAATTGTGGAAAAGCAGCATCACTTGCCCCATAACCTCAGCCGTGCTGAACAAAACGCCATTAAGAGCCTCAGGAACAACTCTGACATCATAATCAAAAAGGCTGACAAACGAGGTGCTGCAGTCATCATGAATAAGTTGGAATATGAACAAGAGGCTGCTAGGCAGCTCTCTAACTCCACAGTCTACAGGCCTTTATCCTCTGATCCCACTGATGATTACCAAAAGAAACTACACCGTCTGCTCAAGAAACTCCCTGAAAAAGCACAGGAACAGATCTGTGCAGACACATGCCTAGAAACCCGACCAGGGGTATTCTATTTGCTACCCAAGTTCCATAAACCTGGAAATCCTGGATGCCCCGTCATCTCAAGCATTGGCACCCTAACAGCAGGACTGTGTGGCTATGTGGACTCTCCTCAGGCCCTACGCTACCAGCATTCCCAGCTGTCTTCAAGACACCACTGACTTCCTGAGGAAAGTCCAATCCATCGGAGATCTTCCAGAAAACACCATCCTGGCCACTATGGATGTAGAAGCCCTCTACACCAACTTTCCACACAAAGATGGACTACAAGCCATCAGGAACAGTATCCCTGATAATATCACGGCAAACCTGGTGGCTGAACTTTGTGATTTTGTCCTCACCCACAAGTATTTCACATTTGGGGACAATATATACCTTCAAGTCAGCGGCACTGCTATGGATATCCGCACAGCCTCCCAGTATGCCAACATCTTTATGGCTAACTTAGAAGAACGCTTCCTTAGCTCTTGTTCCCTAACGCCCCTACTCTACTCTACTTACGCTACATTGATGACATCTTCATCATCTGGACCCATGGAAAAGAAGCCCTCGAAGAATTCCATCATGATTTTAACAATTTCCATCCCATCATCAACCTCAGCCTAGACCAACCCACACAAGCAGTCCATTTCCTAGCCACTACTGTGCTAATAAGCAATGGTCACATAAACAACATCCTATATCAGAAACCTACTAACCGCTATACTTACCTACCTGCCTCCAGTTTCCATCCAGGACACCACTCGATCCCTTATCTACAGCCAAGCTCTAAGATACAACTGCATTTGCGCCAATCCCTCAGACAGAGGCAAAACACCTACAAGATCTCTATCAAGCATTCTTAAAACTATAATACCCACCTGCTGACGTGAAAAAACAGATAGGTAGAGCCAGAAGAGTACCCAGAAGTCACCTACTACAGGACAGGCCCAACAAAGAAAAGAACAGAACGCCACTAGCCGTCACCTTCAGCCCTAACTAAAACCTCTCCAGTGCACCAAAGATCTGTAACCTGTCCTGAAAGATGATTCCTTACTCTCACAGATCTTGGGGGACAAACCAGTTCTCGCTTACAGACAGCCCCCCAACCTGAAGCTAACACTCACCAGCAACCGCACACCATACAACATAAACACTAACCCAGGAACCTATCCTTGCAACAAAGCCTGATGCCAACAAAAAATATCTTGATGCTTTTGGCTGGAACAGTAAAGAGTCAGCTACTTAACAAGGATGGTTTTTAATTTAGCATGGCATCCTCAATAAAGATATTCTGCATCTGATAAATCAGTGTCTATGATGAGATCAGAACTGTGCTAACAGTCTCCTCTTGTTATACAGTATAGTTAGTACCAATGAAGATCACCTAGAAAAAGAGAACGTAAATTTCATTGTGGCTGACAAGACAGTGCAGAAACTATGGAAAGAAAAGTTAAATATAGTGAGGCATATGGGGATTTCCCTGTATAATACCTATTAACATTAATGGGAATAGAACAGCTAAATCCCAGGCTGGAAGATTACACAAGAGAGTTTTAATAAAACAAGTTCCCTGCAATGATAATAAAACAAACACGGGTATGTGCACAGGTCTAATACCTAAATGCTGTATGTACTGCAGCATTACCAAAGTTATACTGAAGTCAAATTGGATTAACTCCACAAGAGCCAGCAAATTCAGAGTCTACGTTTCCACTTCTACAGTGTCCCCGCCGAGCCTTTGGACTGAGAATTTGATCAGTGTGCAAGTAACTGCTCTCCAGACTGCTTCTTTGTCCATTATTGGAGTGTTATCACAGGAGCAGCATGGATGAAACTAAGAATAGTGAGATAAAAATCAAACTGTCAACATCTTGCTAGATTGTTTAGGCAAAGACACATTACAGGGATACTCTGTACTAATGGAAAAATATCAAAACTTTATTTTTCAAATAAAATGTTTCCCCGGTTGACAAACAGAACATTCCAGAATACAGCATAACATTAGGAAAGATATTACTCTAATGCAGTGTTCCTCAACCTTTTCAGATTGATGATACCTTATTTGAAGTAAAACAATCTTCATGACTCCCATATATGTTTTATTCTTTTATTGTAAGAGCACCAATGCTAAGCTGACATTAGTGTGTGTTTCAAGAGGTTGATAGAATACTTGACACTGAAAGGCAAGGGAACGTGGGAGCTAGATTTTGTTTCAGGTTTTAATAGAGTTTTAAATGCCTTGCAAGCCCCTGGATAACCTTTTGTGAATCCCCTGGAGGTCAAGACCCACTGCTTAAGAAACAGTGGTTCTAGCTTCACCAAAAAATTGAATGGCCAATTGAGTGATCCAGTTGGCTGAATATTTCTAGGTATTTAATAGCACACATGGGAGAAATACAGCCCAGAAATCAGATGGTTTCACAATTAGATATCTGCCAAATAATTGCCAAAAGTACTCCATGAAAGAGCATTGTACTGCGTACCCGGCACTACGTATACCTGAGAGACTCATAAGGAAACTGTCATCAGTGGAGGGAACAAGGAAGGGTCTCTTTTCATGCTAACATTAAAGACTTAGAAAGCCACTCTCAAACAGTGGACTAAGAACAAAAAAGTCCAGACATCAATTGCTGGATTGAACAGATTCAGCTGTTGGAACAGATGACTTCCTGTACACATCAGGTCCATAGAGACCTTACCTATTATTCAAGTGCCAATCAACTTCGTATTTAAGTAACTGACTCCTATGGTGGTTCCCTATGGTGAGGGAGATGAGGCATGTCAGCAGGGCAGCGTGCACTGCTGATGCCTCTGTGGAATCATCTCTGTCCCTAGAAAAGACTTGATCTCCTGGGCTATCCAGCATTATACTCACCTTATGCAGTGGTCCAAGACTATTGCTTATCTACTGTCTTATCCTTTGGAGCAGCAGTTCTACAAGCAGTTACACCCCGTCGGTATCTTTAGGAAATGCTGCAAAACCTTCCTCTTTGAAAAGGCCTTTCCACCATTAGACTGTCACCCCCTTCTACCCAATAAGCCCCTACCAACAACAACAAAAAAAAGGAAGGTAACAGAATCCAAGAAGGTTAAAACCAAAAAACCGTACCCTCAGTAGAGTTTTTACCCAGAAGAGTGAGTCCCACCAAAATATTCAATATGAAATACCACCGTCACTCATTCAGCACACAGCACTGAAGAGGCAAAAGGTGTTGGAAGGCACTACAGCTCCCTTCTAACGTATACATTTTATTTCCTGTCCACCACGCACAGTCCCTTTTGTCCCCACTCAATCATGGCTCTCGGTGCAACTTTATGTGGCCAGCTGGTGACTTGCTACCCAGCACTGAACAGCCCCAGAGACTGGAGCCTGAACACAGGCAATACAGCAAGGCTTGCTCTTTTGCAACACTGCACTTTTTCAAAATGTTAACATGACCCTTTATTCCCTAGAGAGACAATACACTGAGGTGCCGAGCTGCCACACAAAATGCAGCCTGTTCCGAGTATGAAGCTGTAAGAGACACTGTGGGAACATTACACAGCACAATACCCAGAACAAAAATGCCCAGTTTACAAATCTGAAGATGATTTTTTTCCCCCTGCCATAGCAGAAAACTAGAAATCCAGCTGAGCTCAAGTCCTCTCTCAGTCTCTCACACCCTTACATCACCATTACAAAGGAAACTTTGCTGACAATTCTGTGATGATGCTATGACAGGTTGAATCACAGAACTCCCATTGGGAACTGCCAAGTGATGTGCCAGGACTACTGCCCCTGCTTTCCCTGCCAGCTCGGGACCCCAGCACCCTGTCTTGCTGAGCCAGACACACCCGTCTGCTCCAACACAGACCCAGGGTCTGAATTACTTGCCCCAAAGCTGCAGACTTAACTGAAAGCAGCTAACAGACGTGTTCCTGTCTTTAACACTCAGATGCCCAACTCCCAGTGGGCTCTAAACCCATAAGTCCATTTTACCCTGTATAAAACTTACACAGGGTAAACTCATAAATTGTTCACCTCTAACACACTGATGGGGGGGGTGGTGGTAAACAGCTGTGCATCTCTCTCTCTCTAACTATTAATACATACTCTGGGTTAATTAGTAAGTAAAAAGTGATTTTATTAAATACAGAAAGTAGGATTTAAATCAGTGGTTCTCACACTATTGTCCTGGTGACCCCTTTCACATAGCAAGCCTCTGAGTGCGACCTCCCTTAAATATATAAACAAGTGTTTTTAATTTGTAACACCATTACAAATGCTGGAAGCAAAGCAGGGCTTGGGGTGGAGTCTGACCACTCACAACCCCCCTTGTAAGAACCCTGCAGTCTCCTGAGGGGTCCTGACCCCCAGTTTGAGAACCCCGGATTTAAGTGGTTCAAAGTAGTAAGACAAAACAAAGTGAATTACCAAGTAAAACGGAAGTCTATGTCTAATACAGTAAGAAGCTGAATACAGATAAGATCCTCACCAGTTCCAGAATGCTTCCTTTTACGGACTAATCTCCTTTTAGTCTGGGTCCAGCAATCATTCACACTCCTTCCAATCACTGCCATTTGTTCCAGTTTCTTTCAGGTATCTTTGGGGGTGGAGAGGCCCTCTCTTTAGCCAGCTGGAGACCAAATGGAGGGGTCTCCTCTGGGCTTAAATAGATTCTCTTGTAGGTGGAGACCCCCTCCTCTCTCCTATGCAAAGTCCAGCTACAAAATGGAGTTTTGGAGTCACCTGGGGAAGTCCCATGTCCATGCATGACCCAGTTCCTTACCAGCCAAGCCACATGCTTGGGAAAGCCCAGATGTGGATTGGTGGCTCCAAGTTCATTGTTGGCTTAAGTGTTTCTTGACTGGGCACTGAGAATAGTCTTTTCCCAGGAAGCTGACCAACTGCTTCACTAGAGCCTACTTAGAGTCAAACAAGTATGCAGCCAATATTCATAACTTCAAATACAAAAACGATACATGCATACAAATAGGATTAATAGATTCAGTAGATCATGACTTTTACAGATATGTGTTACAAGGCATATGTAGCATAAAACACATTCTAGTTATGTTATATACACACATACATAAATAAGCCTATTTCCATAAAGCCTTATGGATGGCACCGTCACAGATGCATATGACAAAAATCTCACACTCAGCATTAAACTTATTCAACAGTACTAACAAGGCTTTGTTTTTGCAATGATAATCAAGCAAGACAAAAGCAGCAGAAAGGAAGAGTATCAGAGGACCATTTTTAACTGTCTTTTTCCACTTCTATTCTGGGAAGGACAATCAGCAGAGAATATTAAAATCGGGGCTTGCAACGTCCACTTCCTACAATCAGAAGGAAATCTTCCCTGGTGAATGTGGGACATTTCTGCAGAATTTTAACTTTCATTTAAAAAAATGAAAATGGAAAGACAACTTGAGGTTTTGTAAAAATAAGATCTATTTTCTATTATATTTCTAGATTTACTTCTCTGGGTTTCCCGACTTCAGTATTATTCATTGTCAAGCTTCAATTAGAAGATGACACATCACACACCTATTTTAAGAGAATGATAAATCCTGTTATCTCAGCTTCCTCCCATTTTCTGAATGTAAAAAACTAGATTTGAATGCAGATGTTGAGGATCCAGCTGGCTGAATGAAGCAGAGAGGCGTACACCACACATCTGTGGATGAGTGCTCAGCCCAAGCTGTAAAAAAACCAGGTGAGCCCATAAAGATCTCCATTCATCCAAGGAAGAAAGACGATCCTTTTTGGGGATTCTATACTAAGGGTATGTCTAAACAATGAGTTAATACATGGCACAGGAGGGTGCAAATCTACAGCACTCCTACATGCTGTGCCCTAACTCAGTCCGTGTGTACCCTGCTGCTGTGTGCTAAAAGTTCCCCAGTACGTTGAAAGAAAATTCTGCAAAAGCAATAAGCAGACAAGAACCTATTGGTCTCAGTGCATATCAGCACTAATGGCATTGCTTTATGGGATATTTGACAGATTATAGAGGACTTCCGGGAACTATGAAGGAGAAGCACGGCTAAGTGATCACCACAGAAATCCTTCTTGTCCTATGGGTGAAGGAAAACAGAAGGCAGAAGATTTTGGAAGTGAATTGCTGGATAGATAAGTGGCGTAAGGTGGTTTGGATTTTGTGGAACATTGGTCTACTTTCTGTACAGTTTGGCTGGCCTCCATCTCAGTGGAAGGGGAACCAATCTTCTAGAGCTTTAAACCAATAACAAAAGAGGGTGAAAAAAGGGAACAAATGAGCATTTATTTAGCACAAAATGTTTTTGTTCACAACATCATAAATCAAGATACAAAAGGATGTGAAGAAAATAAATTATTTACTTGCTTATACACCAATAATAGGAGCGTGGCTAATAAACAGAAAGAATTGGAAGTTCATAGTAAAGAGTATAAATCAGAAGCTAGGAACTGTAGAAAACTGATAAGGAAAGCAAAAGGACAAGGAAAAATCCATGGTCAGCAGAATTAAGGAGAAAAATATTTTAAAGTATATTAGGAACAAAATAAATCCTAACAATGGTATTGATCTGTTACTAGATGGAAATTACACAATTGTCAACAACACAAGAAGACAGAAGTGTTCAATAAAAGCGTCTGTTCTATATTTGGAAACAAGTCCAATGATGTATTCATATCACATGATTAGGAGGATGGAAAAACAGTTACTGTTGAAATTAAATAAGAAAAATGTCAAACAGCAGCTACTAAAGCTAGACATTATAAAACCAAGAAGTCTGGATAACTTGCATTCAAGAGTTTTAAAAGAAATGGCCAAGGAGCTCTCCAGACAATTAATGTTGATTTTCTATAAGACTTGGAACACTGGTGAAGTTCCATAAGACTGAAAGAAATAATAATGCCATTATTTCAAAAAGATAAACAAGGTTAGTTGAGTAATTATAAGCCTGCCAGCAGCCATCAATCCAGGGTAAAATAATCTTATGGAACTCTTAATAAAGAATTACAGGAGGATAGTATAATTAACATCAATCAACATGGGTTTATGGAAAATAAGTTAGCTTGACAAGATCTGATATCAAAGAGAAGGTTAAGGGGTGACAGCTTATAAGTACCTATACAAGGAATATCTATTTGATAACAGAGGATTCGGCTCGTCAATCTAGCAGACAATGGCATAAAGAAGATTCATCGACAAGTGGAGGCTAGATGAATTCAGTCTACAATTAAGGCACAATGTTTAACAGTTCAGGTAATTAACCACTGGAATAATTTACCAACAGTTGTGGTGGATTCTCCATGACTGGGAAGTTTTAACATCAGGACAATGTTTTTGCTAAAAGATTTGCTCTCGTTCAAACAGGAATTAATTCAGAGAAGTCCTCTGGCATGTGTTATACTGCAGATCAGAATATTACTTTTCGGCCTTATCTCTACAAATATATATTCCAGATAAATCATTGATTCTTGACTAATAAGATGATTTTATGAGGTTGACTTTATATTGGGGGGGGGGGGGGAATCAAAGAAACCAAGGTCAGGAGAAAGGGATAGTGATACTTCCTTCCCAACCCCAAATCTGCTGCATGCAGCAATCAGAAGACAGTGTAATTTAAGCTAGCAAAAGAGAAAGTTCCTTCTTCCTTCCTTCCAACAATCAAGAGGTGGCTTTCAGATTTTTCCAGATGCCTATTAACCAGAGGCTGATATGAAAGACTGAACATCTAAGCAGGACCCAGGGAGAACACTATGGTAGGAAACCTACTACTTTGAGTTTAGGACTGGGCTCTATGCCAGGAAGTTGCCCTGCATCTCACTGGGAGGGAGTCACCTCATCTTTTGCAACAGCTTCTGACTACATGAGCCTTGGTAAATATTTCAAGTCCAAATTTTAAAAAGGTTAATGTTTGGACAGAGATAGATATTTTCCAGGGGAAGTGGTTTGAGACATTTAAAATGTGATGGGACAACATATTCTAGCAATCCTCTATTAGCAGGGGGAATGGGACAGAAAAAAAGGAGATGTCCTTGGAGTTAACTAGCACAAGGGGTCTGCGAAGGAGCTAGTTCACAGAAAAAGATGCAGTGCACTCTAACATGTGAGAAAAATCAAATGTACATCTTGTAGCTTTGTTAAAGCCAACCAGCACTATGTTGCAGCAGCCATTTTAACCTTTCAGTACTCAGGTTATTTAAATACTAATTCTACCATTATTCATAAATTAAAGTACAGATCAAAGGATTCATTACATTCCTGCTACATGGCTGTGCTCATTTGTAATCTCACAGGGCCAAACATTGCTCTCATTACACTGCTGAGAATTTGGAGTAACTCCACTGACACCTGCTGAGTTGTTAGATTTACACTTCCATAACACAGCAGAATTCAGCAACAACTCCTTCCCAAGATGGATTACATCAGAGTCAGAGGAAGATGTTCTGAAAAAAGCATCCAACCACTACTTAAAGGGTGGCTGTTTTAGAAATCAATTCCCTCGTAAATCATTTTTCTATTTGCTTGGAGTGATCCAAGTCACTCCACTTCTACATCCCACAGTCTGCTCCACAACACCTCAGAAGTCACACCCGACAGACTGGGTGACTGATGAGACAGGCAAGTCAGCACTCCCTCGTCAAAGGTCTAGTGGGAGCAATGCAGAGGGGTTATTGGGAGGAAATCAGCCTGTTAATATTTTAAGATATACCTCTACCCTGGTATAATGTGGTCCCCAGGAGCCAAAACAAAAATCTCACCACGTTATAGGTGAGACCGCGTTATACCAGGGTAGGGAGAGGAACTGCTCCCTGCCCCAGCTCACCTCTGCCCTCCTCCCTGAGTGCGCCGCCGCCACTCTGCTTGTCCCTTCCTCCCTCCCTGGCTTGCTGTGCCAATCAGCTGTTTGGCCCGGCAAGCCTGGAAGGGCGGGGGAAGAAGCGGAGTGCTGGCCACGCATTCAGAGGAGGAGGCGAAGACGAGCTGGAGCGGGGAGTGGTTCCTCTGTGCCCCCCGTTACTTACTGGGGCCCTCCCACCCCAGCTCACCTCTGCTCCGCCTCCTCCCATGAGCGCGCCGTAGCTCCGGTTTTCCCCCTTCCCTCCCAGGCTTGCCACCCCAATCAACTGATTGACGCAGCAAGCCTGGGAGGGAGAAGCGGAGCTGTGGCGCGCTCATGGGAGGAGGCAGAACAGAGGTGAGCTCGGGCGGGGAGGGCCACAGAAAATAACAGGCGGGCGCAGAGGAACCGCTTGCAGTAACATGAATTCGGATATAATGAGGTAAAGCAGCCCAGCCCCCTGGAGCGCTGCTTTACTCGTTATATCCAAATTCACATTATATCAGGGTAGAGGTGTACTTAGTCTAACCAGATTCCATTGGTCCTATTCCCAAGTCTGAAAAAATTAAACCCAAGTCTTCTCCAAGTGAACAGATGTATCAAAATGATGGGAAGGTATCATATCAACTTAAAAAGAAAAAATTCATATGCCTGTCAATTTTTTGTTCCAAGTAATATCTAAGATGATTATAAACAAAACAGATTAGAGAAAGAAAGTTTTAGTTTTACTTTGCACATCTAACAGCACTTTCTTTATGCTGTTTAGTTGTTGCCATGTTGGTCCCAGGATATTAGAGAGACGAGGCGTGTGAGGTAACATAATAGAATCATAGAAATAGGGCTGGAAGGGACCTCAAGAGATCATCAAATCCAGCCCCTTGCACTGAGGCATATTTTTATTTATAGTCAGTTTTACTATTTCCCTGTATGGTCAGTCATTGTCTCCTTGTTTGTGTGGGCCTTTCACACAGCAACAGGAGGCAGAAAATCACTTAAATAGTAAATTGTGACTATGAAACCTAAAAAACTGGCGGGGGGCGTTGGTACTCTACACATTTTACAGCTTCAAATGTTTACTGTTCCACTAGCCAGAGCATATACAGAGGAGACTTGAAAGCTCTTTGAAGATGGGAAGTGCTAAGCAGTATTATTAGTAAGAAGCACTCCATCTATATGGTTTAACTGCAAGACTTAAACAGGAACAAACACCAAGTATTTTCAAACCATATGAAATTACTAGATATATTCATTCATCACAGGTTAACAGAGATCAAAATTGCAATGAAGTGAAGCAAGAAACACTAACAAAGCCAACATGACATCAACTAGAGAACAAGAAGTGACCAGAACTTACTAGGCTTACTATTGTTCCAACTCAAAAATTTACAAAAAGAGTCAATAAGCTGCGTATTTAGGAACCTGTTCTAGTGATGCAAAGGATACATCACACAATGTACCAGCATTTTGCAAAAGAACTCAAGAAAATTGTTATCAAAAGAAATTGTAGCCACTTTGGTCTGTAGGCTGAAAGGTCCCATGACATCAAGCATATACTGTAGAACCAATGTGAATGAAATTGTTTTTAGTTAGTCACTGTACCATTGTAACTTCTGTTCACTATTTCATTATTGTAACATTGTAACTTCTCATTTTGCCTACATTGTAACTTCTGTGCAATATTGTAACTCAAAACCCATTTTAAAATGCTGACTCCATTTTGTAGAAGGCTTATGCTGCAGCCCCCATTTTTGCAAGCCATACTGTAATTTTATTAGTCTAGTTGAGATGTGTGAATGAGGTATGCATGGGTGATAGAATCAACCTCCAGCACCAGCCCGTCCTGATGAGATAAAGTTCAAATGCCAACGGCTGAAGAACCAGACAACAGCCCTAACTCAAGCAAGAAGCATCCACCCTAAAAAGAAACAACAGAAGGAAGATCAAAGCCAGGTCCCAGGCTGACAGTCACGCCTGCAATTGATGGGTGATCAAGCAAACCCAGAGGCGGTGTGACACAGCGAGACCTAGGAACTTTAAATCCAAACTAAACTCCTATAAAAAGGGAAGGGTGAGATGAGAGATTTTGGGTAACGTTCTGCTACCAACGTCAAGGAGCATCGGTGCGCACCCGACAGAGACCCGGCTCCTCCTCGTGCTCAGCTTTCCTGGCCAGTTAGCTGCCACGAGCTCCGATCTCAAGCTGCGAACTCAAACTGCAATCAGGACTGGTAACTATCAAGCAGCTGCAGAACATTTTGGTGTGTGTGTGTATGTGAGTGTATATGTATAAGCATTAGGGTATTTGCTAATAGTTACGAATTAATAATAAATGTGGCATCTTTGTCTTAACCCCTAAAACGATCCTGTGTAAGTTTGTGGGACAACATTACCACCCCATGTATGGAGGAAAATGTTTCTGAATATTATGTTTATTAAAATGAAACGTTTTGGAGCCACCTGCCTTCAGGAAACACATGACAGAAGTTGTAGTACAACATAGGATTGCAAACTGATTTCTATCCTGCTTTTAACACAGACTTAACTCCAGAAAAATATTGATGTATAAATATTTTACTTAAATATTAAGTGTTACAGGTCTCCTAAGTATTAAAGTAGGAAAACAGCACTAACTAAACACTTTATGGGTATCTCAGAGCAACTACTTAACATTTGCTTATAGTGCCATAGGTGTGCACAGTGCTTTAAAGGAAAAAATTAAGACAGGCTCCCTGCCAAAGTGCTTACAGCATGTGAACCCAATACAAGGTCCTCAGTCCCTTCAACTCCCATAAAAGAACTGTATAGGACGAGACTCTATATATTTAACGTAAATACAAGAGAGATGATGGACAAGAAATGGGAAGGTTTATATAAAATAAGGCTGAAAGATCCTGTTCTGCAAAGTGTGAATGTTAGGGTGGGGGGGTTTTTTAAAATACAAATTACCATAATTAAGCTAAATAAAAGGTTGATGAGGAAATGGGTTTAAGTGTTAAACATTAATCCTCAGAACATCCCTATGAAGTAGGTAAGCAGCTCCATTTTACACATGGGGAAATTGGTAATTAAGGGACTTGCTCAAGGGTCTTACATCTCAGTGGCATGTCAGAGAACAACAGATACCAGTAAGCTCTCAAAGCCAGGTGCACTCTCCAGACAGGTATCCTCCTCTGATAAGTCACTCAATTCTACTCATTTTATTAAAACCTCTTGTCAAAAAGATTTCACAGCAGATACATACAAAAACTTTAATACGTGGACTGCATTTTCAGACTTTTGTTCAGTAAAGTTGTGGCAGTTTTTAATTCACTCCAAATCCTTCTGTACCACAGTAGAACATTTGATACGAACACAAACTGTTCAATGTCCTAAGACCTCTGCAGTAACTAAACAAAATGTACTGCAGATTTTTTCACTCTCTCATTTCTACTTCCGTGGAAAGTACAAGATAATTCTTAACTCTGATACTCCTTGCTTTAGGTACAAAGCCATGGCATTAAACACTTCAATGCAATTCAGTTTTAAAAAGAATTATGAAAAAATATTAACAAGGAGTATAGCTTATTAATGTTTGTTTTAAAAGTTTCAAATAAAAGTAAATTAAGATCTAGAGTAAGTTTTATTGCATATCATTCATTTATATAGGATGGAATAAGCCAAAAGTTAAGAGAGCCTTTAGAACTATGCAAAAAGTTTCTGCAGAGGTAAAAATACAAAAAAAAATAAATTTTCAAGAAGTAACAAGGTATCTACTTAAACATTCCCTCCACCTGCACATGCCAAAAGAATTAATATCACAGAGAAGCAGCTTACAAAATTAAATTTTGTAAATTATCTGATCTCATGCTTCAGGGTAAAGCCTATTTCCTGTACTCATCTGATAGGACATTTCACCCAATAAATGGCACTGCACCTCCTAGAATCAGGCCTTGGGCACTGTGCCTATGTCGTCAATTCACACTGAAGTCAACAGAAGCTGATGATGCTAGCACCTCACAGGATTCAGCCCCAAATGGATTACAGGAGTAGGCTTTACCTTCTTCTGAAGGATCAGCTATTAGCATCTAAATTGGGGCGGTGACTATTCTTGATGATCTACTGATCTCTTTCAGTGTGGCAAGTCTTAGGGCTTGTCTACATCAGAAAGTTGCAGCGCTGGTGAGGGAGTTACAGCGCTGCAACTTTGAGAGTGTCCACATCTGCAGGGCATCACCAGCGCTGCAACTCCCTGTTTGCAGCGCTGGCCGTACTCCCGTTTTGTCTCGGGTGTAGAGGATCCAGCGCTGGTGATCCAGCGCTGGTAATGCAATGTAGACACTCACCAGCGCTTTTCTTGACCTCCGTGGAAGGAGGAAGCCTCTGGTAATCAAGCTGGTTTCCTTTCCCGGTTTGCTCTCTCGGTCCCGGAGCCAGCCAGCAAACCGCGGGGAAGGAGACCTGCTTGCTCGGGGTTCCGGGACCGAGAGAGCAAACCGGGAACGCCGCGGTTTGCTCTCTCGGTCCCGGAGCCAGACAGCAAACCGCGGGGAAGGAGACCTGCTTGCTCGGGGTTCCGGGACCGAGAGAGCAAACCGGGAACGCCGCGGTTTGCTCTCTCGGTCCCGGAGCCAGCCAGCAAACCGCGGGGAAGGAGACCTGCTTGCTCGGGGTTCCGGGACCGAGAGAGCAAACCGGGAACGCCGCGGTTTGCTCTCTCGGTCCCGGAACCCCGAGCAAGCAGGTCTCCTTCCCCGCGGTTTGCTGCCTGGCTCCGGGACCGAGAGAGCAAACCGCGGCGTTCCCGGTTTGCTCTCTCGGTCCCGGAACCCCGAGCAAGCAGGTCTCCTTCCCCGCGGTTTGCTGGCTGGCTCCGGGACCGAGAGAGCAAACCGCGGCGTTCCCGGTTTGCTCTCTCGGTCCCGGAACCCCGAGCAAGCAGGTCTCCTTCCCCGCGGTTTGCTGGCTGGCTCCGGGACCGAGAGAGCAAACCGCGGCGTTCCCGGTTTGCTCTCTCGGTCCCGGAACCCCGAGCAAGCAGGTCTCCTTCCCCGCGGTTTGCTGGCTGGCTCCGGGACCGAGAGAGCAAACCGCGGCGTTCCCGGTTTGCTCTCTCGGTCCCGGAACCCCGAGCAAGCAGGTCTCCTTCCCCGCGGTTTGCTGGCTGGCTCCGGGACCGAGAGAGCAAACCGCGGGGTTCCCGGTTTGCTCTCTCGGTCCCGGAACCCCGAGCAAGCAGGTCTCCTTCCCCGCGGTTTGCTGGCTGGCTCCGGGACCGAGAGAGCAAACCGCGGCGAAGCTGGTTTCCTTTCCCGGTTTGCTCTCTCGGTCCCGGAACCCCCCATGAAGCCGCCCAACAGCGCTGCAGTGTGGCCACATCTAACACCACTTGCAGCGCTGGTTGCTGTAAGTGTGGCCACTCTGCAGCGCTGGCCCTATACAGCTGTACTAATACAGCTGTAACAACCAGCGCTGCAAAATTTTAGATGTAGACATGGCCTCAAACTCCTAAATGTGGAGAAAAACAAACCACTGGTTTTTAAACAAATCTTGAGTTAGCAACAATCCCCCTGAGATGATACATGCCAGCTCCAGTAGAGAGGACATTTTTATAGCATAGTTTAAGCCTCTAAAAATATATAAGACTTTGGCAGCACTTGATAGGAGTGGCAATAGACCTCGTTTTAACAAGTTGCATTCAACAGTTATGCTGTTAAACTATTTGAGACTAGTAAAAAGTTGTTTCAATAGAAACAGCTAGTGCACATCAGAGTGAAAGATCTTTCTGTTCACCTGACTAGTGTATGAAAAGGGTAGAGCGTCTAACTACCTGTACTTCTGAACAGCCCATCACCACAATACCTAGGCTGCAAGATTAAGAATCACTACAAATTACATCCAAAGTAGAATTAAATCCTTTACACTCCCCTTGTTAACCACTATTTAACATCCTTTTAAAGAATGTAATGTTACCTTAAACCTGGGACTAATAGCTAAATTCAAAAATATGGGTGCAGAAGTGGAAGTTATTGTGAGTGATCACTAAGAAATGGTTAGATCCAGGGTTGTCAGGACTTCTGTGTTATATTTATGACTGTCATTAACTCACTGTAAGACTATGGGCCAATCATGTAACTCCTCTCTGCTATGGTTTCCCCATATGCAAAACTCGTGACAATGGTACTTTCCATCTGCATAAAGCATTGCCTTTTTTTTTTTTTTTTTTTTTTTTAAGAGAAAAGATGGTAGAGAAGTACAAAACACTACTTTGCATACTCTGTTTCATTCTGTACTATCATTTTCTACCTGGATTTTGTGCCATCATTTCAAATTCCAACTAAATTCATCCGTGGCCTAAGTGGAGGCAACACGAACACTCTTTGGTTTGGAAGTGAATCTGAGCCACTAACGTGCACACCCAGACATACTGCCTTTCCATAAGCCCCCTACTTTTCCATTAGTCTCTGTCACTGTTACCAACACTGTCCTCCCCAGGGCCCAAACCCTGTCTCTGGCCCCTCGTATCTGGGTTCTGACCAAATTTTGCTACTTTACAACATCTCCACATACAGCCTGTGCACTCATGCGATTACAGCTAACCTCCCCTTCTCCAAATTTGCACAGCTATAATCTCTCCCCATCCAGGTCATCCAAAACCCCACTGCCAAGACCACATTCCTCTGTGACTGCTATAATCATCTCCTTACTGTGGACAACTCCTTTTCTACCATATAAAAGTTCAAGCTTATTCTTCCCCACCTTCAAAACTGTCCTTAACTCCAGGCCATCATCTCCCCCTCTGTCACTATGCTCCTGCCAAGATGCTTTCCTAGCCATTTCCTTTCTTTCATCCCTTCTCCTACACCTCAAACAGCCTCATAATTAACATTAGCCAATCTTTCTTGGGGCACATCTACACTACAGCAGTACAGCTGCATCTCCATAGTGTAGCCACTTCCTGTGTCGATGGAAGGTTTTTCCATTGATGTAGGTAATCCACCTCCTTAAGGAGCAGCAGCTAGGTTGACAGAAGAACCTAACTGCATCTACCCTGGGAATTAGGTCAGCTGAGCCATAGTGCTCAGAAGGTGAATTTTTCACACCAGGAGTGACATAGCCAGGTTGCTCTAAACGTTAAGGGTTTGTGATGCAGTAGGGACTGTCTGTGTGGGGAGTGGGAGAGCAGGGGAGGACTTTAGGGGATGGACAATGCCAGGGCCTGTAACCTGAGCTAGGTAAGGGAGGGGAAAGGTCAACACTTTTGCCCGGGAAAGGGAAAAAGGAAGGGAGTGGCAGGAGGGAAGCAGTTTGAGTTTGGGCTTGGGGCTGTGTGGGCAGAATTCAGGGTATCCTAGCTAGGATCCAAGCACCCTGAAAGCCCAGAAGGACTCGATGGAGGGGTCCTGACTGTGCCTGCAAACCCTGCTGTAACCTGTGTTCCTGTTGTCCAATAAACCTTCTGTTTTACTGGCTGGCGAAGAGTCATTGTGGGTCCCAGGAAGAGGGGTGCAGGGCCGGACTCCCCCACACTCCGTGACAGGGTTGACCAGGCCTTCGCTCTCAAATTATACACTTAGACTTGTTTATAAAGATCACTACCTGTTTGCTCTGTGTTGTGTCATCCCAGATGGCAGATTGTCACTTCCCAGGAGCAAGGACTTAAGCGCCTGGCAGAGTTCACCTACTGCCCAGCTTCACGTAGACTCCTGCTGGGTAATAATATTTAAGCTAAACTTGCACAGGGTTAGCACCAGTTAAAAGAGCATTTCTTCATTCACAAATAAGCAGCTTCAGAGAAGACTCATAGTTGAAAATGAAGAGATGTCCTGAAATATTTATCTTCACCAGGCTCTGTTCATGAGAGAAGGATGTTTAGGGATCTTAACAATAGAGTGTATTCAATTAGACAAGTGAGTTAAAGGAAAAGGCAGCAGGTAGGCCCCAGTTTCAAACCATGACTATTTCAAGTCATCATTGTCAGTTGGGTAGAAGGAACACTAGCTCCCACTTAGACAATGTGCATTAGTTAACAGAATTTCTCTGAGTAGGAGTCAAATCAGCTGCCTATGCCAAGTTAAGGAGATGCTCTACCGTAAATAGGCATTCAGCTGTCTAATTCTCTTCATATAGACAGACAGATGGTCTGACAAGTTAGGTCCAGACACATCTTGTAAGCATTTGTGAACACCCTGGTTCAAAACTGAATTTCCAACACACAAGAAACATCAAAATTATTAACATAAAGTCACTCTCCAGGGAAACTATTAAAACTGCTAAAATACATCTCATGTTAACATGTTAGAATTCCCATCCCAAGCCTGAGGCCAATGTCCCAAATATTCTCTCGCCCATAACCAGCACCCTTGCCTCTCCTGCCAATCCCCACCCACCCCACAATGGGCACCTTCACCTTGTCCGCCAATCCTTACCACCACCACACAACCGGCACCCATACATTCTTTGCCAATCCCCCCGCAGGATAAGTATAAAATTAAAGAAATCAAGCTAACTTTAATAAGTGTGTGTGTGTTGTAAAGAAGGCCCCAACCAGCAAGTTAAAGAAGGCTGTAAAAATAATAAGTAGTATTACTTGTAGTGTGGGAAGGTTGTATGGTTTCAAGAGCAACTAATAAAATAAAGAGCTACAGTAACAAAAACTGTCTTAAAAGAAACAAGCCCAAACCTTCCCTCTGTTCTGCTGGGGGGGGGGGAAGGAGGCATGGAGAAGATAAGAAGGAAAGGCCTTGTGAAGAAAAGAGGCTGTAAATCTTATTTGGATTAAGATTGGAAATAAGGGTGAACTGTCTCAAATTGGTTTTTAGTTGAAGTCAGTAATGGGTGATGACATCACTTGTTTGTTGAAGGGTATAAAAAGTAAACTATTAAAGGGGTTCATTGCTAAAACCTGCCTGACCACTTTGGAACCCATGCATCTAAGCACCCCTAGGTTTAGCCCATTTGTAAATATCGTGATCAAATGCTTATAAATGTTTTGTTACTGTTTGGATGTAGTAACTTGCTTATTAGTTAGGCTTTTTAGGCATGTCTGGAACAATGGTATAAACACCATTTGGCCCTTGGATTTAATAAAGGAATTGATGCTTAAATTACTGTTCGGTGGTTTACCATATCAATATTAATAATTTCAAATATTATTACCACCACCACCACCACGTGCCCAGCCCGCAACGGATGCCCTCATCTTTTCTACCAAAGCTCAACCACCCACCAGGCAACGGGCCCCCACATCTCCTCTGCCGATCCCCCCGCGCCCACCCACGGGCGCCCACGCCTCCTCTGCCGATCCCCCCGCGCCCACCCACGGGCGCCCTCGCCTCCTCTGCCGATCCCCCCGCGCCCACCCACGGGCGCCCTCGCCTCCTCTGCCGATCCCCCCGCGCCCACCCACGGGCGCCCTCGCCTCCTCTGCCGATCCCCCCGCGCCCACCCACGGGCGCCCTCGCCTCCTCTGCCGATCCCCCCGCGCCCACCCACGGGCGCCCTCGCCTCCTCTGCCGATCCCCCCGCGCCCACCCACGGGCGCCCTCGCCTCCTCTGCCGATCCCCCCGCGCCCACCCACGGGCGCCCTCGCCTCCTCTGCCGATCCCCCCGCACCCCACCACCTGCGTTCCCTCGCCCGCTCTGCCGATCCCACCCACCAGCCCCCTCGCCTCCTCCGTTGATCTTCCCTCCCTCTACCCACCCACTCCACCCCGCCCCTCACCCCGCCACGGGCCCCTTCCATCCCCCCCTCCTCTGCCGACCCCCAACGCCCCTGTGGTAAAATCCGCAGCTCCCCTCCCCCACCTACCCCATGCGCATCTTGGAGCTGGACTGGCCGCCCCCGCCGGGCACGGCGGGCCTGGGGGGCAGGCGGCCCAGGTGCAGGTGCTTCTCCAGGGTCGACATGACGAGGGAGAGGCGGACACACAAGGGCAGCTATCACCCCAACCGAGCCAGCAGCAACTACACCCACCCCCGCCGGAAGTACCCCCTGCCGCGCCGCGCTGCACCACGGGAAATAGAGTCCGCCCCACCCGACGACTCACTGGCGGGGGAGCGTCTCTGCCGGAAGTGCGTAACCCCTCGCAATCTCCCAGCGCCGGAAGCGGTGCCGCAGCGCCCCCTGGGAATTGTAGTTCATCTCGCCGGCTGTGCGCGGCTTTCCCGCCGTGTCCCAGGGCGCCCCGCGGCGGGCTGAGGCGGCGGTGGTTGCTGGGCAGCGGCGGTGGCTGGGAGCCGGGCCTGGCGCAGGGGAGCGGCTGGGGGATGAAGCAGAAGAGGCTGAAGGGCCCCGCTCCCAGGGTGGGAGGCGGCGGAGGCGCCCGCAAGAGGAGAGGTGAGCGCCCGGCGCGGGGGCCCGTACCCTGGGGGCGCGGTAGATACCCTGGCTGGGGGCGGTACCCGGGGCGGGGGGGACCCGGGGGACACGGTAGATACCCTGGCTGGGGGCGGTACCCGGGGGACACGGTAGATACCCTGGCTGGGGGCGGTACCCGGGGCGGGGGGGACCTGGGGGACACGGTGGATACCCTGGCTGGGTGGGTGGTACCCGGGGCGGGGGGGACACGGTGGATACCCTGGCTGGCCGGGGCGGTACCGGTACCGGGGGGGCACGGTGGATATCCTGGCTGGGCGGTACCCGGAGGGGGGGACACGGTAGATATCCTGGGTGGGTGGTACCTGGGGCGGGGAGGACACGGTGGATACCCTGGCTGGCCGGGGCGGTACCGGGGGGGGCACGGTGGATATCCTGGTTGGGCGGTACCCGGAGGGGGGGACATGGTAGATACCCTGGCTGAGGAGGGGCAGAGGCGGTACTGAGGGGGACACGGTAGATACCCTGGCTGAGGAGGGGCAGAGGTGGTACTGAGGGGGACACGGTAGACACCTTGGCTGGGCAGGGAGAGGGAGCAGTACCCCAGGGGGACAGGATGGATACCCTGAGCAGTTGGTGGAAGTAGGGTGTGCAGTGGAGGTGCTGTGGGGCTCGTAAGAGGCAGCAGATCCTGCGATGGGCATCTGAAGGAGAGGGTGGTAGCACCCTCCATAGCCTGATTGGATAATGGGGTGGCAGTACCTTGAGCACCTGTCAGGAGGTGGTAGTTACCTGTAGTGGTGTGGTAGGTGTATAGTGGCTATTGGGGATTATAATGTGGTGTGTCATGCCCTTGAGGTGCAACAGAGGGATGGGAGCCCCGTATGGGTCTTGGTGATTACTTAAATCCACTTAGGTAATAGGGAGTACCTTTGTTGGAGCAACAGGTACCCTAAGGGCACACTTGGGTCAAGACAGGCTCCATGCATATGGTGGGCACCCTGGAAATGCAGAAGGGATGTGGAAGATGTCATTCCATCATCCAGGGAGGTCATTCACTGAAGGATGGTAGGGGGCATTGCAGGGCAGTACTGAGCAGACCAATTGCAACCGCAGCACTTTCCAGCTTCATTGGCACTAAGGGATGGCTTTCCTCAGAGCAATCATAGTCAGTGGTGGTGTGAATGTTAATTGTTGCAACAAATTTTGTATGTGAATACCAGGTGTGTTACAAGTATCAGAGTGGTAGCCATGTTAGTCTGGATCTGTAAAAGCAGCAAAGAAGTGGGTATTCACCCATGAAAACTCATGCTCCAATACATCTGTTAGCCTATAAGGTGCCACAGGACTCTTTGCTGCTTTTGCAGGTGTGTTACAGTCATGTCAAGAATCTGCAATGCACGAACATTGTAGGCTATAATATTCTAAATATCTGTAGGGTAACCCTAAGTATAGCATAGAATATTAGACATATTTACAGGGTAAATTCCAAGTTTTTTTTTAACTTTGTAAAGTGATCTGCATCTCAAATATACTACTTGAAAGTATATTTTTGAGAACTAATACTGTGTTATATCTCCACAGGTATCAGTGATATCTCCCCTTCTACGAGTTTACCACCTCTTGTTGAAGGCCAGCTGCGCTGTTTTCTCAAGTTAACAGTCAGTAAAATCTTGTGGATGGTGTCTAAACCGCCTATTTCTGTTCTCATCCGAGTGAGGTGGTGGGGGGAGACATCAAATGGTACGCTGTTTAATCCCAGGAATACTTCACAGACTGAGCAAAAAGCAGTAAAAACCACCACCCGCTATGCAATTCGCTGTGGGCCAAAACAGTTTGCCTCCTACCTGACAGGTACAATAGCTGTATCCTCTGTATTAATTTTTCAGTTGAAATTGTTTGTATTATGGCATCAATTCAGTAGACTTCAGCAGGAATTGGGAAGTGCATCAATAAGTATTAACTTAATTTTATTTTTACTGAATCTAAAAGATGGTTTTATGTAGTGTCTCATGTTTGATATTTCAAAGGGTATTGCATTTTTATAACTCTCAGGAGAATCATCAGAATAAAAACTGTCTCATGCTACTAGATGTTCTTAAATATCCTTGTAGACTGATCATGGCAAAAGTATTCAAGAGACAGAGTAGAGCTCTGTGTCTTCTAGTCAAAGAATTGTCACAATAAACATCCTGTGTTTTTGCAGCTAAAATGTCATGAAGACAAAATAATCCTGTCAAGTGCCTTTTAAAAAAAACCAAAAACTTTAAGGCCTCAGTTCTCCAATAAGCTCTGTATCACCTTACACTTGTATGAACCTTACTGCAGGATTGGGGTCTTTCCTCACCAGTTGTTGTTCCGGCCCGTCAGGGTAAGCAGCTGGCGTGCTGGGACACTTTGTTTACTTAGGTTTACCTCCGTTCCTGTGAAGGCTCAAGGTAAAACAAACCATCTTGGACCACCAGCGGCTTATTCTGATGGCCCGGGAGCCAAAGTTTGCTGACCCCTGAATTATAGGGTCGGCTTATGAATGGGTTATAAAAAAAATTTCCATTTTTACTTATCCATCTGGGCGGGGGGAGAGTCGGATTATAAACAAACCAGCTTATGATCAAGTATATATGGTAATTTTTTTAGTTAATTGCATTTTCCTCATGAGATTAATTGACAGCCCTAATTTTAACTGCAATATTATTGTTGTTCACAAAGAGGTTTGTTTTTTAATATGTTGTCTTATACCAGATCTAAGTTAGCTGTTCCTGTCTCCTGTAGATATGGGTGTTCTTGTACTGGAGATAATTACCAAACCTGACCATCTTCCAATTGGCCGAGCTCAAATCAGTGGACTATCACAACTATCTCCAAGCCACCCAATCAGTGGCTTTTTCACCATTATTTCACCAACATCTGAGAAACTAGGAGAACTACAGGTAGTACTGAAATCTCTTTCTCCACAGCTCACCTGAGCCAGCCAAGATTTTAAAAAATTGGTGCCTAGAATTAGGCTTCTAAACCTATATTTAACCTTAAGTATTTGTTTTTGAAAGTCCTGCCCCTTGGCTATATTCCCTTGAAGAAACTGATCCCTTTGATTGAAAATGTGTAATACGAACTAACTGCTTGTAAATATTCCAGAGATTAAACTAGTATCTGACATAACTGTATCAACTACATAGCCTCTAATATGGAAAATGCAACATGCCACATAATATGGAAAGTGAAATAACCGTAGAATGTTTGGTGCATTTAATTAAAAAACATTCTTCTCACATTGTCTTTTCAGGTATCTCTCGTCTTAGAGCCCTTGTCTGAAACCTATGACAGTAGCAGCTCCATCCCAACCACAGATGTGAGTTTAGACATTGCTGCTTCTGCTCAGGGAACCAGAGGAATGACTCAATCCAGCAAGACTCCGTTTCTTGCTCCAGCACAACTACATGGACCGCTTGGTATGGCTGGAAGAGAGTCTGTTAACAGTAGCAGGGCTGCTACTCCAAGGTAACTTTTTTCCAGATAAAATAAAGGAATTTCTTCTCATTTCAGATGTTTTATTAAGCAGCAGCAATGTTTTTATGACTAAGGCTGTAAGAAAATCATGGGCCGCGATTTTGTTGTGGAAACAGCAACTTTATGTAGCTTCTACAAATTCGAGTGGTGTTGTGACACTATGCTCCAGGTCACAACGCCACTCACTCAAGTTAGGACCAACTGCCCCTCCATCATGCTTACCTTCAAGAGCCAAGCAGGAACACACAGTGTGTCTTTTGTGCTGACCACACCACAACCACAACTCTAACAAACTGGCTGCTATTTTTGAACCATCACAGCTTTCTTACAACCTTATGTATGATTTATAGATTAAGAAGTACTTCCATGTGTAGTCTAAATCATGTTGTAATTAGGCATCTAGCTAGGAAAAGAATAAGGGGCCAGATCCTCAGCTGGAATAAACCTGCAGAGCCCCACTGACTTCACTGAAGCTATGTGGTTTACATAAGCTGAATATGTGGCCCAGCTGTTCTAATTATAATCTGAGTCAGCGTATTTCATGGTGCAAGTGTAAGAACAGAAGTCAGGATTTCCTCTTTGCACCCAAATACAAATATGTCACAGTTTTCTTTGAGGTGGGGAATGCAGTACTCTGATTAAGGAATGTGCACAAGAGTTTGAGGAGCACTGTATTTACAAATCAACTTTGGTTTTACTAAACTTTATCTTTTTAAATAGAGGAATAGACCACTTGCTCTTTCAAGAAAATTCTGAGAACATAAAGAACAGTTTATCTGGGTCTCAGCATCGTCTGATTTTACCAGATGAAAATTTAAAAGTGAATCCTCCAAAGAAACAGACATCATTTCCCAACCGTTCTGATCTTGAATTGCAAGCAGGAACACCTATGGGGAGCCACAGTAACGCACATGTACTGTCTTCGCACAACCCAACTACAAAAGACCTCCTTTCAGGTTTGTAAATATTAGCCATCAGGGTTTAGGTTTCATTTGAAACTGTACAAGCTCATTAATATTTCGGCTAGCTGGCATGTGGTACAAACTGGTGATCTTGTAGGACTAAAGGCTTCAGGATAAGTGTTACATGTAATGTTCTAGAGACAGTATTTGGAACTTAAACTGACAGAACACTTTTATATTCAATACATAAAAAAGATTTAATTTAGTGCTGGTGGCAGGTGGTCTGATTGTCCATATAACGGGTATAGCATGGGCAGCAGTTGTACAAACTACCTCATCTCTGACCTGGAGGAACAAGAAAGGAATATCAGTCTCCTAGCCTATTTAATCCTTGATTTACCTGCTGAGATGGCTATCAAGAGTGCAAACTGTGTAGTGGGATTTTGTGTTTTGTTTGTTATCAGCACTTGTTTGATAAGAATGGACTTAGATCACTAACTCAGTTGCCATGGGCCACCAAATCATCTGTCCATTGTATTTACTGAGAAATCTTGAAATTGGACTGCTAGTGACAAACCTTTGGATATCAAGCCAACCTTCCATGGGTTAATCTGGCAACTGTACCTGCCATACCCTCTCCCTACCATCAGGTTCAGTTTATCCAGCACAAGTGAGTTGTCCTTCATACTGCCCTGTGCTCAAGGCTGAAGTAGAACTGCTCCCTCTTACTCCCCATTGTGTTATATGCTTTATGATATATAGCAAACTTGATCTCCAATATGACAAAGGCTCTTTATAATGACAGATAGAGACATAAAACTTACATCTGGCATATTTACTTTATGTTCACATAGCTTTTATATTTTAAATTAATTTTTAATTTTGAGTTTTTATTCTTTATTTTCCAGCTCTTCTGGATCAAGGCAATAAACTCCGCAATGCCATGGCTGTTTCTGCAATGCAGTTCAGCCCAGATACTGATGTTGAGTTGAATGAAGTACATCCTTCTGTAAAGAGAGACACCTTCAAAGCAACAGCAAGGTAAGCTTGAAAGAGGGAGTGTTTTGTACTTCCAAGTCATTATCATATTTTCCTATAATGCTGTGATTTGTGTCACATCTGTCAGTATTCTTATTCAAACAAGGGAAATTAAAGCCCTGGTGTAAATAAGCTCCTACATTTCACTCACCAGTTCCAGTCCATGTTGGTAATGAATTAACGTCAGTACCATCTGAAGGTCATTCAGTGATCTGTCTTGATATGATTGAGTAGTTCTGTCCGTGATGCACTGGCATCCACAGTTGTCACCTTTGCTGGTAGTTTAAGCAGAGTCAAAAGGTTACATGAATTTAGAGGCTGAGATATCCAATCAGGCCTGAAAGAGATCCCACAGTTTGAGGCAGGTTGGTAGGGAGAAAGTTCCAGCGCTGCTTCCTACACTACATTTGATTTGTAAATAAGTAGAGGATTTCAGTCTTCCCAGGAATGCTGATCAGGTACCTTTCATGAGCACTCTAAAAAAAATAATAATAAAAAGAGAGAGAATGAGAAAAAGCATAGAGAGCCTGCAACTGCTATGTTTAAACTGCAGGATTGGGTAGCACTTTTGGCACATTTTAAACTATACTTACAAGTTTGGATCAAAAATTGTAACTTGAAGCAAAATCTACCTAGTGTTGTATAACAGAATTTGTCCTTTTTGTACTTAAGGAGTTAAAATGCAAATAGAAACACACTGTATATAGGTTTTAATTTGTATTAAATAAGAGAGAATCTGTTTATTTGATAGCTGAAATGAATAAAATCTAGAACAAACCAGAAACACTTATTATCCTTACTCCTCCTCCTCGTGATTCCTCTTCACTGGAATACCTGTCATCCAGGAGCCTTAAAACCTTGGACCCTGATGTCATATCCACTACTGAAGATCCACTTCTCCTAGCTTCTGAATACACAGGCCAAGAATTTGACTCTCATGCTGAAAAAAGAGCAATACACCTACTTCTGGGCGGGTGAGTGCCATGGCATGCACTGAGATGTTATCATAAACATTCCCAGAATGACCCAGATATCTCCCTCTTGTATTATACGGGATTCTTGTTGAGTCAGCGCATCCTTGGAAATATTTTGGAGTCCTGGGTTATCAGGTGGTGATAAGTATTTTACACTTTGAGTTTGTGCCCACCTTAGTTATGAGAGTCTTGTTCAAGCAATATTGCTGATGTTGTTGGAAGACTAAGCACTGTTTCTAGTGCAAAGTGATTGTATCTGGCAAAGATACTGGGAAAATATTAGGCAAAAAAATATACAATCTAGACTTTAAGCAAAATAGAGAGTGGCACTAGTTATATTTACTCTTTGCCCTATTATTAAATTGCCTCTTCTCCACTCTAAATCCAAAGAGTTGCTTACATTTTTATGTATCAGAGGGGTAGCCATGTTAGTCTGGATCTGTAAAAGCAGCAAAGAATCCTGTGGCACCTTATAGACTAACAGACGTATTGGAGCATGAGCTTTCGTGGGTGAATACCCACTTGCATCCGACGAAGTGGGTATTCACCCACAAAAGCTCATGCTCCAATACGTCTGTTAGTCTGTAAGGTGCCACAGGACTCTTTGCTGCTTTTACATTTTTATGTGGCTTTTAAGTGGCTTTTCAGGATAGTATATACAATTTTCCCCATTTATAATTGCTTCCTTTTTGCATTTTATTCAGTTAAATAGTGAAGCCAAGTCAGGTCCCTCATCCTGCAAAGATTTTTATATATTTTAGTACATTTAATAACTTAAAAGTTAAATTTAAGTAAAAACTTAATAGACATGAGTAGTACCATTGACTTCACTGGAGCTATTTGCACATATAAAATTAAGAACGTGCTTAAATCTTTGCAGATTCAGAATTCTAATCAGTTTCCCTTTCTGGTTTTCTTGCCACTGTGTTCTTGTATTTTCCCCCTTTGGGGGAAAGTTTAAAAAAAAAAAATTTGCCAGCAAAATCAGTGAAAATCTTTCTTTTCACTTTTTTGTAAACTCCCCTTCCTTTTATTTAACAATCTAAAGCAGGGGTAGGCAACCCATGGCACACGTGCCAAAGGCAGCATGCAAGCTGATTTTCAGTGGCTTCCCGGGTCCTGGCCACCAGTCCGGGGGGACTCTGCATTTTAATTTAATTTTAAATGAAGCTTCTTAAACATTTTTAAAACCTTATTTACTTTACATACAATAGTAGTTTAGTTATATATTATAAACTTATAGAAAGAGACTTTCTGAAAACCTTAAAATGTATTACTGGTATGTGAAACCTTAAATCAAGTGAATAAATGAAGACTTGGCATACCATTTCTGAAAGGTTGCTGACCCCTGGTCTATAGTATTGGAGGAATATCCAGATTTTACTTTGCCGCTTGTGAATGGTATCATACTGACAGCCTTGGAAAATGCAGTTGTTGCCTAGCCTCAGAACAGAGCTCAAGAAGTATTCCACTAATGTACCTTTACCCTGTTCCCAGTGAACAATGTGAGAGTTGGCTCTCCATGTCCATCCAAATCTGAGTGTCTGAATGCTATCATGACATTTAGATGTGGTGAAGTTGTGTGGTGAAATTGAGAGCTTTCTAATGGGAAGTGGACTGACATTCACTAGCTCATCTCACAAAAGTGGCAGGTTTAAAATACCATCTTGTGAAAACTTTTTTGAAAGTAGGTTATTAATAATGTTTGGGAAAATGGGATGCTTTTTTAATTCAGGGCATTGGTAGTGGGGCATGAAGCCTTTCACTTCTACAGTAGATCACTAGCAGATATCCAGCCAGGTTGATAGTAACCGAAAGTTGTTTTATCTGGTAGCTATTCAGTGACTTATTCGACCTGCCACTTCTAAGTCCTTCCCCCTTTTGACAGTTTTAGAAGCAAGGCCAAAGACTCTGGCCAATGGAAAGCCCTTTACGTCAGTGATACTCAGTCCTCAGTGCTTCAGGAGCCAAATTAGCGATCAGCATTACCCAAAAGAGCCACAGTAGTATCGATTTCATTCTTTCATTTACAGTTATATCTCACAGCAAAATTACTGACCAATTATTCTACAATTGGTTAATAACATAGCAAATGCATCCTGATAGGTTAATAAGTTAGATAGGTTAATAATTAAATCACACAGGGTTTTAATATCATGTGCTGCAAAAAACTGCAGTAGACACATTACAGAGACACTTTGCGGTTCCCAAGCCTCAGTCTGAGTATCACTGCTTTATGAGTTCTGTCCAGATCAGGTCTGAGACACACTGTGAGGGGAACTTGTTTTGTTTCTGCCTGTGCCATATCTCTTAACTGAACTCTTCATTACTGTTAGGCACTATCTTCACTATTGCTAGTTTGAACATCACAACTAAGTTCAAATCTGGATATAAAGGTGGCTGTTCTATAAACAACGCAATTCGAATTGATTTGAAACTGCTATATTAAGAGGGATATTTTTTCCTCCTCTTGTGTCCACAGTGCTGATTTATCCCCTGTGCATTTCTGGGATGGGACAGGTTCCCCTCCAGAATCTCTCTCTTCAGGAAGTGAGGTGTATGACAGCGAGCTGAACGATCCTCACTATGACCAGAGTCTGCTGGAGAATTTGTTTTACACAGCTCATGTAAGTGGGGGACAAGGAGAATATGCTTAGGCCACAGTGCTATAGTAAAAGAAAATCAAGACATCAGATCAGAAGGAAGAGAGACGTTTGAGTATCTGTAAGGCGTTTTTGTAATGTAACCTATAGAAGTTTGCCACTATATTAAAAATTACATTAAAAACTGATAAAATAACATTATTAAGATGACGGTCCAGCACTCTCATTGGGAAATGCCAGAATAAAGATTGCCCATACAGCATTAATTTTGTCCCCTCTGAGTATGCTTTTGATTGTCTGATTACATGATCACATTCTATTTTTCCCACCCTCGTTTATTGTGGCTGTTGTGTACCTTTTGTTGGCATTGGTCTTATTAAACTTTTATTTTTTCCAATCTCTCTCTTTAGAAGTCTGATACCAGTTTAAGTGACTTCCTCAGTGATGATGAGGATATTATATCATCTAAAAAAGTAATCAGGACAAAAAAGCTTGTGAAAGGTGACCACGGAAACCATCAGAGGTCACAGAAAACTTTGGATTCTAGCATCTCTGATCAGAAAGAAAAGGCAACAGAAATGAAACCCAGGTGAACAGTTCAGTTACAGACTCCTTGGTGTGCAGTAGCCTCAAATCATAAGTTGCCATTAGCAATAATCATGCGGTGGTTCTCAGCCTATGGCTTGTGGCCCAATCAGCACACAGCTGTGGCCCACATGACATCCTCAGGGCCATACAGGTAATATTAGATGCAGCCCACGAAACACATGTGGCCCACAATGGTAAATAGATTGAGAACCACTGCACTCCCACGCCCTTTCACTTGCATATAATGTAACAGTGCTTTGAATAACCAATTTGATTAAGAATTTGATGTCCTTCTGTATGATGGAATCCAGAGAGTTACCATACATCATTTAAGAAAATCTAACCAGCTGCTTAAAGAGATACAGTCAAGTTAAAAATTATGTTTGCAAAACAAAAGAAGTATCTACCTTTCTAATAATAATTTGCACTTTTTGAATGACTAGAAACAGAAAATATTCTAAACCAAAGTTGCTATTTGTTTTCTGTAGTTTGTTTACTTTTTGTATTTCCTTTAGCTTGCATAATGAAGAGGAACGCTTCCATTTTCATTTTTGTTAATAGCCAGTTTCACTTTAAAGTTCTTCATGCAATATTTGGGCTGCCTGCGTTGCAGAGGAGTGAAAATCTGACTCCCTTGGAATTTAAAAACAAGTAAACAAAAAATAAGAGCATGTAAACTTTTTATAAGCTTGTTTTTACAAAAGCTAGTTCTTAACTGCATTTGAAAGGACAGTGTTCTTTTAACCAAATGTATGCATTATTTACAAAGCCTCTACAGAAAGCATGTTACCACAGGCTTCATAAAAAAATAAACAGAAGGCTCAAGGTATCTTGCCTGACTTACAATAAAATCTACAGCTAAATCTGAAACAAATAAGAAAAAAATAGAGAATAAATAAAACTCTTAGCATAAATGATTGTCAAACAGTCAGAGAGGAAGTTTCACCAAGCAATACGGTATTCACGCTGGGAGTAGCTTCACTGTCAATCTCATACACTGTTCACGGTGACGCCTCTCAGTAATCCAGTTAACCAATTTAATGATACACTAAACTTTTCTTGAAACCCAAATCAGTATACTTCCTGACTTTCTAAGTGGCTGTGCTGCTGTTCCCAGATTCCATACCTGCTGCTATCATTGCATTCTACTCTCTGCAGGTGAAATTCACTTCTGTGGAGATGCAGCACAAAAAGCCTACATACCACTAAAGCCCTCAAGATAGAGTTTACATGGTATGTAAGTGGTCCATAGGCCTGTTGCTGGTCCCTTGCACACAAGTGAACTTACTTTATGTCTGTTGCAGCATCTGCACCCTCTGACCAGTGTCACAGGCTTCCTGAACCTTTTCTTGTTGCAGAGCTGAGTTAGGAGGGTATCCTGTCTTATGCAGTTAGAATTGCATGGAAAGAAAACGTCTGCACTTTTCCTTCTTTATATAGGTGTATTTTAAGTACATAACACATTTTAATATAGAAGCCAAGTTCATTATCTTCAGTTTACATACTTTGACTGTAAAGCGAGAGTAGAAAACTTGTGATGAAAAGTGTAGTACAGTGAAAAAACAAATGTGCGTGTTCATGTATTGTGAACCATTTTTTAAAAAAAACACCCTGCCAGCCTACAGTTTTCCCTTAGGGTTTTGCTGCAATGAATGTTTGTCTAAGCTGGATTCTCTGCTTTAACCCTTTTCAGCTGTTCTCCTGCTAGACCACTACCACTTTCTGAAGCTCCCACAGAATGCACAGAGGAAGGACAAGCCATAACCTTAAATGTGGATAGGCTGGCATTGCTGGGTCGAATACACTTAGCCAGAGTCATAATAGAAAGCTTGAGAATTCCTCCTGAAAGCACCCAGACTACACCAGGCAAGAAAAGCTTCACAGGGAAACCACCAAGACCAGCATTAGCTACAAAGCGGTAAGAATTAGTATTTTTATGATTTTGTGTGTGTGTGTGTGCGCGCCTTTGTTGGATTTTGGAACCAGGGTTCTCAATGCTGGTGTTTTGTTCAATAGACTTTATCTCAAGAGTCCTGAGGTTCTTCCTCTTCCTCTCCTTGTCTTAAAAAGTAACACATCATAGACTTTTAAACAAAATACAATGATAAAATATGCACCTTTGTAGCTATGTTGGTCCCAGGATATTAGAGAGATAAGGTGATTGAGGAGTGCTGTCTCTCTTAAAAGTGTCTCTCTCTAACCAACAGAAGTTGGTCAAATAAAAGATATTACTATGATGGGATCCTCCAAGGGTGCATACTGGGCCTGTGCTACCTCTGTGCCCCCTTAACTCTCTCCAGCCTGGTCTGTCTCTCACAATGCCTTGCTAGTGACCAGCAAGCAAGCCCTGCCAGGTGCTGTTATCACTCAGCACAACAGCATGTGGAGCCCCACACCCAGCTATTTTGCATGAATGCTCCCAGAGCCACCCATGAATCACACAGAGAAACGCATCAGCCAAATCCTCCCCAGCACTGTACCTCAGGAATATACCGTCTAATTTATTAATTGGCTCACCACTTCAACAGCAGCAAGGGGACATACACCAGCATTTGTCAAACCTGAGCAGATTTGCCCCCACACTTCGTACCAACTCGCTGGTAAAGATAAACAGTTAAACAAATGCATTGACTGTAAAAGATACCTTTTAAGTGATAGTCAAAAAGTCAGTTAGTTACCGAAAGAAATAAAATATAAGCATGCAGTCTAAATTCTCAACCCTATTAAACTGGGCAGCAACTAAAAGCAGTTTTTCTCACCCCACTGGATATTGCAGTCTATAGTAATACAGATTTCTCCTTTGAAATCTGGGCCAGTCCTCTCAGTTGGAGTATCAAGTCTTCAATGTTGTTGTTTGCAGTGTAGGTGGGTGAAGGGGAAAGGCCCAGTATGTATCCCACTCTGTTTTATACCCTCAGTCCATGTGTTTGGAAAACACAAGTCTTAGGTATTGCTGAGTCTCTCCAAGCAAGGCTGAGCAATTCCCCTGGTGTGGCCTCATTCAGGTGAGTCACTGCATTGTAGCTCCTTTGCTGGACGATACACTGTTGATGGGTTGTTTCTCACATAGAATCATAGAAATGGAAGGGACCTTGAAAGGTCATTGAGTCCAGTCCCCTGCCTTCACAGCAGGACCAAGTACTGTCCTTGACAGATTATTTTGCCCCAGTTCCCTAAATGGCCCCCTCCAGGTTTGAACTCACAACCCTGGGTGTAGCAGGCCAATGCTCAAACCACTGAGCTGTTTCACATCCCGCCTGGGTGTTGGTTACTTGCCTTGCTGTTGCTTCTGGGAAGCTGATATCTGGCTGATACCCAAAAACATGCTGTAAGTTGGAAATGTCTACACTGGCAGAGTTACAACACTGGCAGTTACAGCGCTGCTGAGAGAGCGCTGAAATGAAACCGCTGTTGTGCGTTCACATTGTCTGCTGCCTGTGCAATAGCGTGTTCACATTTGCGGCACTTGCAGTGGTGTTCAGAGCAGTGCGCTCTGGGCAGCTATCCCACAGAGCACCTATTCCTCTTCCCACAACTCTTAGTGTCAGAAGGCAGATGGGGTCTTGGGGCATCCTGGATCCTGTCCTGATGCCCCATGATGCATTGCTTTACATCCCATCAATCCCTGTGCTTCTGTCCACATCGGCACCATCTTTCCACGGTTGGTGTACTGTGCGCTCTGCCTCTTCCACCTGCGGGAACGGATCCCACACTGTTGATCAATATGCTGCTCGTTCTCACTAACACGTCACAAGTGGCAGTGGTGTTATTCCTTAAACTACAAAGGCAAGAGGAGTGCGACATGGAGCTTGCCACATGTACTAGTTACAACACAAGATTGCTTGTGACATTCACGGACATGCTGACCACAGTGGAATGCCACTTTGGGGCTCGGGAAACAAGCAATGAGTGGTGGGATCACATCATCATACATGTCTGGGATGACAAGCAGTGGCTGCAGAACTTTCGCATGAGGAAATCCACATTCATGGGACTGAGTAATGAGCTTGTCCTAGTCCTGCGGTGCAAGGACATGAGAATGAAAGCTGCCCTGTCGTTGGAGAAGTGCATGGTGATTTCACTGTGGAAGCTGGCTACTCCAGACTGCTACCTATCGGTCACTGACCAGTTCGACGTGGGAAAGTTGACTGTTGGACTTGTGTTGACAGAAGTGTGCGGGGCCATTAATCGCATCCTGCTGCAAAAGACTGTGACTCTGAGCTACATTCATGACATTGTAGGTGGCTTTGCACAAATGGTCTTCCCTAAATGTGGAGGGGCAATAGATGGCACGTACATTCCAGCTCTGGAATCAAACCACCTAGCCACCGAGTGCATTAATCGGAAGGGGTATTTCTCAATGGTTCTCCAGGTGCTTCTGGATCACTGTGAGCATTTCATGGACATTAACTCTGGCTGGTCTGGAAAGGTGCATGACACATACATCTTTCGGAACACTGGCCTGTTCAGGAAGCTGCAAGCAGGGACTTTCTTCCCAGACCAGAAGATCACCGTAGGGGAAGTCAAAATGCCCATTGTGATCCTGGGAGACCCTGCCTACCTCTTAACTCTAATTTAACAAATGTTGTTCTTGGATATTGTGTAAGTAACAATATTGCATTATATTGGAGAATAAATTTATTTTCATCTCTGTAGTTCTTTAACCGAGTCTCAGTAGCAATAAAACGTGCAATAAAAAAAACTGTAGTCCACTAATATTGAAGGAACCATGGGCCCAATAATGTGGGCTTGTGGACACTGTGGCTACAAAGTTTATTCCTGTTGTGTATGGCCTTAGGGGCACTACACCACGGAAAGCCTGGGATCTTTAATTCTCTTTTTCATTTGTAGCACTTTCTTCGTTGAGTACCACTTTCCAGTGGGAGTCTCCAAAAATGAAACGGGACAGATTTCCCTAACAACAGAAGTGATTCGCATAGCTTCAAGTAAAATCACAGGCGAAGGTAAGAATTTTTTTTCTTTTTTCTTAATCTCAACTGTGTTGAATTCTACGCCTCTTAAAAATTTATTAGCTCTTTCTGATATTTTATTATGCTTTGTGGAAGGGAGACCCAAAACATCCACTTGTGAACCTGCATAAGTTGCATCTAACCCAGGATAGTTGGTCAGTGCACAGGATCCCGGGGACTTTGGAGATGGAACACTCTCCTGCAGGGAGAGAGGATCTAAACATAATTGAGTTTAATTTTAAAAATGAAGGAATAAATTAGATAGCAATAGCAGACTGTTGCCCCCAGTGGAAAACTTAACGCACAGGTATGGCTGAGCATTGTACTCCTGCAAAAGATAAGTTAGTTTCCATTATAAGAGAATTGAGTAGCTGAAAACTCAAGATATTCTATTTTAAGGTTCCAGCAAAAACCCTTGACTCTGATCCTCATACTCCATCCACTCTCTTTGTATGGCCTGAGAGATGCACAGAGTACTTGCGTGCTATCTTGATGTGGGCTGGAACTTCCTCCCCTGGAGACTTCACACATGCACACTAGTCCTGCCCACCCTCTACATACAGACTGAAGATTTCTCTGTTGCTTTTCAATTTCATGGAAGTCCAGACAAACACTCATAGCTGTCAATCTTCCTTACAGTGGTGAAATTTCAACAGCGGTTTGTGTTCCCTATTCACTTTGGTGGAATGATGATAGAGCACTGGTGGAACTCTGATCTTGCTTTCAAAATCTATATGAGAAAAAGCACACAGGAAAAGGTACTTGCCACGAGTTAATCTGTGTAAGCAAATATGTATGTGTTTTGGGCACTCAAATACTTTTGTACAATCTGATGTCCTTTGTACATTATCTGCAGTGCTGTATTGGAATTGCTCTAATCTCAATCACAAGACAAAGACAGACAAATTGATGGCATCCAAATGGGCTGCTGCTTTAATAAGTAATAACTACTGAGCTATTTTAAAAGGGGTTGAGGTATGTGCAGTTGCTCTTAGGGAATAATATGGTGTTCCTCTTGCTATCTCAGTTCAAGACTGAAAAGCCCAAATATGTTTTCCATCACCCTTCTTTAAAATCATGGTATTGCCATTTAAGGAATAGGGGATGGATTTAAGCATTAACCATCAAACAGACATGAGTAATCCAGCATTTCTCAATGTGGTACATATCCCAGTGCTGCTGCATGGAAGGTGTATACATAAGAACACACAGCAAGGTTGAAAGGGGGCATGGCTGGTTTCATTTTCTTGAAGGAGGAACTCAGCTTTCAAAAGCTTGGGAAACACTAGAGTAACCTGTGCATTTGAAAAATAAAATGTATATTTCTTTTGGATAAATGGGTACATGTAAATAATCACATTCACGTAATCTGCTGCCTACAGAAAATCAGGGAGCAGGGTTAACTCAGTTCAGATTTTGTTATAATCTGCAATAACATTAAACATACCATTCTCCATCTGCCCTCATAATCCTTTTCTAATGGAAAACGATGAATAATTTGTCTCCTTGGTAAGTACAAAATCATATTCCATCCCTGGAATCTTGCAGTGATCCAGAATTCTCACAGAAATTGAGATCTCCCTGTTTCCATCATCTCGTGGTGATTCCTGGATCAGGAACTAATGGAAACCTTAGTTCTATACAAGCTGGGTTTGTATTACTATAACACTGAGACTCTGTGCTGAGAAGGAGAACAGTGGTGTACAGGCGTCTTCAGGAGTTGTCACTTCACAATTACTCCTGAGTTTCTTCCTGATCAGCAAATCTTTCAGAAATCTTAGAATTAATTTCTTTTTTTCCTGTCCTCAGCCGATGCTAATCGGCTCATCAACTCTTACACTGCGGAAGGTAATCCAGTCCGAACTGCTCACTGTCAGCTGTGAGCTACCTGTGGAGGAAGAGGGAGGTCAAACACAGCTTGGACCTATAAAGGTAAATAAATTCCCATAAAATGTTTGAGCTAAATCATCTTCTATGGTTATATTTTGGTGGCTGAATATCTTTTCTTTTTTTTTTCTTAACTCTGATGCCACATCTTAAAGCTGGAGGTTTGTGGGTACAGTAGAGTAGAACCCCGATATATATACACCTCTACCCCGATATCACGCGACCTGATATAACACGAATTTGGATATAACATGGTAAAGCAGCGCTCGGGGGGCCTGCGCGCTCCGGCAGATCAAAGCAAGTTCGATATAGCGCTGTTTCACCTATAACGCGGTAAGATTTTTTGATTCCCGAGGGCACTATTATATCAGAGTAGAGGTGTATTTTACAAAGGCTTTAGGGAGACACCTGTAACCTTCTTAAAACCAGGAATTCTAATTATAGTTCCCCGGAGTACAGTATAGAACCATCCAGTTGAGGGGAAGGGAAGGAGGAGGAAGTCTACCTGGGAATTTCAGCCCTACAGAGCTGGGGAATCCCTGGGGAATATAAACAAAGGTTGATTCGGTTACTTTTGTAGTCCACCAGAATGGCAAGTGTTTTCTATTATAAGGCTTGGAAAAACCCCGCTGACCAGGGTGAGTAGGCAGATCCTCTTCTCCAAAGAGCAGGGGAAGCTATGGAGTAGAGTGGCCAGGGAACTGACCTACTTGCCACTTAGTGGCAGTATAGAGATTGAGGCCATTTGTGTATGGGCTGAGTTTGTGAATAGAAGGATAAGCATGACTGTGTTGGTTACAAGGGAGAATGGAATGGGATAGTGTGAGAAAGGAGAAGAATGGAGGGAGGGATGAAGGAATGGATGAGAAAGGAGGAATAGAATGGGGGGGACATACAGTGGATTGTGCAAATGACAGGAAAGAGAGGGAATGGAGGGAGAGATTTGGAGACAAGTAAAATGAATGGGGAAATCCAGTGGCGAAGGAGGAAGAGACAGAGAACAGGAGGAAGGAAGGGGAGTGTAGAAAGAGGTGCCTTAAATGAAGAGGGGAGAAATAAAGGGAAGGAAATATTACAAAACAGAAAAATTAAACTGGAATAGTCATTGAAAGATGAAGGCAAAGACAAAGATACCATAGCAGGAGAGGGGAAAAATGAAGGGAAGAGATAGGAAGAGAGAAGGAAGTACAAATGAAAGGGAGAAATTCAATGCCAAAGTATTGTGATCAAATAATGCTATATAATGTGAACAAAAATCGTGTATAGACACGCCCAGATAAAGTGCTCAATGGGAGATAGTTTTGTTTTTTTTTTTAACTGTGGCTAGTTGGTGTCAAGAAAATTTTTCAAACTGTATTATTGTATATGTTTGAAATTGTACAAGTTTTCTTCATTTTGTGTGTGTGTGTGTTAGGGAGGTATCACTTTATTCAGCAAATCTTTCTGTAGGATTTCTTAGAATAAGGGTTGAGGTTCATGATCAACATACATCCATGAATGAGCTTTTAGGGTTCGGTAAGGAAAATTAATGCAGCTGTTGAACCAAGTATGCTATATATTTCTGACTTGATATTGCTGGCCCTGTCCTTCATAGAGGGCAGATATTCTGATTAAATACTTTCTCCTTATATAATGCAGGTATCGTTGGAGCTTGCAGCTGACAACAAAGACTTTACCAGAGCCAATGCCAGGTCAGCTAGTACTGTCCAGCAAGCCCCAGTTTATGCCATCAGAAGTCCAGGGATTAAGTTACAAGAAGCTGACAGAAATGTTGTACATGCAAAAAGCCCTCGGCTTTTGAAAGAAAGTAACCAGGACTCCTCAAAGAGAACAGAAGTACCCAGAACAGGGGCTCTGCAGTCACCACCATCCATGGCAACTGTCTGCGTTCCTGCGTAACCTGATGACACAAATCAATGCATCGGAAGAGGATGGATTATTATTGCAATGGATTGTTAATGGTGCCTGATGGAAAGGATTTTATTGCTGAGAACTTCTGGAATCCATGGTTCCTGTAATGTGTATTTACACAACTGCAAACTGTCAGCACAGAAGAGGTGGCAACAAGATCTGCTGTCATGTGGGTACAACACAACCTGCCTTTAGCTTTTCTCCAGGCAAGTCACACACTTCCCCTGTTATGCTGTCTAAATTGCCTATTCCGTGAGGGGCAAACTTTTTCCAAAGCCCAAGTTTGTATCTTAATACAAGCCATAAGGACTTCTCTGACTATCTCTCTCTGATGTATTAAAGTGCTCTTATTACTACTTTGGTCATACCACAAACTGTGAAATGCAGGTGAGTGTGTCCTGGAATTGCCCAAACAGTAAACAAGACCTTTAAAATACCAGAGGAAAGTAGGCAAGGAAGTCCATATATAATAAAGCAAGGAAAAGAAGGCAACTACTCTTTGTGGGATGGGAAAGAGATGCTTAGAATGTTGTGTCAAATGCTGTATGGTTGGAGGGATGACTTTATTTCTTTATAATCCTGTATTTTGTTTTATCTTCAAATACTATATGCGTTAGTCAGCACAAAAGCTAGAGTTAATGCAATGTTAAGGGAAAAAAGTCTCAGCCAGGAAATTCCAAAATGTTAGACTTCTGTTGTTACACAAACCCAGCTATGTTTCACATACACCTCTACCCTGATATAATGCTGTCCTCGGGAGCCGAAAAATTTTACCGCGTTGTATGTGAAACCGCGTTATACTGAACTTGCTTTGATCCACCAGAGTGCGCAGCCCTGCCCCCCCCCACCCCAGAGTGCTGCTTTACCACGTTATATCCGAATTCGTGTTATATCGGGGTGCTTTATATCGGGGTAGAGATGTACTGTTGTATTTACATCATTTTGACCAAATTGTTATAGCAGAAATCCCACTTTTTTGTTTTGTTTTCTTGTGGTTTTTTCCCTTTAAAAATATCAGGAATGTCAAATCTGTTTTCCCCAGTTTTATTACAGGATTCATTGGGAGTCTTAGAGATGTGAATTGTGGGAGTCCTCAGGCCTTAATTGAAGATGTGGTTTCATTGAAAGGCATATCAAAGACATATTTTTATCCCAAGTCATTTCACTGGTATTTATGATAAATAGGTGTTACGCTCCCCTTCATTCCCCCTCCTCCCCCCCAAAAAAATAGTTTAAAGCAATTTGAATAAAAATCACTTGCCATCTCAATCACACCTTTTTTTGCATGGTACGTTTTCTAATTCTACCAAAACTAGGTAGACAAGCCTGAACTGAATTTTTAATTTGGATCTCCAACTAACAGCATTCAGACCACTAGGGAAATCTTCCTCTGTTAAAACAGAATACTCTGCTTTTGACAAACAGCTTCCCCTTCTGTTTTAATGCAGTTTGCTTCATTTACTAGTTCTGCAGTAAACTCTCTCCCATCCCATAGGTGATGCCTATTTCGTTAACTCCCAAACATCTGGAGAGACTCAAGAACAATGTAATGGTTATTGAAGCCTGGAACAAGATGCGAACCCCCGGATGCGACAGACTACTAGGATTGGTGAAGCTTCCTCTGCATCAATTTTACATGTCATTCAAGTAAACAGGCTCTTGAATTTTTGTTCTGTTTTTGACCAGAGTGTGGGGTATGTGCTGACCAGTGGCAGGGGGAAGAAAGGGAACGTATGTCCTTACAGCAGCCTGCAGCAAGAGTCTGCTCTGCATTATAGGATTCAAGAATTGAGGGCCAGACTCTAAAACACATGTTCTTGGTCAGACTGGAAAGGCTTTGTCAACAGTGCAAAATGTCTGATCCATATAATTGCTAAACTATATTCTCTGTTGGGACTTTGCTAAAGTAACATTGATATTAAGTCTCCGATCCTACAATCAGATCCTTGGAGGTGGATTCAGAAGTCTGTGCAGAGCCCACTTCAAAGGGGCACTGCATGGGTGCAGGAGTCTGCCATAGCTGATGACTGCAAGGTCAGGGCCTAGATTTGTAACAGTAAAATCTACAAGACAAGCAACAGTGGGCCCACTGTTGTTTACTAATGTGAAATGTATGATTTTCACTGCTTTAAATCCACCATTCGCACAGCATTGTTTTGGTGCAGAAACAAGTAAGAGGTTGACCAGTGAACAGCCCATAGAAGAAATGAAGACAGCTGCGGTGCTGTCCAACTAAACCAGCTTAACTCATTCTGTTTGTAAGAAAATATGTCTGTAGCAGATCAACCTGACCATTCTCAAAGAGCAAGCCGTGGCTTTCATAGTTATCATTAGTTACATTGGATTAGAATAGAAATTGATATGTGCACTATAAACAATATTCAGTGCCTTCCACTTGTTTCAATCTGTCCTTTCCCAAACTGTTACTGAAATAAGCAGGTGATCTTATCCTTAAGACTACCATGGAACTGTCAGTTTACATAGCACACAGGTTAGTGCTTCTAATATAAAAATGTTGTCTGAATAGTTCAACTTCAGGTGGTCTTTCCTGAACATTTCTTTTTTCCTCTTTTGTTTAGGGGTTTGGTTCCTTCCTTCTTTCCTTCCTTAATTTAATGGCAGCTTAGTTCAAGCAATACCTGCCTAAAGTGATTTAAAATTGATCAAAATAAAGGACACAAAATATATTATTTTTAATTCAAGTTACTGGTTCCTGATGTTTCGGTCAAATTAAACAGAGGAGCAAATCAGTTAGTCTTCAGTTAGGTGGAAGGTGCTTTATTATTCAGTTCCGTGCACATTAGACACTGGGATTTATCAAGAAGTAAATACATGTTGCTGTGTCTTCCAACTACTACCACTGAAGGCCTTGGTGTTTCTGTGGAACACTCCACTCTCACTCATCTTTGTGTTCTTTTTCAGTGGTTTTAACTAGTAAAATCATACACTCAGTGGCTGTTTTTGTAGTCTAGTGGCAGTATGCTGTGCTCCTCAATGGGGATCTTTGGACAGGTTCCTAATTCTCATCCTTCATTTGCTGGGCTGGCAGTAGTTGAAAGCACTTCACCTCATTTCCCAGAGACCACTACTGCTAGCTGGTGAAGTTAGTTTCTCCTATCCACCAGAACGCGGAATCAGTATGATGTGAAGCCCAAAGATCGGGGGAGGGAAAGCAGTCTCCTTAGCTGTGATGGGTCTTTGTAAGACCAAAGTTTTTTGTTTGTTTGTTTGTTTTTTTAAAAAAAGGAGGGGTTAATACATTGGCTTGTCTTATTGCCTTAAGGGCTTAAGGTGAAACGAGTTATGTCTAAACATGTGATACCTTAGTGGCTTGTTCTGATAAGTTTTTTCCTCTCCAGAGACCCCAAGATTTCTCGCCTGCTGCTTCAAGCTCAGTATCCAGTGGTTGCAGTGGACAGCTATATGTCTGTGATAGATGTTTTTACAGGCAATAAAAATGGGAGCTTAAGGGTCATTCTGGCAATGGGTTCAGCTGATCAAATAGTGGCACTGCAGAGACTAAAAAATGAAGAAGAAACTGTACCTCCCATCACGCCGCGGCCTCCCCACTCTCTGGATCCTCCCCCTGCGAGTCACTTAGTGGTATGCTCTCATAACTTCTGTTTTGGCTTTTAGAGACTCATTACATGAGAACGGCCAGACTGGGTCAGACCAAAGGTCCATCTAGTTCAATATCCTGTCTTCCAACAGTGGCCAATCTCACCTTGTTCAGTTTATCTTTGATAAACCCAGGGTCTCTCGTCTTTATGTTTTGTTGGAGCCCATCTTATAGTGGATTGTCACATTGTCACGCCTCATTCCAAGCAATGGCACAATTGCCGTATCTATACTTTGCTTTTATTTCCTGTCCTTTCCCACCCTTCCCTGTTTTGTGTCTCCATTCCTGTTTATCCCATTCTCTTGTTTTTTTCCTCTTTTTCTTTTTTTCCTTCGTTTTAATTTATTGTTGCTTCCCCCACCTGCACACCCACTACCAGGAAATCATATTTTTGTGTCCATTAGTGGTTCTCTTGGACCTGGACACGTACTCTTGCAGCTAAACTGTGTTGTGAGAGGAGACGCGTGTAACTTGGGCTGATGAACTGCCTTTCTGAGCCTGTAGCCCTGTACGTATGATCTCATGCTTTGTCCAGCTGTATTATGGACCATGTGTCTCAGGAGCAGGAAGGAGAGCTTAAAGAAGCTGCTCACAACAGCATGTTTGCAGTGGAAATCGGAGCAGATCCAGGGTCATATAGCTTCCCATCATATCAGTGCTGACCCTCTCCTACATCCCCACTGCTTCCGTCTAGATTAGAATAGTCTATAGTGTCCATCATTATAATGTCTAAGACCTGACCCTCTGCACCATGTGCACCTAACACAAGTCTGGTATTCTCCCAGAGGTCTCGCTCCTGAGTTTGGGAAAGACTTGTATGAACAGTTAGAGTTGGGGGAAGGAGTGTTCCTCATTTTCTAGACAAAAGTTGCTACAACATTTTAAATGTTTATATAAACTATAGAGGAAATGACTTAAAGCAATGTCAGTGTCAGGGTGATGAACCTCATCTTCTCATTCCCTTAGGAATGTAGCTCTTGTACACTATTGCCAAGGTGCTTCTCTTGTTCACAGGAATTCCCTTTATCTTATTTAGCAGTTGGAGAGAGAGGTGGAAGGACTGATGGAGCATGCATTTGAGATTCATGTGGGGAACGTTAAAGGGCTCACTCCCCTACAGTCCACAGTCTGGGGAGAGGCTGATTGCTATGTGCAATACTATTTTCCAGTTCAGGAGCCTGACTCCAGTGTGTTACAAGGGACTGAATTGTATGAAAATGGTAAGTTTGGTTGTGATAGGATTTTGTTTAAAGCATTGCTTTAGCTAAGCGTTGTTTGTTTCTGTTCTAGCTCCCTGGGTACAGTGTCTGTATCTCTGTGCTTCCCTGATATGGCTAGTGCAGCAGAAAGACAATGTACAGCTAACTTTGGGTCAGCTCAACAAACTAAAAGCTGCACTCTTTGAGGTAGATGTTAAGACTCCCACTGATTTTCAGTAAAAGGTATCTGGTCCTATGTCCATTGATTTTTAGCACCTTTCACCTGAAGATCCGAAAGCACTTTATAAACTTTGACCCCAATCCTGCAAAGATATGAGCATGTGCTTAACTTTACACACAGTGAGTAATCCATTGATTTCAATGCAGACTTCACATGCATAAGACTTTGTAGGAAAAAGTCCATAAACTGACTTAGACTATTTAGGGCTTATTTCACTTTTACAGTAGCTGAAATATGGCACTTGCTTTAACTGAAAGTCTTAGGACTGAATGATATATGCAGTTGAAATTGCAGGGGAATTTTAAGTATATATAAAATTCCTGAAGCGGGAATTGGGACAAGATACCTGGGTTAATCTCTCTTCTCTTGCTAAAAGAGCTGTGGGCTAGTTCTTCTGGCAGTCAGAGGTTTACGGTTGTTAGTGCTTTGTACCTCTGATTTCTGTCTCATCCAGAAGACAACATTTCCCAGAGCACACTGAAGAACAATTGCTGTGGAATTAGTTCAGTGCTATTTTTGAGTCACCAGCACTACATTCTGTAGCATCCAGGTATTTCTTTAAGAGTTCCATGGGGAGAGAGTTTGGACAAAGAGCTTTTAAGCAAAGTCACAGTAGGTTGTTTTCAGATTACAATCTGAGTGCTTGCCATCTTGTTCCTTGGATATATAAAGTTGGGATCAAATATTTAACTAGCTTTGTTTGACTTTGTAGGCATTAAGTTAAAGGCTTTCCGCTCAGCAACTACTTTGTGCATCCCTGATCCCATTTTTAATGATGAGCATCATCATTCCCTGTTGGTACCTGCTGATGTCCCAGTACAGAGGCTCCTGCTCAGTGCATTCTCTCCACAGGGATTAGCAGGAGGAGGAGGAATCCAGTTTGAAATCTGGTGCAGGTACAGAATAAAGATCCATTTCCTCGCCACTCAGAAAACAGTGAGACTAGAGAAGTGACTAACAGTGAAAATCTCCTGCCAAGCAATACATTAGTGATGTCACTATGGAGTATGCATTTTATTCCTCTGAAAGATTGCGTTTAGAGAGGGAATTTTTACCTGATTTTTTCCAGAGACACTGATCACCTGATTCTTTGACATCACTGGGAAATTGTACTTTCACTTTATAACTAGTTTAATGATCTTTGCGTTGGGTTTAAATAATCCGTGTGTCCTTAAATTCCCTTTCTTAATAAAGTGGCATATGTGTGTTGTTTTATGCTGCTATTTTATTGTTTCTTTCCACTGAGCCACTGATTTTTAGGAGACTGTAGTGTGAATGTTTGTTTGCATATAATGAGTTTTGTCTTCTGTATATCTTACACACTGTATGACCCTCTACTGCTCATCACAGTCCAAAGAAAAGGCTTGGCTAATACATAAGCTTTGCTGCAGCAAACTCAGGCTCTTGTGAGCCTAAAAGAATGTGAGCCAACTGAATGTGTAATAGAGCCAAGGACCCATCACTGCAAGCATCCTGTGGCCTTTCTCCAAGTTTCAAATCTAGAAACTGTCAAGAAGAACCTATCAGCAGATCTCCACTGTTGGTGCGGTGCTCAGGCACAGAGACTGCTAGGTGCCAGACAGAATACATCTTTCTGTAATAAAATCAGCACCTCAAGAATACATCCAGAAGTAGATGGGAAGCCAGCACAGAAGAACAGATATAAAGTCCCTGTGACAGTGTGGATTGCTAACCACGCAAAGATTGTTACTTTCTCCATCAGCTGAATTTTCAGTTGACAGGACCTAGCACAAGTGAAAAGGGAAGGACAAATTTATAATAATTACCAAATTCATGACTGAAAAAATGCATCGTGGACTGTGAAATCTGGTCCATCACGTGCGTTGTCCCGTCGTGTCAGTCTGTCCCCTCATTCTGCCCCCGTGTTAAATCTGGTCTTTTGTGTGCTTTTACCCTGTACTATACAGATTTCACAAGGGAGACCAGCGTTTCCAAACTGGGTGTCCTGACCCAAAAGGGAGTTGCAAAGGGATCACAAGGTTATTTTAAGGGAGTCACAGTATTGTCAGTCTTACTTCAGCGCTGCCTTCAGAGCTTGGCGGCTGGAGAGCGGTGGCTCTTTCCCGGGCGCCCAGCCAGCAGCAGTGCAGAAGTAAGGGTGGCAATACCATACCATGCCACCCTTACTTCTGCACTGCTGCTGGTGGCAGCTCTGCCTTCAGAGCTGGGCTCCTGACCAGCAGCTGCCACTCTGCAGCTGCCCAGCTCTGACGGCAGTGCCACTGCCAGCAGCAGCGCAGAAGTAAGGGTAGCAGTACTACAACCCCCCCCTAAAAAAACCTTGCACTGTGCCCCCCTACACACACACTACTCCCCACAACTCCTTATGGGGTCAGGACCCCTACAGTTACAACACCATGAAATTTCAGATTTAAATAGCTGAAATCATGAAATTTATGATTTTTAAACTCCTATGACTGTGAAATTGACCCAAGTGGACCATGAATTTGGTAGGGCCCTACTCCTGAAATCACAGTTAAGTGTGTGCATGTTTTTTTACCTTTCTCCTGACTTGATTATTGTTCACTAAATGGAATGCATTGGCTTTAAAACTAGTTCATATCTATAGAGCACAGTTAAAAACTGTCTAGTCATCATTTTCAAATTTTCTGTATTGCTGGTAAACTGGTGCTCCAAGAACAAACTTCATGGTATTGTTACTGATTTTAAATCCTTTTTTCATTGTCTCGCAATAGACTCTCTTAGTAATTTACATATATTTTATTGTTTGGTCTACTTTGTGCTCGTCCATTCTCCTGTTTTCTTTTAGATCCCAGTTTTTACTTGAAATATTGATAGGTGACCTGTGCCTGTCACATCAGTACAGCTGTAGAACTATCATATCTGGAGTATTTGGAATATTCACCTTTTTGTGAAATTGCCCTTGTGTGGGTTTCTCTAAATATAGGAAAATATCTGAAGATGTGTGAATTAAAGCTGATGAGCATTCAATCTTGAGAGCCAGTAATTACTACAGCTTGACCAAAATGTCACGGTTGATGCGTCTGTGTGTCTTGCGCAGGTACTATTATCCTAATGTCAGAGATCAGATGGTTGCAAAAGGGACCTTGCCGTTGTCACGCCTTTGTGCCATGGTAACAATGCAACACCGTGAAGAAGTAGGGATACAGACCTTTACTCTTCCGTTAGTCCCGAGAACCGAATGCTCAGAACTTTGTCCACGATCCTCAGGTAAGTGAAGACATTCTTTTCTTTTAAAAAGTGAACTGTGTGTGTCCACTGCCAAGGAGAACAAGAGAAACTCACCTTGATTGAAGCCTAATAATAATCCAGCATATTGATCCTACCAGTCCAAGATGTCAAAACTCACTGTTGGAAATCAGTGACAAAACTTCCTTTGACTTCAGTGGGTGTAGGGTTGGGTGTATATTGTATTTATTTACTAGAAAACTGTTTGAATGAACCAGCCCTGGGCCTACCACATCTCACTGCCACATGAGTCTCCAGTTTGGTCTCCCACTTCTCAGACCAGAAAGGAGGAGGGAATTGAAGCAATAGGCTTAGCCTATGGCAGGGGTCGGCCACCTTTCAGAAGTTGTGTGCCGAGTCTTCATTTAATCACTCTAATTTAAGGTTTCGCGTGCCAGTCATACATTTTAATGTTTTTAGAAGGTCTCTTTCTATAAGTGTATAATATATAACTAAACTTTGTTGTATGTAAAGTAAATAAGGTTTTTAAAATGTTTAAGAAGCTTAATTTGAAATTAAACTAAAATGCAGAGCTCCCCAGACGGGTGGCCAGGACCTGGGCAGTGTGAGTATCACTGAAAAGCAGCTCGCATGCCGCCTTCGGCATGCGTGCCATAAGTTGCCTACCCCTGGTCTATGGAGTGAGAAGGAGCCTGTCCACTCTGCAGAGGTTCTTCCAGATGTTGCAAAAGTAGCACTGACGAGGCTTTTAGGGAAATCCTTTAGGACTCTTCAGTCAGAACAAAGGTGGCGGTTGTGACTGGTTGCCTCCTTTAGGATGTCACCTGATGTGCTGAGATACCACTGAGCCTGTCTATTTGCACAGCCTGGGTACCCTTTTTACCTGTCTTGCTGAGCCAAGCAATTCTCTTAAGCCTCCTCCAGCACACACAGGCAGGGCCACGCCAAACTGCAGAATGAAACAGACACTGAGATCAGTTCTATGAAGGCTAAGCTTCAGGGACTTGCCCCAGCACTTAGGTGTCCACCTCCCTTGGAGTGCAGACCCAAAGGTATATTATGAAATCCGCCTCCTCCCTCAATGTGGAGGAAAGTATACACAGCCTCTTATCACCCCTTTCAATTAGAATTGTACACTGGGTTATATTATAAACAAGAAATAAGTTTATTAACTACAAAAGGTGAATTTGTAAAACAGATTACTGAGCAAATAAAAGAGAGTACGCAAGCTAACCTCAATATACTTAAGAAACAGATTACAAAATCTAATTTCTTACCCTAAATGTTATTTTAGGCAAGTTGTAAAGTCTCTGTGGATCGGAGTTCCAGTTATATTTCTTTTCAAATTGGACCATTGTCTCAGTCTGGAGTCGTCCCCTGCCTTCCCTTTGAGTGACCTTAGCAGTCTTTCTTCTTTGGCAGACAGGCCATGGAGCAGAGGAGTCCCGTTTGTCTTCCTCCCCACCCTTAAGTAGGATTTCCATAAGGTGGGAATCCTTTGTTTCCCAAACTTGTGTCGTCCCCCCCGCCCCCTTTAGGGGAAAGTTGCAAGAAGTCCCAGATAATGTTTAGTATCAGGTGACAAGACAACAGTTGCATCCCCCCCCACGCCTCCCAGGATGAGGAGAGAGTAGTATCTTCATGATTTTGTTGTCCCTTCCTGATGGCTCATCACGTTTGATGGCCTGTCGTCTGGTGAGTGTCTTCCCAATACACACCCAGTTGTCATTGTTACACAGTCCATATTCCTAACTTTAGATACAGAAAGGATACAGGCATACAAATTGGATAATCACATTCAGTAAATCATAATCTTTCCAATGATATCTTACAAGACCCATCTTGCATAAAGTACATCTCAGTTATGTCATATCCATATTATAAGGATATTTCCATGAAGAATATGGAGTGCAACATCACAGTTGTGATATGGAGTATGAGAGGAGTAAACCGCAAGAATAAAGGATGGGGATTCTTGGAGGTAGTGACCAAAGAAAAAAACGCAGAGGCTTACTGGTATGGAGGAGTGAGCTGCTTGCAGAACATATACTTGCATTGGCAAAAGGGAATCTGATAACTTTGAGAGTATTGTAGATGTTAAAATCTTTAGAAGATTTTATATGTCATTTTACTCCCACCCTCCTGTTTGTAAGCAACTGTCTGATATATGATACCAAGATGTTGTGATTATAAGTGAGGACTGAATCATAATGAATTCACACAAAAGGGCAGAGTTACGGTTGGATCTGCACAACCTTAACTTTCATTTAATAGATTCATACATTTGAAAGTCAGAAGGAGCCATTAGGATTATGTAGATGGACCTCCTGCATCATAACACAGACTGTAGAATTTCACACGGTAACTCCTGTATCAAGACAATAACTGGTGGTTGAACAAAAGTGTATCTAAACATTCAGTCCTGACTTATTTTAATTCTTAACTATGCAACAATAATGCTGCCTTTTCATAGATTTTTTTTTTGTGTGAAATTACTTGCTTACATTAATAGAATAAATCTTGGTTAATATTGGCTGTAATTAAAAAAAACACCAAAAAACAGATGGATGTTTTTTCTATTTCTTTGTCTTTTTTATTCCAGGCTTGCTTGATGTTAGTGTGAGGTACAGACATTCACTAAAAACAGCAGGGGGAGTAATAGCTGCTCGAGCCATTTCTATTTCTGTACAAATACACAGAGCAGCTGGTTTGCAAGCAGCAGCCAGGTAAGATCTAATTCTAAGACAAGATTTTCTCTTAACATAACTTTTTTTGAGGGGGGGGCAGCATGTCATGATGGTGGAACAAATTGTCACTTGTTAACCTTTCATCTGTGGAGATCTAGATTCAAACTATGAAAAGAACATCAGTGGCTATTTCTGTCCACCAAACCACTGGAGAGTTTAGTACAGTTTGCTCATGAGAGGCCTGGAACTGAATAACAGGCAGTGGTGTAGTTGAAGACTGTGGTGCAAAGCTGGGCTAGGGAGGAAGCTTGTACAATACCTGCCTATAACAGATGTGGCTCTAGCCATTCCTTTTGGCCTCTCACTTTACTGAGCAGAGCTAAATTCAGCCACAATTTTTTAAGGGTATGTCTACATCTACAATTTTGCAGCGCTGGTTGTTACAGCTGTAATAATACAGCTGTATAGGGCCAGCGCTGCAGAGTGGCCACACTTACAGCAACCAGCGCTGCAAGTGGTGTTAGATGTGGCCACACTGCAGCGCTGTTGGGCGGCTTCAAGGGGGGTTCGGGGAACGCGAGAGCAAACCGGGGAAGGAGACCAGCTTCGCCGCGGTTTGCTCTCGCGTTCCCCGAACCCCCCTGCAAACCGCAGGGAAGGAGACCTGCTTGCACGGGGGTTCGGGGAACGCGAGAGTAAACCGGGGAAGGAGACCAGCTTCGCCGCGGTTTGCTCTCGCGTTCCCCGAACCCCCCTGCAAACCGCAGGGAAGGAGACCTGCTTGCTCGGGGATTCGGGGAACGCGAGAGCAAACCGCAGGGAAGGAGACCTGCTTGCACGGAGGTTCGGGGAACGCGAGAGCAAACCGCAGGGAAGGAGACCTGCTTGCTCGGGGGTTCGGGGAACGCGAGAGCAAACCGGGGAAGGAGACCTGCTTGATTACCAGAGGCTTCCTCAGGTATGCTGGGATACCTGCTTATTCCACGGAGGTCAAGAAAAGCACTGGTAAGTGTCTACACTTGATTACCAGCGCTGGATCACCAGCGCTGGATCCTCTACACCCGAGACAAAACGGGAGTACGGCCAGCGCTGCAAACAGGGAGTTGCAGCGCTGGTGATGCCCTGCAGATGTGTACACCTCCTAAGTTGCAGCGCTGTAACCCCCTCACCAGCGCTGCAACTTTGTGAGGTAGACAAGCCCTGAAAGACTTTGTATTAAAGGGAAAAAAGGGTATGCCAGCCTTTGTGCTTTGGATCCTCTTCTCGTTGGTTGGGATTTTGCATGACAGCACATAAACAAAATGAATTAGTAGACTACACATTCCTTTTGAAAGGAATGCTACTTTAAGAGAGCTAAATGGCTTGAAGGTTAATCTCAGCAGGCAAGTTTAGTGCATTATAGAAGGAAGAGTTAAAGTAGAGTAGTGAACTCTTTAAGGACAGGAGTGGTTCCCAGCACTCCTGAGCAATGTCCTTTGGTCTGTTCTTTGAGCAGCATTGATGGGCTCCTCAATCAGGCCCTGATTCAAAGCCAGTGGACAGACTCCCTTTGACTTCAGTGAGCTTTGGATCAGCTAATCAAAGTCTAAAAGGAGTTTGGGTCTTGCTCTTTGTTTCTTTCTGGAGCAGCTGCTCTGAGGCGTGATCCTGCTGCCTCCTTTACAAAAGGAGATATTCTGGGAGCCCTCATGGACCTTTTTTTCAGAGGTGCTGAGCACCTGCCATTCTAGCTGTAGTCACTGGTACGTGCAGTGGTAGGGGCACTAGTATAAACAGGCCACAGCAGTTTTGGCCACCATTTCATTACTGATCATAGTAGGTCTAGATAAAAAAGAGCTGAAAATTGTCAGCAGCCAATCCACACTAGAATTCCTGCCTTTACTAGCCCTGATGGAGCTGCTGCAGTGCTCGATCAAGGATGGGAGATTCCCAAAAAGTCTCTGTGTAAACAAGACCTGAGAGCAGAGATTGAATCCACTGTTTTGTTCTCATTGTAGTGCAGCTAGGGGTTAAAAACCCCTTTATTGTGGTGGCATACGTATGTACTTCTAACTAGATCACTTGTAAGCACACCTGGTGTGTCTCCCTATCATTTTTCCTTATTATATGAAGAGCTGTGGCAGAAAAGAACCCTTCACTGCAATCCAGTGCAGAAGTGGGAGTTAATACCTATGTGTCTATGCACCTCTCCTTCCTACCTGAGGGGGAGAAGCGCACCACCCGAGCTGTGGCTCGAACTTTCTGCCCGGAGTTTGATCACCACACTGAGTTCCCATGTAACCTCGTCATCCAGAGAAGCAGCGGAGAAGCATGTTGTCTGGGGGAGCTCTTGCAGTCTGCACAGATAGTCTTCTGCATCTACCACCAGAGCATCAAGTCAGGTAAACAAAACAAAAATGGGTAGGAATCGTAGGTGGTTATTGCTAATGGTGTTATTGACATTAGCTTCTCAGGTATAGGACACACAGTGAATATTCAGTATAACTGAAATTTAGGTAAATGTAATTATTCCAGTTTTAGTTCGGCCAAACACTTGGGGCTACAGCTAATATTTCAAGGTGATTTTCAGCGACTACAGGTGATCAGGATGTCAATTTTACATCTCATCCAAAAGAAGGTAATACAGTAGTGATGCTGCTCTGCACTTACATAGCACCTTTCATATGAGGAATTCATGACACATTACAAAGGCACATTAGCTTTATTACCCACATTTTATAGGTGAGAAAACAAGAGAAGGAAATTAAGTGACTTGCTTAAAGTTGCGCAATGATATTACCTCACCGACCTTGTCTCTCTCTAATATCCTGGGACCAACACAGCTACAACAACACAGCATTCCTCCTGAAACATCAGTATTATTTCCTGCAACCCCCTGGGTTTCCCCTGGAGATCTCCCACTGAATTAATGACATTGCCTGACCTTGCTTAGATTGAAATGTGATGAGATCACAGCCTGAAATGGTAACTTTTTGTAGAGAAGGTTACAGATTATTTCTAAAAGAGGAAGATAGGTTTCAAAAGCAGTATTACGTATAATTGTTTACATCTTATTTAAATGGATTAATTGATTTCCCTCCAGCTGCATTAAGGCACCAATATCTTAAAAATACACTTCTACCCCGATATAACGTGGCGCGATATAACGCGAATTCGGATATAACGTGGTAAAACAGCGCTCCGGGGGGGGGCAGGGCTGGGCACTCCGGTGGATCAAAGCAAGTTCTATATAACGTGATTTCACCTATAACACAGTAAGATTTTTTGGCTCCTGAGGACAGCGTTATATAGGGGTAGATGTGTAGTGTGCAGTTTTATGATGGCAACTTTTTCTGTTATCTCAGTGTAGTGGCAACATCAAGCTTTTTATAGCATTATGTTGTAGAATATTCTAATACAATTTAATTAAAGATACCAGCCTTCAGTGATAGGCTAGGCAAAAAAAAATTAACTGTTGGCATGAGTTAGGTACCCAGTTACTCTGTGGACAGTATATAGCTCTTCGGTGCTTATTTTAGAGCATGTTGGTAGTGGAAGTACTCCCTAGAACACTCCCAGAATACAACAGTACTGGAGCACACATCCTGTAAGTAGAGTGCACTGCCTGTGCATTGCCAACAACTGTGTGGTTATTTACTCCACCGTTTTTCATTCTGAGTTTGGCCAATATGCGTTGTGCCTCCTTGGAGGACCTTCACATTTCTTTTTTTCATGGAGGGAAGTATATGTCAATATTATGACCTTATATCTCTAATAACAAAATTATATAGCTCTCATTAGGAGACTAATACTTTATGAATTACTTGTGCATGTTTTAAATCAAGCTCAGCTTGATGTGTCTGGATATCTTTTGATTTTGATTCTTCAGCCACTGGTTCAATGAAAACTCAAACATCAGGAGACTACCTGCTTGGAACAGTCAGGGTGCCAACCAAAGACCTGTTGATCAAAAGATCAGGTAAAGTGGAAATGCCATATTACTGACATTATCCATATAAACAGTACTTCAGTAGTAACATACTGTATTGCTTATGTGGGTTACACGTTTTGCTTCCTATTTTATGAAGCCAAAGTTCTCTCATAGCATTAGAGGTTTTTTAATTAAAGATTCCTTATTAAAATGACATTTAACTGAAATTCATTGGAGATCATCTGTTGGGGTATGCTATAATCTGCTAGGTAGCCCATGTGAAAAGGAGAGATTTGGGAATAGCTATTATATTAAACCATGAATACATGTTGCACAGCTCTTCGTGCACATCTGATGAGAGAGGAGCCAATCAGTTCTTATCATCTAGAAATATGTGCAGGACATAAGAAGAAAATGGAAAAATACACACCCACAGTGAGCTGACCCAGTGAACATTAATTGCCAGAATATTTTGGTGCAAGTGATATGTATTAACCGCTCTCGGGATTGAAACCTACACTGCCCTGAAATCCAGAACTTGCAATATTCAGTCAGGGATGTGTGATATGTAACAGCTATAAACAAATGCTTATACAATGAGAAAACAAAAGGTTGGATTCCCAGATTTCCATAGTATAAAATAACCACTTCTTGCATTGACAGGTTACAAACTGTCTGGCCTTGAAATCAGGACATTCTGATGATGATCTTATTTATTTCCACTTCAGTCTGAATATGATTTTAGCAACCACTTTCTCAAACCTTAGAGTTTAAAAAACAATTGGTCTGTATATACCATCTGGAAGGTAGGAATCCCAGCTTTATTAACTAGAGTTTCCTGGGATATTTACTTGTAAAACCATATCATCAATTACGTGGAAAATTAAAGTAAAATGGTAATCAGGTTCATGTGATTTTTATTTGTTTGTTTGTTTGTTTGTTTTATTTTAAGTCCGGATAATTTTTAACCTTGGCAGGTGGCAAATACTTAGATGAACCAAATGCTTTCAAAAGGAATAAACTTTTCCAAGTACTGGTCCTGGAACAATGATCAGGAAGAGAAAAAAACCCTTTCCTTACTTGCATTTCTCAAAAATGTAGTAATTGAGTCTGATTACTCTGTTGTTTTGTTGAAGGTATTACAGGATGGTACTCGGTAACCCTACCTGAGGATTTGGTGCCTTCTCATTGCACAAACATCATGGAAAACGTAGTGGGAGGGCTGGAGCTTTCTATTACTTTTGCTCGTCATGGTGACAGAGAACGAGTTGTGGAGGCTGCTAAGCTTTTAGGCTGGAATCATGAGGAAAACCATGAAGATAGTATGGATGATGATGACGAATGGCATCTGAGCAAAAATCCCGCAACTGTAACGATTTCTACCCCCAGAGTGTGGTTACCAGTGCATTGCATGCTACTTGCAGGCCAGACTCACATAAATAAAAGCACTTACTGCTATCTCCGATATAAATTGTATGATCAAGAAGCCATTTGGACTTCACTTCAGAGGCCAAAATTAACTGAAGATGAAAAACATGTTACGGTGATGTTTAAGAAAACAAAAGAGATGGAACTGACAAGGAGCCAAGCACTGTTGTGGTACTTCAGAGAGGAGAAGCTAGAAATCCAAGTGTGGCGGGCCTATGGGAAAGAAAACAATGTTGAAAGACCACTTGATACAGATCGCCTTATTGGCTCTGCATTTGTGGACCTTGCAGCACTTGGACAGAGGTCAAGGAGAACACTCACAGTTAGTGGTCAGTTTATAAAGAACAGTCTTACACTTCCTGACTTCTTTTGTTCCATTTCCTTATGTACTTTCTAGTTGGCTTAACCTCATCTCCATTTCTTTATGTACTTTTTAGCTAGTTTAACCTCATCCATATGTTGTTATCTGAAGCAAACCAGTTGCAGCCTTGTTTTGTCCTTTCTATGTTGTTGGCTCATTTATTTTCTTGAAAAGATGAGCAAGGTTAAAACACTTGCATCAGAGTTCAAAGCTTAGTGAGTTATACTGAAGAATTTGGTAATGGTAATCAGTAAATGGGTGAAGAATTAGTGTCAGTGAATTGTGGGAGGATTCCTCTTTAGAATCTGAATCACTGAACTAGTATTAATGCTGATCAGGCACAATAGCACAGGAAAGGAGCCGCTGTTTAGAGTTAACACAAGAAACCTGCATTGTCTGCTAGTAGTTAAAGGACTAGAAAGTTGGAAAAGCCCTTGGAGTTTTCTATTCTGTTCTGGTTCTATATTTCATACATCACTGTGATATCAATTCTAGGTCACCTGCCAACTTGCAGTCTGATCTTCTAGATCAATGGTTCTCAATCAGGGGTCCAAGGCCCCCTGGGGGGGCCATGAACAGGTTTCAGGGGGTCCTCCAATCAGGCCAGCATTAGTCTCGCTAGGGCCCAGGGCAGAAAGCAGAAGCCCCACGGCATGCGGCTGAAGCCTGGGGCCCTGAGCCGCACCACCCGGGGCTAAAGCCAAAGCCTGAGCAATTTTGATTTGTGGGGGCCCCTGTGGCATGGTGTCCCAGGGAGTTTCCTAGCTTGCTATCCCCTAACATCGGCCCTGGCTTTTATATGCAGAAAACCAGATCTTGTGGCACAGGTGGGCTGTGAATTTTTTAATATCATGTTGGGGTAGGGGTGGGGGCGCTCAGAAAGAAAAAGGTTGAGAACCCCTGTTCTAGACCAGTCAGTTGACCCTCATTTGGCCAGGCTCAAGCCTGGTGGGGTTAAAACTAGAAACTGCAGGTAAAAAACCCTCAGAACAAAAACTATGCACAGGCTGCATCTGAATTTTGTTTTCTGGATACAGTCACAAAATCATGCCAAAGGCAGTGTTTCTAATTCACATATGAAGTTGAGAGAAAAGTGCTGTATATCTTAATTTCAGCTGTCTGTGGGAAAATAATTAACTTTGCTAGGGTTTCCCATTACTTTTTTCCTTTACAGACTGATGTTACTAACAATCCCTGAGGGATCTGTTTGTGTAGAGATGACATTATCAGATTTGAGATCGCCCCCACTGATCTGAGAATAGACTTTTAGTCTTCATGAAATATAACAGCTCTTTCTAAGATACTAAATTTTGTCTTGTTTTGTTTGTTTGTGAATACCCGGTTCCAGGTATCTATCCAGTGTTCAGGCGCAATGCTTCAAACCTGTTAGGAGCTGCTGTACGTGTTCACATTACACTTGCTTCCGCTCATGCTCATATTACTTCTGCTCATGGGTTTGACTGTGCTGAAGATGTCAGTAACAGTGAAGATGAAGGTGCAGAGAAGGTTCCTGACCCAGGCCAGCAAGTCTTGAAAAGCCACAATCGCAAACTGAATTCCCCAAGCTCAGAAATCCCTGTGGTGAAACAATCTGATGAGACTAGCGCAAAGGGTCTGGAAAACACATTTGCTGTCACTATCCTTGTGGAAAGAGCAATGCACTTAAGTTTAAAAGGTAAAAGAAATCTTACAAAATACGTTCTTTTAAAATATATTGTCAGATATTTTACAGCAATTTAATAAAAACAATGCCCAAGAGATTTTACAAAACTTAATATTAACAGGAATATTTTCATTATGTTTTGAATTTCAATCAGAACAATTTTTGTTTGGATTTAAATATTTCCCTGCAGAGCTGTAGCCCCATACCACTACATCAGGTTAGTTTATGAGCATTGGAAAGTGAACCTGCCCATTCTGTTTCAATTCTTCATGCAAAATGGACAAGGGCAAAATGTAAACAAGCAGGGTAATGTTGAAAAATATATCTATTGAGATGACCACTGAATTCTGGAGTCAGAGGCTCATCCAAATAGCAGCCTGTTTGCCCATCCTTTATTCCAGTCAGTGTTGACAGAAAACATTCTTTCAGACTTACAGTTTTCAGCTTGTTGTTCATTTGTGGAACTAAACTAGTGACACAAAACTGGGAATCCGGGAACTGCCGGAATCTGTGAGGGGTGATATAAGAATCTATAAAGATTAGAATGAACTAACTGTAACCTTGAGCAAGTCATTTTTGTCTCAGTTTTCACTTTGTTAAATGAGAATGATATTCAGATGCCCAGTTACCATGATGATGAGCACCAGTAATTGCTTTTTAATATATCTTCTAATCTGTTAATTCTGAACATATTTTAAAATATTCCATTTTAGTGAGATTATACTTAGCACTCAGTGTGCTCCTAAGGTGACACACTTGCTAGCTTTTTCATTTTTTTAAGCTGTCTGCTATTCCCGCCACCTGCAGTTAGCACTAAATGAAGGTATTTTTATTGAAAAAGAAGTGAATCAATCCCTTGAGATGTCCACATACATCCCAGTGTACCCTTACTCCTCTACATCTTGGGGGTGTGTGTGTGTAGCACTTAGCACAGTGGGCCCTTAATCCTGATTGGAGCCTCTAGGGTCTAAGCAAAACCTGAATGCAAACAATAAATATTAATAAGAAAAGCAATACTGCCAGGAAAGACTGTGCAGGAAGGCCCAGATTAGCTAATGCTTTTAAGTTTTTCCTAGAAATGTTAAGTCTATTGTTTAACGATTTAAATCAGTGGTCCCCAACCTTTTCTGGGTGGCGAGCACTGGACAACAAGCCACCGAGGACCATGGCCGGCAGACAAGCATCTGCCGAAATGCCGCAGAGAAGCGGCAACATCAAGAGGCGTCGCCGCCAAAATGCTGCCAAAAATCAGCGGCATTTCGGTGGCAATGCCTCTTGGTGACACTGCTTTTCGGCGGCATTTCGGCGGCTACCCCTTTCACCATGTTGGGGACCACTGATTTAAATGATTGCCCGCTGGAGTTTACTGACATAAGGTATTGCAAAAGCAAGAATAAAATGGTCATTGACAAACCGTGCTTTAAGCACAAGTGCTACTGGTACACTCTGAGTCCAACTTGTTATTTTAATGAGCAATGATACTATAATCTTCTGAAGGTCACAATCTCTGTGTGTGTTCAGGAACTTGATGGAATACTATTTGCTACTAAAAGGATTTTGGAACACAATAAACAATGTTTCTTTTGTGTGAGTTTTAAGATGGAGTTGTTTGTGAATACCAAGAGAGATGCTCGCAAACAGAAAAGAGTTGGAGAAACTATTTTATGCCTGTTTCAGCAAAAATATTTATCTTAATAAAGAAAAGTTCATGGTGAGACTATAGATAACAAGAATAGAATGAATGTTCCTGTCTATTACATTAAGGATGATCTTTTTTTCAGGAACTTTAATGGAACATTAATAGCTAGTCAGTTTCAGAAAATTAGCAAAACTTCTCTGCAGGTACTAAACCCGTCTCTGAGCCTCCTACCAATTTTTGGTTTTACAATCACATTTTCCTACTTTAATTAAAAATGGGGGGAGACAGTTAAACTGACTATACATAAAGTGCTACCAAAGACAAAGTAAACTGAAAAAATAGTTTTTTTTTCTCTAACATCATTTTAGTTATAATAATATTGGGTGTCACTTGGTGTGATTTTTTTTTTGAAGTTGCTGATGTCACTTTCATGTGCCATTTCTAGCTTCCTAATGTCAATTTCTCCCATGCTTCTAGTCAGTTCTTCTGATAATTCCCTGGAATAGACATTTACAGTGTAATTTCAGTTATCCCAATTCAGTTTATCCAGAAATCCCTCTGAAGCACATGGTATTGGCCACTGTCGGAAGACAGGATACTGAGCTAGATGGACCTTTGGTCTGACCCAGTATGGCTGTTCTTATCTGAATCCCCCCTGTAGCCTTATGTTAATTACCTCTTGATTAACTAACATTATAGTGGTGGGAACTATGATTTGTGAGGATTTCTGGAGATAGGGATGAGGAAAGTAAGAAAAGGGGGGAGAATGAGAATAACATACAGTGGGCGAGGGAGAGAGAAAACAGGCAAGAAATAATCAGATGAAGGGGTTACAGTGAAGACTGAAAGGAGAAGGGTTCAGGGAAAGGATGGATGGGAGATGAGAGAAGATAAAGGAAAGCGAATGGGCCAGGAGGGAGGGAAATGAATGGAAACAGAGAGGAGGTTGGCAGAGAGGAAAGAGGAAGGAAACAGGGAAAGGGAAACAAGAAGACTTTTTATCAATACATTAGAAGCAAGAGGAAGACCAAGGACAGGATAGGCCCACTGCTCAATGAGGAGGGGGAAACAGTAACGGGAGACTTGGAAATGGCAGAGATGCTTAATGACTTCTTTGTTTCAGTCTTCACTGAGAAGTCTGAAGGAATGTCTAGTATAGTGAATGCTTACGGGAAGAGGGTAGGTTTAGAAGAGAAAATAAAAAAAGAGCAAGTAAAAAATCACTTAGAAAAGTTAGATGCCTGCAAGTCACCAGGGCCTGATGAAATGCATCCTAGAATACTCAAGGAGTTAATAGAAGAGGTATCTGAGCCTCTAGCTATTATCTTTGGGAAATCATGGGAGATGGGGGAGATTCCAGAAGACTGGAAGGGGGCAAATATAGTGCCCATCTATAAAAAGGGAAATAAAAACAACCCAGGAAACTACAGACCAGTTAGTTTAACTTCTGTGCCAGGGAAGATAATGGAGCAGGTAATTAAAGAAATCATCTGCAAACACTTGGAAGGTGGTAAGGTGATAGGGAATAGCCAGCATGGATTTGTAAAGAACAAATCGTGTCAAACTAATCTGATAGCATTCTTTGATAGGATAATGAGCCTTGTGGATAAGGGAGAAGCGGTGGATGTGATATACCTAGACTTTAGTAAGGCATTTGATACAGTCTCGCATGATATTCTTATAGATAAACTAGGAAAGTACAATTTAGATGGGGCTACTATAAGGTGGGTGCATAACTGGCTGGATAACCGTACTCAGAGAGTAGTTGTTAATGGCTCCCAATCCTGCTGGAAAAGTATAACAAGTGGGGTTCCGCAGGGGTCTGTTTTGGGACCGGTTCTGTTCAATATCTTCATCAACGATTTAGATGTTGGCATAGAAAGTACGCTTATTAAGTTTGCGGACGATACCAAACTGGGAGGGATTGCAACTGCTTTGGAGGACAGGGTCAAAATTCAAAATGATCTGGACAAATTGGAGAAATGGTCTGAGGTAAACAGGATGAAGTTCAATAAAGATAAATGCAAAGTGCTCCACCTAGGAAGGAACAATCAGTTTCACACATACAGAATGGGAAGAGACTGTCTAGGAAGGAGTATGGCAGAAAGAGATCTAGGGGTCATAGTAGACCACAAGCTTAATATGAGTCAACAGTGTGATACTGTTGCAAAAAAAGCAAACGTGATTCTGGGATGCATTAACAGGTGTGTTGTAAACAAGACACGAGAAGTCATTCTTCCGCTTTACTCTGTGCTGGTTAGGCCTCAACTGGAGTATTGTGTCCAGTTCTGGGCACCGCATTTCAAGAAAGATGTGGAGAAATTGGAGAGGGTCCAGAGAAGAGCAACAAGAATGATTAAAGGTCTTGAGAACATGACCTATGAAGGAAGGCTGAAGGAATTGGGTTTGTTTAGTTTGGAAAAGAGAAGACTGAGAGGGGACATGATATCAGTTTTCAGGTATTTAAAAGGGTGTCATCAGGAGGAGGGAGAAACTTGTTCACCTTAGCCTCCAATGATAGAACAAGAAGCAATGGGCTTAAACTGCAGCAAGGGAGATTTAGGTTGGACATTAGGAAAAAGTTCTTAACTGTCAGGGTAGTTAAACACTGGAATAGATTGCCTAGGGAAGTTGTGGAATCTCCATCTCTGGAGATATTTAAGAGTAGGTTAGATAAATGTCTACTAGGGATGGTCTAGACAGTATTTGGTCCTGCCATGAGGGCAGGGGACTGGACTCGATGACCTCTCCAGGTCCCTTCCAGTCCTAGAGTCTATGAGTCTATGAAAGGAGGGAGGTGGGAGTAGTTGCAGAAGACAGGATCCTCCTTAGTGCTGCTTGAGCTCTTCCTGGCAGTGACAGTCCCTAGCAAAAAGCAAAACTTGAAAAACATTAGCTTTGCCATAGACTGCCAAGGCAGATTGGACGTTTTATTTAGCTCTGCCCCTACATGTGAAGAGACATCTGGCTACTCATCTATTACAGACAGGTTTGCCAGCTTATCTAAGCATATGTGTATTATCCACAGGCAATATCTGAGCTGCACCATCCACAATCCTGCCCAGGATAGCAACATTTGTGGTGCCCATTTAAGTTTTAAGCTCTTTGTACATTTGTAAGAGAAGCAGACTGAACTCTGAAATGCTTCTTGTGTGTTGAGGAAGAAATTCCATTCCCCGATGGAATTCACAGGCAGGAATCTTCAGGCAAGCAGAATTACAGACGGTTTATGTGGCTGTTCACAGAAAGTGTGAAACTGCCATTTTGGTAGATGCAGTAGCATTCTCCTACATTAAAATGATTTAAAATCGGGGGCATAGTGCAATAGCTGTTTACCTTGTTGTTACCATGATAGTCAGTGGATCCTAATGAGATGCTTCTCACACAGCCTTCTTCCCGATCCTTCATTGGAAATCCTGTGGCAAGGAGTTCAGTTCAGTTCACCGGAAGAAAAGTTGAATATATTTTTCCTGCTGAACTTGCCAGGAGCCCAAGTGCTGTATCTAATTTGTGTAAAATGCAGCAGGCTGCTTAAACCACCCTTATTTTTTTATATGGAGTGCAGCCCACAGAGGCACTTTGATAGCATACTAGGACATGTCACTGTTTTGGGCTCTGCCATCTATGGAAAGATGAGGGTGATATAGGCTGTCTTTTGATCACTGTTGGCTTCTAGTGTTGATGTGGAACTCATTTCTAAAGTCTATTAATATGTGAATGCCCTGAAAATGAGCCCTCTGATAAATACTATGTCCAGGTCATCTCCAGGAAAAAAAGCACACTTTTGTTTGCTGTTGTCACAGCAAATTGCAGGGATTTCTTAAATAGCAATCTGTGTGCAAGAAGGGAACAAATTATCTACAAAGGCATTAACTGAGTTTAGAAAGCACCAGAGGGACATGGGGAGACAAAAATTGCCAAAGACAAGAGAAATCTTGTCAATACTGAGGGGAAGAAAAAAATATCAATTTGGACCTATCTGATGTTTAGCACTCTGTATGATCTCAGACAATACCCTGGTTTAAATTATGAGTTTGGCCTCTCCCTTATGGGGCAGAAGGGTCTTACAACAGTATAAAGACAGCATGCTCAGTCCCCTGAAGGCAGAGAGGAGGAAGTGATCAATAGCAACTTCTCTGGCTGATAGAGGAGTGGTGTTTGGTTCCAAAGAGAGTTCTTTCCACCCTACCTTCTTGACTAAAGCCTCACCTACTAGCAAATTGTGTAGCTGTAATTCATCACCGGAACAGTTCCACTGGCGATTAGACAGCACAGTGGTAAAAAATACCCAAATTCTCTTTCTGCTACAGCTCCTACCACTGTTAGGACTACAGCATAGTGAATTACAGCTGCGAAGCTTGCTAGTGTTGACACCACCTAAGAAGAAAAGTTGCAAAGGAGAGAAAATTGAAGGGTGGGAATCCTCTGTTGAAGGACCCTCCCAAAGTGCATAAATTAGGCCAGACTCATAGCATCTCATTTTCCCAAGGTAATACAGTACAGATGACCAGAGAATATATAGCACCCAATGCTTTCCGAAGTACTTTATATTCCATGTCTTCTGGTTTTTGGAAAGTGTCCAAATTCCTAGATATGACCTTGTGTTACTGAGAATTTACATTGTTTGCCAGGGGAGCCAAACTAGGCCAAACCAATTAACTGATTACTTTATCTTTTTTCTCACAAGACCTCCCAGGTTTGTAGAAAACAAAAAATTGGGGGAAGATGTTTGTGTTTCCAGTCCTGAACTATTTTTATGCAAGTCATAATAATCTGCTTGTAACAAAAGCCTTGTAAAACTTTCACCTCCACATTGCAAAATGTATGGCATCTCTGGTAGCTCAGCTTTATGTTGTTAAGCTCCTGTCTGCAATTGTATTAAAAACAGTGTTTTCTAAAGCTTTTAGAATCCGGTTTTGTAACCACTTCAGGGAAGGCCAGTCAGAGCCCATTATCTATGGCCTTGTGGTTAAGAAAATGGGACTGGGACTCAGGAGATCAGTTGTGCTTTGCTGTGAGATGGACCTTTTCATTTTGAGCAAATCACTTAGGCCAGAAGTTCTCAAACTGGGCGTTGTGACCCTTCAGGGGGTTGTGAGGTTATTACATGGGGGGCTCACGAGCTGTCAGCCTGCACCCCCAAGCCCCGCTTTGCCTCCAGCATTTATAATGGTGTTAAATATAAAAAAAAGTTTTTAATTTATGAGGGGGTTGCACTCAGAGGCTTGCTGTATGAAAAGGGTCACCAATATAAAGGTTTGAGAGCCACTAACTTAGGCCTTGTATGCTCTAGCCTTTTTTCCCCCTAAAATTTCCCACTGGTGCAGCTCCACCAGTGATAGGAGGACCAGTGGGAGAACAAGTGCAGGTGAGGTGCCAGTGGCCACCAGTGCTCTAACCGCCATGTTCATCCCTGCTCAGAGAATGTCTAGATGACACTACGGCAAAAACCTCAGAAGCTGCCAGCACCTTACTATGTCAAGAAGTCCCACATATTGCTGCCATGTGAGCTGACTGGTGGTAGAAGTGGGTGGGAGGTTTCTTTTGGGGGGCGAGTGTAGTGTAGACAGAGCTTATTTCTCTCTCTACCTCAGTTCTTTATCTATACGTGGGGTTAATACCTTACCTTACAGTATCGTTCTGAACCTAAATCCCTATTATGTAATGTTTGTGAGACATTACATAAAAAAAACTTACTAATCCTTGGACATCTTTGGCACCTTGCATTTGTCTGTCAGGTGGTGCACATTTCCTTATTTCAAGCCTGACAGGAGATGGGTTCCTGTGTTGTAATGGTTCTAAACAGTTATGCTTGGTACAGGAACGTATTCAGTCACCAGTCAGTCTGAGGGCCCTGCAGAGCCAACTCAAATCTCATAGCCTTTAAGGCCAGAAGGGACCATCATGATCATCTAGTGTGACCTCTGATACAGTGCAGGCCACAAAACCTCACCCATCCACTCCTACAGTAGGACCCTACAACTTCTGTCTGAGTTACTGAAGTCCTCAGATCTTGATTTAAAGACTTGAAGTTACATAGAATTTACCATTTACACTAGTTCAAACCAGCAAGTGACCCATCCCACTCACGCAGAGGAAGGTGAAAACCCCCGCAGGGTCCCTGCCAGTCTGACCTGGGGGAAAGTTTCTTCCTGAACCCAAATATAGTGATCAGTTAGACCCTGAGCATATGCAAGACTCACTAGCCAGACACCTGGGAAAGAATTCTCTGTAATCACAGCCCTCCCCCTCAGTCCACTGGAGATATTTGCAAACAGCAGTCGTGAATGGGCCATAGGCATTTGTAGTCAATCTTATTGTGCCATCTCCTCCATAAACGTATCCAGCTCAGTCTTAAAAACAAATTAGGTTTTTTGCCCCCACTCCTCTCTTGGAAGGCTGTTCCAATCTTCACTCCTCTGATGGGTAGAAAACTTCATCTAATTTCAAGCCTAAACTTATCAATGGACAGTTTTATATCCATTTATTCTTGTACCAACATTGGCCCTTAACTTAATTTAAATAACTCCTCTCCTTCCCTGGTATGTATCTCTCTGATGTATTTATAGAGCGCAGTCGTGTCTCCTCTCAGCCTTCATTTGATCAGGCTAAACAAGAAGAGCCCCTTAAGTCTCCTCTTGTATGGTAGATTCTCCATTCCTCTAATCATCCTGGAAGCCCTTCTCTGGACCTATTCCAGATCTGGGGGAGTGAGCTGGGTTTTATTTTGGGTTGAGCATTATCCACAAAATGCTAATTAATTTCTAACTATGTGACCAGTTCGGCCCCTAGTTATACCTACAAAACCCCATTGATGAGAATGGTGTTGCTTGGGTGTAACTGAAGGCAGAATTTGCCAGGAGGAATTGTTAATACTGGTTACTGGTGAGATGAGCCAGAAATAACCCAGTTTGACTTTTGGATCCCAGGATGCATTTGCACAGCTGATAGTATTTATTTTAAAAAAAAAAAAAAAGGACAAATTTTTATCTGTAATCAACAATCGCAGAACCCCGATGTCATTTTTAGAGTCACTTTCATAGTAAAGGTAGACAATAGTATTTTGCACTCCACTCATATCCTGACTGGAGCTAGTGAATGTCAGCAACATCCTGGGTTAGCTCTGCTACCCGAAGGAAACCACCAGCTGTTAGGTTGAGCTGGCCTTTGCCATGATGCACAGTTTTTATCTTTATCACGAGGTGTAACCATTATTATCCATAGCTAATAGGTTTGTTCTGCTGGTAACACAGTACTTTAATTTTTCAATGAAATGATTAATCATCTTCCTTATTCTAACCACAATTCACTATATTTTAGGGAGCCCTCTCACTGAACGTGGAGTGACAGCACCCAGTAGCTATGTGACGTTTGCGGTTGCTGATGCAGATGCTCCAATAGCCACTGCAATAATAGAAAACACTGACTCACCAGTTTGGGACTTTCAGCAGCAAACAAGGTATGTAATGCCTTTCAGAAGCAGACACTTTCATAGCCATGGTGTCTGGTAGTCCACTGGCCAGACAATGAATGAATAGATGCACTTAGCAAAGTGGTACTCCAGTAACTGGACCTGCCCTGTTATGATTCCTGCATGTTATTTTATCACCACTCACAGTTTTATGCAAGTCCCTTTGTGGTCCAAAAGCAGCAGCTTTAACCAAGTAAACACAGTGAGGTTTTCTCTGGCCAAAGCAGTAGAAGCCTTGCTAAGCTTGTCACAGATGAAAATCCATGTTTGCATATCTTAGAGTAGCTCTAGTGCCTATAGTATCTGGACTGAGTTGTACAAGGGAAGATATGCTCTGGGCTAAAATACAGGACCAGGAGTCAGACCTGTATTTTATTTCTTGCTGTACCATAAATTTCTCGTGTAATATTGCGCAAGACATTTAACATCTCTGCGCTTCAGTTTCCCCACCTGTAAAATGGAGCTCATAACATTTTTCTGCCTCACAGGGCTGTTGTGAGGATTAATTCATTAATGTTAGTGAAGTTCTTTGCACTTTCATAGCACTTTTATGTCTTTGTATTAAGTTTGTACAATGCCTAGAACAATGGGGTCCTAGTCCATGGCTGTGGTTTTTAGGCCACAATACAATTAATAAATAACTTACACTAGTACAATTTGGTGGAGATCTCATGGTTTCTGCAAAGTTGTGAAGTCAGGTGTTCAAATTAAATCTGAAGCAGTTGCCATTAGGATTTTCTAAACTAAAAGTGACCGACCACCATGAATCAGTAAATAAAATATCTTTTTATTGTTGTATGCAGTGTTGTTGTAACATATTGGTCCCAAAATATTAGAGAGAGAAGATGGGTGAGGTAATACCTTTTATTGAACCAACTTCTGTTAGTGAGAGAGAGAAGCTTTGGCACTTACACAGAGCTCTCTGGATGAACTCATCTCTCTCAGGAACAGAAGTTGGTCCAATAAAAGATGTTACCTCTCCCACATTCTCTCAATAAATAAACTGTATTTAGCATGTTAGGCGTTAACTTGTCAGTCATAGACTGCGTGGAAATTATACCAGTGACTGCACAGAGACAGGTTTGCTGGCTAGACAGTTGTTTTTATAATGCAGAGACCAGTAAGGGTACATCTACACTATGGGATTATTCTGATTTTACATAAACCGGTTTTATAAAACAGATTGTATAAAGTCAAGTCCACGCGGCCACACTAAGCACATTAATTCGGCGGTGTGCGTCCATGGTCCGAGGCTAGCGTCGATTTCCGGAGCGTTGCACTGTGGGTAGCTATCCCATAGTTCCCGCAGTCTCCCCCGCCCCTTAGAATTCTGGGTTGAGAGCCCAGTGGCTGATGGGGCAAAAATCATTGTCACTGGTGGTTCTGGGTAAATGTCATCAGTCATTCCTTCCTCCGGGAAAGCAACGGCAGACAATCATTTCACGCCCTTTTTCCCTGGATTGCCGTGGCAGATGCCATAGCATGGCAACCATGGAGCCCGTTCAGCTTTTTTATTTTTTACAGTCACCGTATGTGTACTGGATGCCGCGGACAGAGGCGATACTCCAGTGCTACACAGCAGCATTCATTTGCTTTTGCATGATAGCAGAGATGGTTACCAGTCGTTCTATACCGTCTGCTGCCAGTGTAATTTGGCAATGAGATGACGGTTATCTGTCCTTCTGTGCTGTCTGCTGCTATCATGGGTGCCCCAGGCTGAGAACGGCCGGGGGCGCAAAAACAAAACTGGGGATGACTCCCCGAGTCAATCTCTCCTTTATGGTTTCTAAAAATAGAGTCAGTCCTGCCTAGAATATGGGGCAAATGTACTAGAGAAGCAGTGTATCAGAGAGTACAGCTGCTCTGTGTCAGATCCCGCAGAAATGATGAGCTACATGCCATTCACGGGGGGTGCCCCTGCAACAACCCCACCCGTTGCTTCCCTTCTCCCCCCAACCTTCCTGGGCTACCGTGGCAATGTCCCCCCATTTGTGTGATGAAGTAATAAAGAATGCAGGAATAAGAAACACTGAGTTTTTAGTGACATAAAATGAGGGAGAGGCAGCCTCCCAGTGCTATGATAGTCCAGGCAGGACATTAAGCAGTGTGGGGGAGAGGAGCCCAGCATCCCACTGCTATGATAGTCCAGGCAGTACAGAATCTTTTCTTTACACATGAAAGGGAGGGGGCTGATTGAAGCTCAGCCCCCAGTTGCTATGATGAAGACGGTTACCAGCCGTTCTGTACCATCTACTGGGAATGACCGGGAGTCATTCCTATTTTCACCCAGGCGCCCCCGGCCAGCCTCACCTGAAGCCAGCCAGGAGCACTCACGGGTTGATAAGAAGGACGGTTACCAGTCCTACTGCACCGTCTGCCACCGGGGAGGGGAGAGGAGCGGATACTGCTCTTCACTGCTGCAGCATCGCGTCTACCAGCAGCATTCACTAGACATAGAGTGACATTGAAAGAAGTCAAGAAATGATTTCTTTCCCTTTTCTTTCACGTGGAGGGTGGGAGAGTAAATTGACGAGCTATTCCCTGAACCACACCGGACAGTGTGTTTGAACCTACAGGCATTGGGAGCTCAGTCAAGAATGCAAATACTTTTCGGAGACTGCTGGGGACTGTGGGATAGCTGGAGTCCTCAGTACCCCCTCCCTCCCTCCATGAGCATCCATTTGAGTCTCTGGCTTTCCGTTACGCTTGTCACGCAGCACTGTGTAGCCTGCAGATTTTTTTTTTCAAACGCTTTGGCATTTCGTCTTCTGTAACCGAGCTCTGATAGAACAGAGTTGTCTCCCCATACAGCAATCAGATTCAGTATCTCCCGTATGGTCCATGCTGGAGCATTTTTTGGATTTGGGACTGCATTGCCACCCGTGCTGATCAAGGCTCCACACTGGGCAAACAGGAAATGAAAATCAAAATTTCGCGGGACTTTTCCTGTTTACCTGGCCACTGCATCCGAGCTGAGATCGCTGTCCAGAGCGGTCACAGTGCTGCACTGTGGGATACCGCCCGGAGGCCAATACTGTCAATTTGCGGCCACACTAACCCTAATCCGATATGGTAATACCGATTTCAGCACTACTCCTCTCGTCGGGGAGGAGTACAGAAACCTATTTAAAGAGCCCTTTATATCGATATAAAGGGCCTCATAGTGTGGACGGGTACAGCGTTAAATCGGTTTAACGCTGCTAAAATCGGTTTAAACGCGTAGTGTAGACCAGGCCTCTTTCAGACATTGATAGCTGCAGTTACAAGTTTTATTCTCTAAGGTTATTTGTGCTCAGAGCCAATCTTGAATACTAGAAATATGCCAAGTGACCCGAAAATGCTTTGGGGGAAGTAAGGGATTTTGTCTCATCACTATTTTGGGAAGATGTTTTTTCAGAAATTAGGTTACAGTGTTTCAAGTGGCCATCTTAATCTTTATTAAAAATTTGCTACTCTAGTGCTTGGTAGTATTTTCACAGTTCTCTTTTTTTTTCCTCCTGCTGTTTTCACTACCCTAATTTAAAAATATTTTAGAACAAGTTAAAAACAAACTTACTCCTTGGGTAAGCAGAAAACAAGCCCATGTAGCGGCAATTATGTACATTGCACTTTTAATGGCCTAGACTGGGTTTTTTTCCCTGTTACTCAGAGAATACTTTTCATAAGGTAGACAAAATGTTATTGAAATTCCAGAGACACTTTGCCTTGCTAGCTTCTGACAAATGTTATTGTTCTGCATAACAGATTATGATGATTTTATTCTTAATAGACTATCCAAAGAACTTCTGTTGGATCCACAACAAACCCTGGTCTTCAAAGTATGGCATAAAGCAGGTAAACCACCATGGTGCAATGCAGAGAAGCCCCTGGTTCAGAGCACAGAGTGGGTGATTGGGCTCCTTCCAACAGATGGAGACAGGAATTTCAAAGACATTAGTGGCCTCTCCCTAGGAGAGGGCTGTACTAGCTAAGCAGTCCCATTCATTTCCTGTCTTGCCAAAGTCCCTCCAACTGTGAGAAGCTTTTAGCTAGTTTTAGGGTATGGCTACACTTGCACTTCAAAGCGCCTCTACGGGTGTAGCTTGCAGCGCTGGGAGCCGTGCTTCCAGCGCTGCGGCACTGTTTACACTGAGGGCTTGTCTACATCACAAAGTTGCAGCGCTGGTGAGGGGGTTACAGCGCTGCAACTTAGGAGGTGTACACATCTGCAGGGCATCACCAGCGCTGCAACTCCCTGTTTGCAGCGCTGGCCGTACTCCCGTTTTGTCTCGGGTGTAGAGGATCCAGCGCTGGTGATCCAGCGCTGGTAATCAAGTGTAGACACTTACCAGTGCTTTTCTTGACCTCCGTGGAATAAGCAGGTATCCCAGCATACCTGAGGAAGCCTTTCTGGTAATCAAGCAGGTCTCCTTCCCCAGTTTGCTCTCGTGTTTCCCGAACCCCCGAGCAAGCAGGTCTCCTTCCCTGCGGTTTGCAGGGGGGTTTGGGGAACGCGAGAGCAAACCGCGGCGAAGCTGGTCTCCTTCCCCGGTTTGCTCTCGCGTTCCCCGAACCCCCGTGCAAGCAGGTCTCCTTCCCTGCGGTTTGCAGGGGGGTTCGGGGAACACGAGAGCAAACCGCGGCGAAGCTGGTCTCCTTCCCTGGTTTGCTCTCGCGTTCCCCGAACCCCCGTGCAAGCAGGTCTCCTTCCCTGCGGTTTGCAGGAGGGTTCGGGGAACGCGAGAGCAAACCGCGGCGAAGCTGATCTCCTTCCCCGGTTTGCTCTCGCGTTCCCCGAACCCTCGTGCAAGCAGGTCTCCTTCCCTGCGGTTTGTAGGGGGGTTCGGGGAACGCGAGAGCAAACCGCGGCGAAGCTGGTCTCCTTCCCCGGTTTGCTCTCGCGTTCCCCGAACCCCCCTTGAAGCCGCCCAACAGCACTGCAGTGTGGCCACATCTAACACCACTTGCAGCGCTGGTTGCTGTAAGTGTGGCCACTCTGCAGCACTGGCCCTATACAGCTGTACTAATACAGCTGTAACAACCAGCGCTGCAAAATTGTAGATGTAGACATACCCTGAGGCTTTACAGTGCTGTATCTTGCAGCGCTCGGGGGGTGTTTTTTTCACACCCCTGAGCGCGAAAGTTGCAGCGCTGTAAAGCGCCAGTGTAGCCATGGCCTTAGTTAAGTTTAGGTTTCAAACCTTGCTTCTCACCAAGTTTAAATTGACAGGATTTTAGAAGTCAGATTTTCCTGGGTAGGGGGGATGGATTATTATTTCTCTTCTTCCTTCTATTTGTTCCTTCCAGAGTTAGTTGAAGAGTGTGTTCTGCAATGGCTTACAAACTCCAATGTCTCCTGCTTTCAGCAGAGGCAGGTATCATCCTGCTAATTTATGGCCTCAGTTCCATTTCTCTCCAGAGCCTCATTTTAGGCTTTTTTTGTGGGCCTTCCCCTAATCCTTAGGAAAGCATGTAAGGCCAGGTTCTTACCTGCTCTCATATGTACCAGGCTCATCTCATCAGCCTGAGAGCCTTTAACCCAGCAGCCCACAAATCCTTACAAGTCCAAGCAATTCTAATAAGAGATGTTTGTTTGATTTCCCCTGATTTACTACTTACAGGCATGATTTCAAATAGAATCTTATTTACAGATAAAGATTACAGCTCTGTCAGAAGGTAAACTACTTTGATCCTCTGCCACAGCTGCTCAGGGCTGGACTCCTTTGCCCATTATTACCAAAATGTAACCAAATACTTTTATAGCAGCATGAACATACTTTAAAAAATGATATTCTAGCCAATATTAGCATTTATCGGAACAGTTGGAAGCATTTGGCCATAGACCTTGTGCATGGCAACATACCTAAGTCTGTAGGTATTCACTTTATCCACACATCCTGTTTGTTGTTACAGTGCCAAAGGTACTCACTGTCCCTGTTTCTGTTTGCTCATGTCATTGTTAAACTAGATCCTCCAATGTTTAATTGCTACAAAACAAATTTAAGTTAAAGAAATGCTGTGATGTTGGGGAGATAGCTGCATTTTATTATTTTTTCTCTCCAGTGCTGACTCAAAATACTAATTTTTTAAAATGTATTAAAGTTTAGCTGGCTGATTTTTGCAACAGAAACTTTTATGTTGAGTCTACAAAAAGTGCACAAGCCTGATAGACTTTTGTTCTATTGTTAGAAAACCTCCATTAGCCATTGACAAAATTTCTGCTAAAAGTTTTTTTTTTTTTCCCCCAACAGAACAACTTGAACTGCTGGAGTAACCCAAACAATGTCCTCTTTTGTGTTTGCTGGCAGGATTGTTTGTCCCTGTACCTGCTGACATGTACAGGAGAGAACAGACAAGTTACTGCAATAAACATAACAGTGTAACAATAATCACACACAGGCATTTTAAAAGCTCTTTGAAAATGAAAAGGGAATATCAGTTGGTAAATAGAACCAAAAGAAATCCTAGATCCAGAAGAAGGTCATGGAGCTCCACAAATTGGCCTTAAAAGTTTTTTTTTTCAACTCTCTCGTTTTCCTTTACTCCTCTGTTTTTTCAAAATGTGTTTACTGTTTCCTTCAGCTGTTCAAGCTATCCATGCCTCTTGCATCACTAGCCTTTCTGATATCTCAGTTCATACGTGTATAGCCCTTCGTGTAATAACAGAGGTGAAGTGAAGGCATTGTACCTGCCAATGCAGGAGTTCAGGCCCTCAAGTTACTGTACTTTAAATTCTTACACTCATCTAAGTGCTGGTAATGTCAACAACTGCAATAGCAACAATGAGTTTTTGCAGCTAAGGGGAAGAGAGGAGAACTGGTTTTAAAATGCATTTGTGATTTTTCAAGTCTAAACATGTCTTTGACTAATGATCAGAGATCTTGAATGGTCTCTGGTACATCTGTTTTCTAAATAATTTCAATGGGCTCAAGTTAATGGGTATAGCTATTTAGTATTTCAAATCTACGCCTGCACCCCTACTCATTTCCTTATGTTTTTGGAAGCACCCTGATTCCTTGGTGGTCTGCTGAGGTGTCCCACAGCATCATTCCAACTGTTCCTACCTGGAGTGAAGTAGAAGTGGACAGACCTACAGCTCCCATATCACTAACCATCTATGTTACTTGCAGCCGTAGTACACTTCTGTGTAAACAAATCATTTATACCTGTTCTGGAACTGTGGCTTGCTGGGTGACACTGTTAGCCCACCAGAGAGTGAAACCTGGGATGGAATAGGAAAGCTCGACTTCCTTTTGAACTAAATCTGCAAGACCCTAGAGCAGGGATCGGCAGCCTTTCAGAAGTGATGTGCCGAGTCTTCATTTATTCACTCTGATTTAAAGATTCGTGTGCCAGTAATACATTTAAACATTTTTAGAAGGTCTCTTTCTATAAGTCTATAATATATAACTAAACTATTGTTGTATGTAAAGTAAATAAGCTTTTTAAAATGTTTAAGAATCCTCATTTAAAATTAAATTAAAATGCAGATCGCCCCAGACCAGTGGCCAGAATCCAGGCAGTGTGAGTGCCACTGAAAATCAGCTTGTGTGCCACCTTTGGCATGCATGCCATAGCTTGTCTACCCCTGCCCTAGAGGCTTACCTAGACTTTCTGCCAGGCAGGGAAAGGGTTTGTGAGTGCAATAGCAGTTTTTAGATAATCCTTAATACATGGGTCCTTCACTGTATCTGTTTTAATTTCTTTAACACTGCTGCTATTTTGAACAAGGGAAATATTTAATAGAATAATTAACATGATGTTAAACTAGACAGAAGGACAGAATTATTAGTCTCCAGATGCCTCTCTGACTATTCCTCTTGGATGTGCCCCCTGCAACCCAAACTCAGTTTCTCCAGAACTGAATTCCTGATTTTTGTCTCCCTTCTCTATCACTGTCACCAGCTCCACTAACCTTTCTGTCTCCTAGGCTCACAGCTTTGGTTTAATCTTGGCATCTCTCTTCTTCTCCCCCTTTATAAGCGATTTCTTGGTAGGTCCCATTATTCCTCATCACCATAGTCTGCCCTTTCTTCACTGTCCCCACCACCAAAACCACTTGTCTGGGCCTGGGTCACTTTCTTCTTGATTATTGTAACCTGCTTTCCGACCACCCTGCTTATGTGCTCAGACTCTTGCATTCTATCCAAAAGTCCACTTCCTTCCCTGACCACTCCAGTCACGTCACTGCTTCCTCACATACCTTCCTCATCTTTCTGTTTTTAAGAACATCATATTCAGGCTCTTTGTCCTCAGCTTTAAGGCTGTATGTAATCTTGTTACCACACGTGTCTCTGACATTTCTCCCTCCATTCGTCCCTATGTTGTTGCTTTACAGCTTCCTTATTTTCCTCCTTCCCCATCTTAGGCCATGGCTACACTGGCGCTTTACAGCGCTGCAACTTTCGCGTTCTGGGGTGTGAAAAAAACACACCCCTGAGCGCTGCAAGATACAGCACTGTAAAGCCTCAGTGTAAACAGTGCTCCCAGCACTGCAAGCTACACCCGTAGAGGATGTGTAGTACGTGCAGTGCTGGGAGAGCTCTCTCCCAGCGTTGGCGCTGCGACCACACTCGAAACTTCAAAGTGCTGCCGCGGCAGCGCTTTGAAGTACAAGTGTAGCCAGACCAGACGTTTCATGTCTACACTCCTATTCCCGCCTGCATTTGAAACCTTTTCCCTCTCCTTGTCCAGAAGACATCCTGTCCTCTCCTTCAACCCCTCCTAAAAACCCACTCCTTCCAGGTGTTGTTTCTACTTTGTTCTCAGCCTTCAGAATCCCCACTCCCTGTTTACCTGAACTTGGCCTTTGCCTTTTGTGTTCTCTGCTTACTATATGCTTTTTGAGGTTTGCTCTGTAAAGCTGGGTAAAGTTTCAGGGCTGTGTAACTGATTGTTTTAAACTGTGCAAATGTTACACTTGCACACCTTAGTTTTAACCCCGTGATTTACACTCTTTCTTTCCCCACAGATGTTGAGCGAGTGATAGGATTTGCATCTGTGGATCTCTCGCCCCTTCTTTCTGGCTTCCAGTTAGTCTGTGGGTGGTACAATATTACAGACTTCAGTGGACAATGCAGAGGGCAGATTAAAGTAGCTATTTCCCCTCTTGAAAGTATAATTCATCTCAAAGAAGTAAGGCAGGCAAGGATTCGGACCAAAGCACCAGGTTCTTCAGTATGTACTCCAGTTTCTTTCTGTTCACAAATCTGATTTCGTTCCTAATAACCACCAATGAATTTTCTGGATTCACAAAGTGAAAAGTTAACTATACATACAGCATTGTGTAGTGGATTGAGCATGGCTTTACAGATGCTAGAAATTCCTGAATTCTCAATTTTAAAAACTTATTTATATTATAATAAATGTACCTAGACACCCGAGCCCCATTATTCTAGGTATTGAACAAATATCTATCAGAGAGAGTCCCTGCCCCACAAAGCTTGCAATATAAGTGAAAAAGATATGCCTGTATGAAGTTATTACATGTAGCATATAAGATGACTATAAACTAAAAACATATTTTTTCTCTATTTTCAGTTTCTTTACTGGTGTATTTGATAGCACTCTGCATGTAGTCAGTTTCACATAGTTGTTTAGTCAGTTTGTCCTATTGTTTCACACGGTGACAGGGGAGAGAGACTTTATTTTAACTATGAAGGTATGATTGTAAAAACATGAAAAATGGTAGCAGGACTTGTTGGTGTAGAACCTGCCTTATTTTTAACTAATGTTTATAAAACAATCCCGATTTCAAGTTGGTTTGTTCCCATTGGTCAGTCTTTGTAAAGTGCTTTGAAAACGTAAAGCAGTATATAAACTTAAGTTTATACTGTTGGTTAGTTCAGTGAAGTCTCACATTTATTTCTCCTTATTCTTGCTGTTGCAGATTCCTGCACACAGTCCTTTTTCATTCCAGGCAAGGGCCTTGTGTACTGCATTCCCCAGCTATGTTACAAGACACTCTGGACAACTGTTTAATACTTCATCAAAGGATGCTGATTTTACTACTCAGGAGCGGTAAGAAAACTGATACAAGACTATCTCTGGAATAAAATAAGAGTAAATATTTATTGTTTTCAGAGCTTGAAAGCTACACTGACACCTACCAGCCCAAATTCTAAGTCTGCTGACCAGGGTGAAATATACCTGGTGCCACGCCTCTCACTCCAGATCCATGCCCCTGTGATTAAAGGACTAAAACAGATGTGTGCAGTACTTGCATTTAATTTTAAGACTCAGTCAATTTTCTACTAAATATACTTTTGATTGAATGTCCCAAGAGATGCCAATCTCCTAATGTCCTGATACCAATTCCTTATTACAACATCACAGTCGCTTCCCAGTGAAGCACCCAGCTGCTTCTTTCACTCCCTAGGCCCCTAGATATAATGTAGTACCACTGCCAAGAGGCTGCTGTTTTCCTCTGCCATGTGGGGTAAGGATGGGTGTCTGACATCTCTGTGTATTTTGTCATGATTCTTTTCGTTGTCACCAAATGAGGGGTGAAGAGGCATGCCCAGATTGCACATCCCTGAGACTGGCTTTGGTAAACACCTTGCAGTAATTTCTGCTTACTCTTGCTAAAAACAGATGCTATGGGGACATCCCTTTTGTTCATAGCTGTTACTAGCAGTAACTGCAGCTCACAGTGAGCAAATGGAAGAAAGTGGATTACTTCATGGCCTGCTTGTTCAGAGTATGTGGAAGGTAATCCTTCTTCCTAGAAGCAGCCTGCTAGGCAAGGTTTTATTAACTCTGTCTGTTGAAGTTTGCAAAGAGTACCGGCACCGGCAAATAGTGCTCCTTCTTCATCTGAATAACTGGCTGTTTAGATCCAGGCCATGTCTACATCTAAAATTTTGCAGCGCTGGTTGTTACAGCTGTATTAGTACAGCTGTATAGGGCCAGCGCTGCAGAGTGGCCACACTTACAGCAACCAGCGCTGCAAGTGGTGTTAGATGTGGCCACACTGCAGCGCTGTTGGGCGGCTTCAAGGGGGGTTCCGGGACGAGAGAGCAAACCGGGAAAGGAAACCAGCTTCGCCGCGGTTTGCTCTCTCGGTCCCGGAGCCAGCCAGCAAACCGCAGGGAAGGAGACCTGCTTGCTCGGGGTTCCGGGACCGAGAGAGCAAACCGGGAACGCCGCGGTTTGCTCTCTCGGTCCCGGAGCCAGCCAGCAAACCGCAGGGAAGGAGACCTGCTTGCTCGGGGTTCCGGGACCGAGAGAGCAAACCGGGAACGCCGCGGTTTGCTCTCTCGGTCCCGGAGCCAGCCAGCAAACCGCAGGGAAGGAGACCTGCTTGCTCGGGGTTCCGGGACCGAGAGAGCAAACCGCGGCGAAGCTGGTTTCCTTTCCCGGTTTGCTCTCTCGGTCCCGGAGCCAGCCAGCAAACCGCAGGGAAGGAGACCTGCTTGCTCGGGGTTCCGGGACCGAGAGAGCAAACCGGGAACGCCGCGGTTTGCTCTCTCGGTCCCGGAGCCAGCCAGCAAACCGCAGGGAAGGAGACCTGCTTGCTCGGGGTTCCGGGACCGAGAGAGCAAACCGCGGCGTTCCCGGTTTGCTCTCTCGGTCCCGGAACCCCGAGCAAGCAGGTCTCCTTCCCTGCGGTTTGCTGGCTGGCTCCGGGACCGAGAGAGCAAACCGGGAAAGGAAACCAGCTTCGCCGCGGTTTGCTCTCTCGGTCCCGGAACCCCGAGCAAGCAGGTCTCCTTCCCTGCGGTTTGCTGGCTGGCTCCGGGACCGAGAGAGCAAACCGCGGCGTTCCCGGTTTGCTCTCTCGGTCCCGGAACCCCGAGCAAGCAGGTCTCCTTCCCTGCGGTTTGCTGGCTGGCTCCGGGACCGAGAGAGCAAACCGCGGCGTTCCCGGTTTGCTCTCTCGGTCCCGGAACCCCGAGCAAGCAGGTCTCCTTCCCTGCGGTTTGCTGGCTGGCTCCGGGACCGAGAGAGCAAACCGCGGCGAAGCTGGTCTCCTTTCCCGGTTTGCTCTCTCGGTCCCGGAACCCCGAGCAAGCAGGTCTCCTTCCCTGCGGTTTGCTGGCTGGCTCCGGGACCGAGAGAGCAAACCGGGAAAGGAAACCAGCTTCGCCGCGGTTTGCTCTCTCGGTCCCGGAACCCCGAGCAAGCAGGTCTCCTTCCCTGCGGTTTGCTGGGTGGCTCCGGGACCGAGAGAGCAAACCGGGAAAGGAAACCAGCTTGATTACCAGAGGCTTCCTCCTTCCACGGAGGTCAAGAAAAGCGCTGGTAACTGTCTACATTGGATTACCAGCGCTGGATCACCAGCGCTGGATCCTCTACACCCGAGACAAAACGGGAGTACGGCCAGCGCTGCAAACAGGGAGTTGCAGCGCTGGTGGTGCCCTGCAGATGTGTACACCTTCAAAGTTGCAGCGCTGTAACTCCCTCACCAGCGCTGCAACTTTCTGATGTAGACAAGCCCCCAGATTGGTCCTTGCAAGCTGGCACCTATATCTGTGGGCTGCACTTCTGTGTTAAAAAGGAAGATGTCTGCAATCTACTCTATTATGATGCGAATTAGGTGCAGTTCTCAGACTTTTTGTGAATTCCTAATGCCATTCTTGCCAAATTTTGCATGCTCTGGGCTTAATCCATTAATGCTTCTTTAATGATGCAGGGGGAGTATTTTTAACAGGCTTTGATATATTTAGTTGGCAGATCTTTCATAGGTAGAGATGTGCTGGTGCATGTTGTCAAAGTTAGACTCAGGGCTCACAGTTTGTCAGACCACTCTGTTTTATTAGCACAGCGCTCTGCTAATAACATCCAGATAATGTGAGCACCATGCAAGACACAAACTATCTTATTTATACAGATAAAAGAGCGAGCACTTAGCAAGATAACAAAGGAAGCAGAATCTGATAAGTTTACCTGGGCTAGGCATGCATATCTTATTTCCTTACTAACTATTACCGATCTTCTGTTAATGTTTCGCCATTAGCACCCTTGTTTATGCCTAATGTTTCTTTTCCTGGCACCTGTATTTCAACATTGCTTATTTCTACTTAAAGGTACATACAACATTTCTTTAATCCATTCTTATTTTTACAATTTAATTTATTCTACTTTCACAATGTATATAAATATATACCCATTTTTAGCAGAATTAGTCCAACAGAGACATGGACGCCTCGTCATGAAGAGCACATGCAAAATGTTCGCAGATTTCATGAGTCCTTGCAGCAGGTGGAAGGGAATGCACAAAGGGCTGGAAGATTAGATTCCCTGTCACATTCATCACGTACTTCACTTCTAACTGCTCTCAGGTAAAGCAAACCCTTGGCTACCAGTGTAGTATACAGCTTTAGGTTCACAAAGTAAATCTTGAAGTTTTGCAATTCTTGCATCCTCTTTTAAAATAAACTAAAATTAATATAGTAATCTTATGAAACTGTGTGTTAGGGTATGTCTACATCTAAAATTTTGCAGCGCTGGTTGTTACAGCTGTATTAGTACAGCTGTATAGGGCCAGCGCTGCAGAGTGGCCACACTTACAGCAACCAGCGCTGCAAGTGGTGTTAGATGTGGCCATACTGCAGCGCTGTTGGGCGGCTTCAAGGGGGGTTCGGGGAACGCGAGAGCAAACCGGGGAAGGAGACCAGCTTCGCCGCGGTTTGCTCTCACGTTCCCCGAACTCCCCTGCAAACCGCAGGGAAGGAGACCTGCTTGCACGGAGGTTCGGGGAACGCGAGAGCAAACCAGGGAAGGAGACCAGCTTCGCCGCGGTTTGCTCTCGCGTTCCCCGAGTCCCCCTGCAAACCGCAGGGAAGGAGACCTGCTTGCACGGAGGTTCGGGGAACGCGAGAGCAAACCGGGAAAGGAGACCAGCTTCACCGCGGTTTGCTCTCGCGTTCCCCGAACCACTCTGCAAACCGCAGGGAAGGAGACCTGCTTGTTCGGGGAACGCGAGAGCAAACCAGGGAAGGAGACCAGCTTCGCCGCGGTTTGCTCTCGCGTTCCCCGAACCACCCTGCAAACCGCAGGGAAGGAGACCTGCTTGCTCGGGGTTCGGGGAACGCAAGAGCAAACCGGGGAAGGAGACCAGCTTGATTACCAGAGGCTTCCTCAGGTATGCTGGGATACCTGCTTATTCCATGGAGGTCAAGAAAAACGCTGGTAAGTGTCTACACTTGATTACCAGCGCTGGATCACCAGCGCTGGATCCTCTACACCCGAGACAAAACGGGAGTACGGCCAGCGCTGCAAACAGGGAGTTGCAGCGCTGGTGATGCCCTGCAGATGTGTACACCTCCTAAGTTGCAGCGCTGTAACCCCCTCACCAGCGCTGCAACTTTGTGATGTAGACAAGCCCTGAGTGGTATAGTACTGTAACTTAACAGCAGTATTAAAACAAGACTGGAATATTGAGGGTTGCTACAGGTTAGATTTGTCCCGCTTTGGCAGAGCTGTGAGAAGTCTCAGGACTGGAGAGAAGCAATGTTTGCAAATCAAGACTGAATACTTAGCACTATCCATCTCTGTCATCCTGTAACTTAACTTACTCTGTTACCAAAAGTCCTCTCTAAGCTAAGAGGAAAACAAACAAACCTTGTAAGCATTTTGATCACACACAAAACTCAAAGTTTTAACTGATTTACGTGAGGTTCCCTTTATTTTTTCCTGTTTGGCTAAGAAAGAATAATTTCTAGGCTGGAATCTTATGGATTAAATTTTTGGCTGGATAATAGTTTTTTAGCCTAGTTCTAAACCTTAGGAAATCAAGGTTAATTAGCCAGGTATTTATACATTATGAATCTTTGTTTCTCTTATATGGCTTACAGAAGAAACTTGACTGAGCTGGATGAGATTCAGAGATACTTCAGTCAGAAATTAACCAACTCTTTCCCTGATGATGGCTATGGCAGCACATCAAAGAGAAATCGGGAACAGCAGGATGGGGATTGCCAAGAGTTTGGGACCAGAATAGTAGATCCTGATGGACACCATCTTTTGGAAAAATCTAGTCACTTGGTCTCTCAAGTCAGCACTCTGATCAATGGTAAGAAGTTACCTTGTTTTGAATACTTTACCAAGAGCCATGGACACTAGGTAATCCCTTGTTTTAAATCCCCTCTGTAAAGTGGCCCCAAAACTCCTGACACAATTTTTCCCAATCTTTAATTTTAAGACCACCAACCTCTAACAGACGACTAATTTGTGCTGGTCCCCGAGGCAGTTGCTCCAGTTCTGTAGTGGTAGTGTTGGAATCTTAGCTGACAAGCCCATTATGTAAATACAACATTAGGAAGGTGAGAGTAAATAGCAGTTAGTGATTGGTTTCTGTCCTGTTAATTATATTCTAGCCTACCTAAATTTCCCTATATAATTTCAGATGTATCTATTCTTCATTAGTAGTGCTGATAAATTTTGTACCACATTTTCTACAGAAGTGGATATGCAGCAGTAGTGAGTCAAGGCAAATATCTTTGCTTCCCATGGTGGTTTTAAAGTCTCCATCTCTTCACTCCACCCAACCTCTTAAACCACCTATCGACTTACTGCCCTTCCTTGGCATCATCCTTGTTACTGTTTGCAGTTAATTTCATATTAGCCTAGTCGTCTATGGCCATTGTGATTAGCAAGTTGGCTGGGAATCCCAAGTGTCTGTTGTGCCTTTTTATAGTAAATTAGTGGGTAGAAGAGAGACTGTCATCAGTATGAAGCAGGCTGTCTGCAGTATCTACCTCTGTCTACCCTCTAGGGTTGGCACTGTGCCACCATCTCCCATGTTACAAGGCCGTTCCTTCTGGTATTGATTCTGATGCCACTTATTCCTGTTCGCTAGACTTTGCCTTCTTTGTCCTGCTCTCCTCAGTGTACTATTTTCTTTGCTTCTCTTGCCCCACCTTCCACATATCTCTCAGATGCTCTTCTTATTCTTTTTCCCAGTGTGCCCACCCTCACCCCGTCCCACTTGTCATATCCTCTTTAAATCTTATTTTAAACCTGTTTGTCTCCAAGAGTGCTGATTTGACATTTACCCTGATAAGTTCAGCTAAATACCAGTGGCCTAATTCCTGAAAGATTTTGATGAAATGAGGTACTTCTGATCTCTAACTAGAAACTAAAAATAGATTTCCATATTATTAAAATAAATTGTAAATGGCTAAGACATGGCTGTATCACAGGAGGCTGTTTATATTTAGACTCCTAGGCCAATCAACCTTTCCTTTCCCCCGCTTCCTACATTATATAGATGATGCATGCAGCTTTTCATTTTTAATATTGAAATATATAGTTTTTGTAACTTTTGCACTATAACAAATCAGTGTTCTCTTGTGCCTTTCAGTTGGTCTAAATATTTAATTGGCAATCATTTAAGTGGGTTCTCATTTGATTTCTAATATAGAAATAGATAGAAGCATGCAGATTGCCATCAGATATGCAAAACTAGAGAGTATCAATGAGAGCTATGTCCTCTAGCCCTGTTCCATAGGCTTGTCGAAGCTAGTGGTAGAAAAGGTAACTAGGTGATCTAGTTCCCATCTCCTGTTTCTGGCCAATGTAGCACTGTTTCCTTGTTGCTAGTGGTTTTTGTCCAGACTGGTTATAAATGCCCCAGCAATGGAGGCTGTTCACTTTCTCTTGGGAGACTGTTCCACTAAAAGGTCTCGATGGCAGTGAGTGGAAAAAGAGGCAACTTTTTTCCTCATAGTCAACTTTTCTTTTCCTCAATTTCATCGCAGTACTTCTCATTATTCTGCCCTATACGCCATAAACAAATTCCCCTCCCCTTCTCAGTGTTTGCACCCTTCTGACATTTGTGAACTGTTATCAAGCACCATCCCCTTCCCATTGTTCCAATTTTTATTTGCCCAAGCTTTACATACTTAGCTCCTTTAATCATTCATTGCATATGTGGCTATTCACAAGTGGTGCAGCTATAGCTGTACTAAAGAGCAAAGATCAGAGCTGCAGCCTTCATCTCCTATATGTGCTGATGCTGTTAACCATCTATCAGATTTGCAGACTATAACGAAAAATACCAAAGAATCTTCAAATGTGCTTCAAGACAATATCAGAAATTCAGGCACTAAACATGCCCTTCATGTCGTATCGGGTCAAAAGGATGGAGCAGTGAGAACTGAGATGCACCAAGACCAATCAAGAATGGAATTGCTAAGTGCCCACATAGATACACCATCTTTATTCTCTCTTGGAAGGTCTGCATTTGGGAGAGGTATGCTCTATGAATTTCTAGACCAAGCCGCTGCCACTGAAAACGAGCATCCTGTGTCCTTAGACCACATCCAGACAGAGGAGGATACACATGCCATCCGGTCCAACAGTGATGAAGAGTATGAAGAGGATGTCATAGAACCAAGGACTCTGAATGAAATAACTACTGTAACTGACAAAACCAGCCCCTGGTCCAGCATTGTATCTGAAGGGGAGCCAGGCCCTGACAGCCAGCCAATAGAGTTGAGAAATGAGGACCAAAACTCAGTGACTACTGAATGCTTACAAAAAGGAGCGAGTATAAGAAGTAGCTCTGTGTCCAGTATACTGGAGAACAACTACCCAAGTATGCCCAGCTCTGCTAGATCCTGTGCTAGTCCCTATATTGAAGAGGATGCGGCATGTGTTGTGAAAAAAGGCCTTGAAGGTCCAAACAGTGATACTGAAGCAGCTGATTCAGAGCTGTTTCAGCCTGCATGTTTACCCAAAATGCATCAAGCAGATGTTGAGTCATTAGAAAAAGAGAATGTCAATCACAATAGAGCAATTGAAGCCCAAGAAGCAGAACAAGACAAAGAGTTTCATGCAAGATCTGGAGAACCGTTGGATTTACCAGGCGGTGGAGATTTTGGTGTGGCCAAGACCATTGCCAGAGAAAGAAAGGAGAAAAGCAGTGAGTATTTAGATGCAGACTATCAAGGTGAGGAAGGAAGTGAGTCTGATGAAGGGACGCATATTCAGAATTTATCTGCACAGTCAGAGTCTACAAGAAATAGCGGGAGCTGCTCTGATGAGAGCCGTGAGGACTTGCCTGAAGAGTCAGAAAAGTCTGTGAAACCTAGTATTGTGTTGTATCCTTTGTCTTTTTCATCAAGTGCAGATTGCATGCTAAGAAATAGTGAGTGGCTCTATTAGAACGTAATTGGTGATCACCACCACTATGATTTGGGTTACATTTTCCTTTTAAACCTCTTTTGGGAGGTGTAAAATTTATCTGCCGGTATAAAGTTTAACAGGCAAGGATTCAACCTAACCACAATTGTGTGTTGTACCAATTTTTGTGTGTGAACTTTCAAGCTCTTGTTTTAGCCATTGTCTGGCAAAATGCTTCTTGTTTACACTGTTCCTTTTTTCCTGATTAATTTAAACTAATGTTAAAGCTGGATGGAAACTGATGGATCCCCAAACACTTGGATCCCATGTTGGTCTGTCACTTGTAAGCAAATTAGTGTTAGTTAACCAGAGGGTTAGTCCATTTTAATCAAAAACTTAATTTTCAATAACAGTTGGCAATTAATACATGATCAATTCCAACCCTGCCTGCCCCCTCCCACCTGCCAGTGTCTTCCCAAACACTACGTGGAGCAAACTGGATGCAGCTTTCTTTAATGGGAAAATTTGTGTCTCGAACAACTCTGTTGTGCATAGGTTTAACAATAGTCCCCCAATTAAAGGTCCTCTTATAAACTGCATGTGTTGTAATACTTGGGCACAATTGAATGGATTAGGGTCACAGTTTTAGTCCTAACCTGTAGTACTTTTGGAAGTGTCAAAATTATCAAATTTAGTTTTATTGCAGCCAGTAGCACCTTGTATTGTGATCCTAGGAGACTTCACAATTTGGTCCTAGCTATTATTTGAATGGAAGACCTCCAAGGAATACCTGGGAGCTGTAGGAAGTGGGGATTCAGTATGTAGCATTCTTCCCACTTAAACCAGAATTGATGTCCCAGCAGCGTATTGGGAAGCATTCTTCTGCTGTCATTCAGGTGATCTGTAATAGGGCTCCTGATCATTTGTGGCCATTAATTCCCATAACACTTTTGCAAGGATTAGGCATATTCATCTCAGCATCTCAATCACATTTCAGTCTGGCTAATTACATCCTGCCTACTTGCATTTTTCCAAACAGCGTGAACTGAAAGCTGTTTTTCACTTCTTGCCAACAAAACAATTATGTAATGTTGATGTGCGCTATTGCAGCTTGCCATGTTTCCTTTATTTTAAAAGTGACTTAAATAACTTTCTTTTTTTAATTAATGAAAAAGAGTTGCCACATTTCAGTAATGGTCAAAGTAATACCTGTATTTCACATACCACCTTTTGTAAAGCATGTTGGATTTTTCAGAATAAAGCTCTACAGGAGTGTCAGATTACATTAATGTTCTGTACTCTGTGGAGCTATGCAACAGAACTGAGTGATCTGAATGATATAGTGTTCAGAAATTTAAAAATAAATAGGTTTATTTAGAAAATGATGGATCTATTAAGAACAGCTTTTGTGATGATGCTGAATCCAAATGCATAACTACAGAGTTTTCTATAATTGTAAAACACTGCAAGATGTTATTGCTTAACAGCTCTGTTCAGACCAGATCCTATTGTCATTCCTAACTTTTTTCTTCCACCCCAACATTTGGAAGTCTCCATGAGAATGCTCAATATTTCTTCTTCTTGCCCATCTGCCACAGCTAATAAAGTAAGTACAGTATGGTGAACTCTTAATCTTTTACAGTTCTATCTAAATGACAGCCCTCCTCCCTGACAAGATGTTAAATGGAAGTTCCTTCTGCTGTTCTTTGGCTTGCAAGTTTTACATAAGAGATCCCATAGCAGTTTTCAAAAAGGGTAGGTGTGAACCAGGTTGTTCATGATGAACATTTCCCCTGTCAGTGGAACCACTTTCCAGGGTTTGAGGCTGTGTTAGCTATGGTATTGCAGCATATATAATAGCTACTATATTTGCCTATCTAGTCATTGTTCTGATTCTCCTGTCACACTGGGGCACATCAGAAATAATTCCATTGAAGTCTATGAGATCTGCAGGTGCTCAGCACTTCTTAAAATCAGGCCATTCCTACCTAGGCACTGAAATTCATACTAAGGCACATAACTTTAAATACCCAGCTCCTAAAACTGATGGGTATGTCTACATCTATAATTTTGCAGCGCTGGTTGTTACAGCTGTATTAGTACAGCTGTATAGGGCCAGCGCTGCAGAGTGGCCACACTTACAGCAACCAGCGCTGCAAGTGGTGTTAGATGTGGCCACACTGCAGCGCTGTTGGGCGGCTTCAAGGGGGGTTCGGGGAACGCGAGAGCAAACCGCAGGGAAGGAGACCTGCTTGCACGGGGGTTCGGGGAACGCGAGAGCAAACCACAGGGAAGGAGACCTGCTTGCACGGGGGTTCGGGGAACGCGAGAGCAAACCGGGGAAGGAGACCAGCTTCGCCGCGGTTTGCTCTCGCGTTCCCCGAACCCCCCTGCAAACCGCAGGGAAGGAGACCTGCTTGCTCGGGGATTCGGGGAACGCGAGAGCAAACCTCACGGAAGGAGACCTGCTTGCTCGGGGATTCGGGGAACGCAAGAGCAAACCGCAGGGAAGGAGACCTGCTTGCACGGGGGTTCGGGGAACGCGAGAGCAAACCGGGGAAGGAGACCAGTTTCGCCGCAGTTTGCTCTCGCGTTCCCTGAACCCCCCTGCAAACCGCAGGGAAGGAGACCTCCTTGCACGGAGGTTCGGGGAACGCGAGAGCAAACCGGGGAAGGAGACCAGCTTCGCCGCGGTTTGCTCTCGCGTTCCCCGAGCCCCCCTGCAAACCGCAGGGAAGGAGACCTGCTTGATTACCAGAGGCTTCCTCAGGTATGCTGGGATACCTGCTTATTCCACGGAGGTCAAGAAAAGCGCTGGTAAGTGTCTACACTTGATTACCAGCGCTGGATCCTCTACACCCGAGACAAAACGGGAGTACGGCCAGCACTGCAACTTTGTGATGTAGACAAGCCCTGAATCTATAATTACTGCTAACACAGTTATGCTTTTTAGGTCAAAGGACTCTGGGCTTAACAGGTGTGTTTACAGCAGAAAGCTGCTCTGATCCTCAAGTGTCAGAATATCATTCTTCAACTGACATGGAGAGAGTAGTAGAATCTTAGAAGTATTCATAAATCATACAATAAGTTTATTGGGTGCTTTTTCTATGTTTTAAAATTTCTGTGTGCAAAAACATATTTGCTTGTGGTGTGCTGCTTTGTGAGGGAATAGGGGCATTATAACTTTCAGAAATCTTTAGGATGTCAGTTTTTATGAGGACTAAATACTGTTTGCATCTAGCAATGAACATAGAAAATCAGTGTTAATTTCACTGATGCAGATCTTGGTACTGCAACAGATGGGCTGTTTGCTACCACGCCCAGCAGAAGTAATGTGTTCATTCCTCTCCCTTTGACCTATGGAAACCAATGCTGAACAGAACATTTACGTAACAAGGAACATCTTGCTTAGCTAAGCAGAACAAAAACAGGCAGAACCTAATGGCCCTGAAGTAATAAATCTACCTGAAATTGGCAAATATGTTTACAGTATTGTCACTACACCTGGGATTGCTGATTTGAGTATTAATTTTTTCTGAATTTTGCTCTCTATGTATCAGCCAAATTGTGGTTCATTTTTAGGAGTAAAATTCTCTTTACCAGTCTTACAAACATTGTTTCCCTGAAGTAATTAAAAATTCTCCTCCTCTGGAGCTTTCAGAAGTTTTTAGGGTCAGGTAGCCTTTTTGATTTGACTTCCTGTTTCTGTAATTAATGAATGACTTGAATGCAAGCTGTTTTCATTCAGGTAAGCACTTTTTTTTTCACTCTGCAGAGTAACTCATTCCTAATCGTAATATAAATAAATATCAAAGGAGCCTCTCAGTCCTAGGATGCTTCAAAGACTCAAACTTAGAGCTTGACTGTAATGAGCGGTCATGAATTTCCCTTATTGTTTATCAAGATTACTTTTTGTATTGTGTATATATATTCTGGATGAAACCTGGAAGAATTTTAACAATATTCTGCTCCAAATCCATCCCCAAAACTCTTTCACTTAGCTTTCTGTTGCTAATCTCTGATCCCGTTCTATCTCATGAAGAACTGCTCTCTAACAGTCTTCTTCACTGCAGAGTAAATTTGGGCTCTAACTCCGGTGTTGCCCCTAACTCACCTCCTGTCCATGTACACAATCTCTCATCAAAGCAGACTTTAACTCCCTCAGGGAAATAGATGGGCAGGATCCCCTGGGAGAATAACATGAGGGGGAAAAGAGTCCAGGAGAGCTGGCTGTATTTTAAAGAATCCTTATTGGGGTTGCAGGAACAAACCATCCCGATGTGTAGAAAGAATGGTAAATATGGCAGGCAACCAGCTTGGCTTAACAGTGAAATCCTTGCTGATCCTGAACACAGAAAAGAAGCTTACAAGAAGGGTCAAGTATCAGAGGTGTAGCCTTGTTAGTCTGGATCTGTAAAAGCAGCAAAGAATCCTGTGGCACCTTATAGACTAACAGACGTTTTGGAGCATGAGCGTTCATGGGTGAATACATGCATCCATCCGACGAAGTGGGTATTCACCCATGAAAGCTCATGCTCCAATATGTCTGTTAGTCTATACGGTGCCACAGTACTCTTTGCTGCTTTTACAAGAAGTGGAAGATTGGACAAATGACCAGGGAGGAGTATAAAAATATTGCTCAGGCATGCAGAAGTGAAATCAGGAAGGCCAAATAACACTTGGAGTTGCAGGTAGCAAGGGATGTTATGAGTAACAAGAAGGGTTTCTTCAGGTATGTTAGCAACAAGAAGAAAGTCAAGGAAAGTGTGGGCTCCTTACGGAATGAGGGAGGCAACCTAGTGACAGAGGATGTGGAAAAAGCTAATGTACTCAATGGTTTTTTTGCCTCTGACGAACAAGGTCAGCTCCCAGAGTGCTGCACTGGGCAGCACAGCATGGGGAGGAGGTGACCAACCCTCTGTGGAGAAAGAAGTAGTTCAGGAATATTTAGAAAAGCTGAACGAGCACAAGTCCATGGGACCAGATGCGCTGCATCCGAGGGTGCTAAAGGAGTTGGTGGATGTGATTGCAGAGCCATTGGCCATTATCTCTGAAAACTCATGGCGATCGGGGGAGGTCCTGGATGACTGGAAAAAGGCTAATGTAGCCCCCATCTTTAAAAAAGGGAAGGAGGAGGATCTGGGGAACTACAGGCCAGTCAGCCTCACCTCAGTCCCTGGAAAAATCATGGAGCAGGTCCTCAAGGAATCAATTCTGATGCACTTAGAGGAGAGGAAAGTGAACAGGAACAATCAGCATCGATTCACCAAGGGCACGTCATGCATGACTAATCTAATTGCCTTCTATGAGGAGATAACTGGGTCTGTGGATGAGGGGAAAGCAGTGGACATGTTATTCCTTGACCTTAGCAAAGCTTTTGATATGGTCTCCCACAGTATTCTTGCCGCCAAGTTAAAGTATGGCCTGGATGAATGGACTATAAGGTGACTAGAAAGCTGGTTAGATTGTTGGTCTCAACGGGTAGTGATCAATGGCTCCATGTCTAATTGGCAACCAGTATCAAGCGGAGTGTCCCAGGGGTCGGTCCTGGGGCTGGTTTTGTTCAATATCTTCATTAATGATCTGGAGGATGGCGTGGACTGCACTCTCAGCAAGTTTTCAGATTATACTAAACTGGGAGGATGACACTAAGCTGGTAGATACGCTGGAGGGTAGGGATAGGATACAGAGGGACCTAGACAAATTAGAGGACTGGGCCAAAAGAAATCTGAGGTTCAACAAAGGCAAGTGCAGAGTCCTGCATTTCGGATGGAAGAATCCCATGCACTCCTATAGATTAGGGACCGAGTAGCTAGCAGGGCTGGCTCCAGGCACCAGCATCCCAAGCAGGTGCTTGGGACGGCAGTCTGCAAGGGGCGGTAGTCCCTGTGTTTTTGCCCCCAAGCAGCACGCTGAATTGCCTCTGCAGAAGGCAGGGGCAGTCTGTGTGCCATTAGGGCAGCATCCCGTTTCCACAGTGGTGGCAATTCAGCAGCCGCTTCAGCTGCTGAAGACAGAAGCTGCCTCTGAATTGCCGCCACTGCGGAAACGGGCGTGCTGGCCTAACGGCACACAAACTGCCCCTGCTTTCTGCGGCAGCAATTCGGCGCGCTGCCTGGGGCAGCAAAAACAGTAGAGCTGGCCCTGGTGGCTAGGCAGCAGTTCTTCAGAAAAGAACCTAGGGGTTAGTGGACAAGAAGCTGGATATGAGTCAGCAATGTGCCCTTGTTGCCAAGAAGGCTAACAGCATTTTGGGCTGTATAAGTAGGGGAATTGCCAGCAGATTGAGGGACGTGATCATTCCCCTCTATTCGGCATTGGTGAGGAGTCATCTTGAGTACTGTATCCAGTTTTGGGCCCCACACTACAAGAAAGATGTGGAAAAATTGGAAAGAGTCCAGCTGAGGGCAACAAAAATGATTAGGGGGCTGGAGCACATGACTTATGGGGAGAGGCTGAGGGAACTGGGATTGTTTAGTCTGCAGAAGAGAAGAATGAGGGTGGATTTGATAGCTGCTTTCAACTACCTGAAAGGGGGTTCCAAAGAAGATAGATCTAGACTGTTCTCAGTGGTAGCAGATGACAGAACAAGGAGTAATGGTCTCAAGTTGCAGTGGGGGAGGTTTAGGTTGGATATTAGGAACAACTTTTTACTAGGAGGGTAGTGAAGCACTGGAATGGGTTACCTAGGGAGGTGGTGGAATCTCCTCCTTTAGAGGTTTTTAAGGTCAGACTTGACAAAGCTCTGGCTGGGATGATTTAGTTGAGGATTGGTCCTGCTCTGAGCAAGGGGTTGGACTAGATGACCTGCTGAGGTCCTTTCCAGTCCTGATATTCTATGATCCCAGTTTGATGTTGCTTTAAACTCAGGCTGGCTGTCGCAGCTGGGAATGTAGCTTTCACTCCTGCTGGTAACCCACCATTTTGCAGTGAAGACGGAGGCTAAATCACTTGAGTGCTGGTGGTTCTCCAGTGCCTTCCCACAAATCCCTCTATGTGCCCAGATGGACAAACAAGTTCTCCCACAATTCACTGGGAAAGAATCAGTGGCTAACGCTGAGCACCCCTGAGAAGCCATGAGTACCTGCAACACCAGTGCAAATCAGTGAGGGTTGAGGGGATACCTTTCTTCACAGGATCGGACCTTTAGGCAGGAAATTCCTCAGGCGAATGCTCTTGGTGATTTACAAATACATAGGGAGAGATCCACATCTATGACTTCATAAACAATAAAATACTGTTGTTTGAATCTACTCTTTATCCAGCTACTAAATGAATAGTTAAAGTTAGAACATAGAAAGTCAAGCCTGAATGAGTCCTTTCAGCCACTGCCATTATAGAAATGATTAATAATAATTAGGAAGAATGTTACACAAATAGTGTTGAATTAGTAATTTTTCTCATTTTAAACAAGGTTAATTCCAGGGGTATTTTATTATTAGCATTAACAGTGGTATTTCTATATTACAGTAAGCATGCAGGCCTCACCTGATTGTGCTGTATGCTGTCTAAGCACTAAGTAACAACGTCTGGTCCATGCCCCAGAGACTTACAATCTAAATAGACAAGACAGACAAAAGGGTTGCATAAAAAAAGCATTACACCCATTTTACATATTGGGATGGAGACAGAGAGAAAGTGACTTTCAAAGGGTCACACACACAGTCTGTGGCAGAGCTGGGAATTGAACCCAGTTATCTAGGGTCCAGTGCCTTAGCTACAACACCATCCTTCTCCTTTCTCCACTGGAATTTAGCAAGAGTGAAAACATGACTACATAGGGTATGTAAACCAATGACAACATTAGCTTCTATAACAAGGGAAGATGTTGGTTTTACACCATAGAATATTGATTGAAGTTTGTAAATAAGGAGAAAAAAAGGTTAGTATTTTTTTCAGATTTTCAAAGTTCTGACCCAGGCCTTCTCCCTAAAGTTTACAAAAGTTTCACCATTTACTACAGTGGGAGCAAATTTGGGCCCTTAAACATCAAGGTCCTTGCAGTTAACAGTATAGGAATTATAGTGAAAGTTCAGGACCTGTGACCTGTATGAGTAAAACCAGTAACACAATCTGAAGAGTCACTGTCCCTCCTAGGAAGGTGGAATCAAGGTTGTAATTTATACTTTGGTGATAGCATGGACTTTTACAGTATGTGGCATGTTTTACAGACTGAATTAATACAATTTTTCTAAATATAGGTTGAATTCATATAAAGGTGAATTGCAAAGCTTGAAACAGTGGAGTTTCTGCATTTTTGTGTGTTCTTGATTAGTATTAGGATATTAGGAATGTCAGTTTTGAACTCTAGCTTTGTTTTAGGTTTTTTTCAGAATTCATCAAACTTCAGAGGCACAAATCTAAGCTGCAGGTGTGGCTTTCTACTGAAGATCAACATTTCCCCTCTTCCCCCCCTTTCTCTCACATGGCAGCTGGTAAACACCCACTACCCAGCCTCTTAAGTGCCTCTGCCACCTTCCGTTCCCCTGATGGAGTCCTCCACCCCTCTCTTCCCCACCCCCAAAATCCCTGGCTTTTTGCCTTCCTACCCAAAATTATGATGATGCAGGAGAGTAGATGAGCAGGTAGAGAGACTTGACAGTCAACATGAAAGGAGGCAAAGGCACTTTAGGAAGAGTCTGTCCAAGGCCAGGTTGGTGATCTTTACTGAGTGGAGGCTGCAGCTCAGGTTTCAGCCTGAAGCCTGGCATCACGGGCCTGGTGTCTGAATTTTGCTGAGCCATATAAAAATAAAAAACCACTAGATTCAGATTTTCACCACATCAAGCTCCAGCTTCCCGTCTTCAAGGCCCTTCCCAAGTCTTCTCCTCCATGCTTCTCTGGTCTTCTCTTACCAGTTCATCCTCTGCCGCTCTGAGCCACCAGCAATGCCAGCTTTGACACCCCCATTTGTCAACTTCTGCATCTCCGTGCCGCCTTCCGCTCTGCCTCAACAGTGTGTGAACTGATCTGTGTCATATGCTCTCCTTCAAATCCTTTCTCAAGACCATTTCTGATGACCTGCAAGTTTAGCAACAGCCCGTGTTGCCTGATATTTATTTACTTTAAACATTTAACTACTTTTTAAATGACTCAGAATCATTAAGTTGTGCACATATCCAGTCTGCATAACCACACAAACATTTATTCTTGACTTCCCTTCCCTCCTTTTCTTTCCTGCATTCACGTGCTCCATCTTCTCTTATGTTAGATTGTAAACTCTTCCAGACAGGAATCATGCATTCCCATGTGCTTGGGCAGCACCTACCACACTGCAGCTTTTTTGATGCTATCGTGATAGAATAGTAAGTAAGGAGATTCTAGAATAGGATCTAAGCTTTGAAATCCAAGTTGAAGTTCTCTACCTTTCATAGTTAAATGATCACCCCATCAGTATGAGGCCTTATTGAAAACATATTTTAAAAGCCAGACAGTTAAATAAACTTTGTTATTTTTAATCTATCAAGATTTTTTGTTCTTGCCTCCAAGAATGTCCCAACAGGGTAAGTATTTTATACTGAAAGCAGAATTCTACCCAGGATATATCTTTTTCCATTCATATTCTAAGCCAATTTACCATCAAAGCAAATTGGAAGTAGCCCCCTTATATCATGGTACAGCTTCTTGTGTCTCTTGCCAGACCCTCAAGATATTAGATTTCTATTCATTACGAGACTGGAACTCCTTAGCAATAATACAATCAGCCTTTCTTGCCTCTTATGATTATTCCTAGCTTATTGCTTCCATACCAGTTACCACTTCCTGCCCCCACTTCTCTTGAACTAGGGACTTATTTTCCTATGCTCAAGATATTTAGGGAACCTGGGCTAGGGAACTTATACTTGTCAAAATTGTCATCATAGTGTATTGGAAAGAAATGTAAATTCTTTTCTTTGTTGCCAAGGAAAGGATGCCCAGAAAGAAAGAGAAGAAAGGGTTGCTCTACAGTCCATGCAGATGATTTTAATCAGTCTGAATTTAGAAGGCATAACACACACCAAGCCTTGTGGCTTCACACAAACCTTCTACTGCACAGGCACCAAAAGGAGGTGCAATGTCACTTTTCAGAACATGTAATTGTGCAGTCTAGAACTGTTTGCACACTTTTATTAATGCAAGAATAAAAACAGCTGCCAAACAAACTCCCTGCACCAAGGTACGCAATGTTTTCAAAGTTCTCTCTGTTATCCAGACTTCTTGGACATTTAAACAGCCTGAGCCTCAAGATCTGAATAAAATGTTCGTAAGACGGTTCACTTTACTTGTATTCTTGGCACACAGCCATTACATAATCCTGAGTTCGTCTGCAGTGTCCTGGAAAATCATTGCCATTTCTATAAAAGGGTAATCAAAGCATTATCTTTTTATATGTGAGCCTCTTTCCTCTGACTGTTTTGCGGATTAAAGATGTACACTAATAAGGCTGTGCATCGGGTATTCACAGATCATGTGTGATTTTATTGGCTCAGAGACCTAGAAAGAGGAAACCAGAGCGGGTGTCAACCAACATTCAGGCCATGAACTGAACTGGCACAGGCAGTTTCTCTGGCCAGGAATGGATTAAACATGGTGTGGTTTCATGTGTGTGTTCTGGAAACTATGCAGGAGGTTAAAATTGTTTTTAAAGGGGAGTCACAATTTTTGATGTCAGAGGTGCATCATAAAAATGCCACATGGGTACAGTATGCCTCACTAGGTGCGGTACTCGTTGCGAGGCACTAACCTATTGTAAACAGTAAATATTTTTGTGCAGAGCTAGCTGTAAAAGTAGATACTTTGTCTGTATGCTTATCCCCAAAAGTAGAATGAAGCTAAACCACCTTGCTTACACTGGAAGTTTGTGTGCTAGGTTATTATGTGAGAACATCTTTCTTGTGCCCTTCATTTCTTAGAGTTTGAGTCAGATCTGCAAATGTATAGCAACAAAATTGGAACTTCTTCATCTGAGAGCACCAGCAACCATCTCTGCACCACAACTGTACCTATGGCAGAATGTGTGCCCTCCAAAAGGTGCATTACTACAGATCCATGTATCTGACGCATCTCAAAAGGGGCATAGTGTGCCCTACCCAGCAGTAGTTTACATACATCTCTCTGAAATTCACATATCTGTGGCCTGTTTTACAAGCATAATATAGTTCATATACTCTCAGAAACACACAAGTTAATCACCACTGATTCCTAGCCCAACAGGGAGTGGTCAGCCTACATATGATTTCTATCATTGTTCAGCTCTGAGTTGTGGGCTCTTTGGGGCAATTTTAGTCTATTAATGACTTGTCCTAAATGTGACCAAGAATAGCAGTCTTTTGTGATGTGTAATAGCAGGCCTGTGGCATCTTATACTGTATTTTTCTGCTGGGGCAGCTACCTCCCCTAGGTGATGACATTTCAGTTGAAAGGCCTGTTTGTGACGTGTCTTTCACTTCAGTCACACACAGATGTTGCAGACCTAACAGTTACATGTTGGATGCATGTGTCAGGCTGTCTGGAGTGGTTTGTGTTCTGGTATGTAACAGTCTGGCCTGAGGTTGGTACTCACATTCATGAGTGGTCTGCAAGCATCACAGGGTAACTTTTAAGGTCTATTTGCATGCAGAGTAAGGTTTTTCCAATGGTCTTTAGGTTACTTTTCAGCAAAAAAAAAAAAAGTCTCTAAATAATTTTCTCTAAAGTGGAATTCTTCAGCCCCAAAGGAGAGTTTTTCAGAATGTTGAGTATGTGAAAACAGGGTTGTAATCAAAGTCCTTCTGTAATTGTAACAACTGTCACTATCATAAAAGCTGTAATAATGGAATGACTTTAGAACTTTGGGCACAACTAGTGATTTCTGAGTTGGCCATTTCTGCTGCGTCCAAGGAATGAACAGGTCAAAAGTGTAAAGTCCATTGCATAATAGCAATGAGGCATTCCAGGGAACTGATTTCAAGATAATCATACCTTCGTATGCCTTTATAACATTACCCAAGGTGTACTATCCTGCCTTAGGGCGAGATCCTGCTCCCAGCAAAGTCAGTGGCAAAATTCCTGTTGGCTTCAGTGGGAGCAGGCTGTATTTGTTGCTTAAGTACAAGATATGAGTTCGTATGGTTGAGATTACTAAACTGACCTGCGTCAGCTGTAATGCACTCACAAAATGGCAAACACAACAGAAAGCTAAAAATCCTTTAACATCAAGTGGCTGGAATTCTGTAGTCTCAATTTTTTTTTTTTAAGACAGAGATTATATACCCGATGTTCTCTTTCAGCTACAGAACAAGTTCTAAAGCTGAGTAAGGGAATACATTTTTGAAGGCCTTGCCATTTAGATCAACAGAGAATATGGACAAGAGTTAACATCTATAGGGAGAACTATCATGAAAATCTTTGTTTTTACACAGTAATACTGTTTCACTGGAACTTGACATGGGGATGGGTTGATGGCCCACTGAGAATGCCACAGATGTTAAGAAGCAGGCTCAGCTCTGGGAGAAAGTTGGAGTTAGCCTCACATGGTCCTACATTGGCTTTTGTTGATAAAGAGCAGTATTAACTGAGGCCTTGGCTACACTCACACTTTACAGCGCTGCAACTGGGGTGTGAAAAAAACACCCCCCTGAGCGCTGCAAGATACAGCGCTGTAAAGTGTCAGTGTAATCAGGGCAGCAGCGCTGGGAGCGCGGCTCCCAGCGCTGCACGCTACACCCGTAAGGGATGTGGTTTACATGCAGTGCTGGGAGAGCTCTCTCCCAGCGCTGCCGCTCTGACTACACTCACACTTCAAAGCGCTGCCGCGGCAGCGCTTTGAAATTCCAAATGTAGCCATACCCTCAGTGTTTCAGGGAGCTCAGCTGATTTCTTGCACTCAGGCACAGTGAGGGAGGAGAAATGTTCCCTTAAGTGGGGATGCAAGGATGACTTGAACAGGCAGATTTACACAGTCCCCTGCTGCCAGATCCCAGGTTACACAAAGGGAACATAGGATTTTTTGCCTCCCTCTACAATCTGGGTCACTTGCTGGGAACATCTGCGTAGATCTCATTTAATCAATTCCATGCCATAGCAGGGGCTTCGGATATTGGTGCCCCTTGGTTCTTCCTGTTCTCTGCCTATGGCACACAATAGTTTAGTCTCCTGAGGGCTGCAATACTTGGGTATAATTCTGGTTGTCGGTTTTGGTGCGCAGATGTTGGGTGGTGGTTAGTGGCCTGTGATATGCAGGATGTCAGATTAGCTGACCTGGTGGTCCCTTCTGACATTAAACTTTCTGACTCTGAGTTTCTGTACAGTTCAGCTAATCCAGTATCTTGCCTCCGATGGTGGCCAACACCAGACACTTCAGAAGAAGGCTTCAGAAACCCTACAGCAGGCAGTGTAGGATAACATGCTCCTCATGAAGGTCTCATCCTGTTCCCTAATAATTAGATTGGCTTAAATGCTGAAGCATGAGGTTTGATATCATTCCAAAATGTATGTTAGCACTATTATAGCTCTAGATATTCTTATCAATATAAATGTCCAGGTCTCCTTTGAATCTTGCTTCATTCTTGACCTCAACATCTAGTGGCAATGAGTTCCACAGTCTAATCACACATCATTTGAAACATCAGTTTTGAATTTGCCATCTTTCAGTTTCATTGAATGCAGTTTTTTTTCTTTTTGCTGAGAGACGGAACAGAAGCTCCCAATCTCTGCCTTCTCTATGCTATTCATTATTTTGTTAACTCTGATCATATCCCCCCTTAATCTGGTTGCGTTAGTACCAGCCTTTTTGCAGCTTTGGAGTTAATGAAAGGAGTACATCAGACAGCAGGAGTGCTGGCTGAGGAGTTGCAGCATTTTAAGGGAGGGGAGATACCAAAATAGAAAGGTAAATGCAATACAAATAGAAGTTCTGTACATTCCAGATCCACAGATGGAGCATGTCCAATTCATTATAAGAAGTGGAATGGCAGAGTATTAAATGGGAATGTTATTCTGACACTTCTTAAAATAAATATAAATTAGAGGCGATATAGGGAAAAAGTGGGGTAAGATTTGAGAAAGTTTAAAGAGAAATAGTCTCATGAAGCCTCAACTCAGATCTTACTTATTTGTTATCTATATCACCGACAACAGAACATTCAGTAGTGTGGAATCACAGCCTTGGTTTGAGAATTCACTAGAAAAATCCATTGCCATGATTATAGTAGAAATCTCACCTCTTTAATAATCTTACATTTAGTTCCTTTCATTTTGAAGGTTCCATAAGCACTTCACAATGTAAAATGATGTACAGACTATATATAAAAGATCATTATACCCACCCCTAGACACTAACCTCTAGGTTAGAAACAGGCCAGATGTCACATAGCCCACGGTAAATTACAGTTTAGAAGAAGAGTGAACAATATGCATCCACTTGAAACGACAGAAGAAATTTAGGGCAGCACAGCATAGTTATCCAAGTTGGAATTTGGCAAGGACAGTAGAGTTCATACCCCAGATTGCCATGGGTTCTTTAATAATAGCTGAAGGACCTGTATGATCTGATCAAACTAATTTATAGGAGTGGGGTAGGGTGACATCCTGACAAGCTATTTTTGAGAAAGATACTTAACACTTTTTTCAAATATGTAACTTTTGTGGTAAGAAATTAATCTGGAGTCAGAGCAGTTTTGTCTACTGAGAGGGGAAAGCTATTTATCAGCACTACTTTTGCTTCCCTTTTTACATTTTCAAGATGACTTGCTTGCTTACTAATCGTGTGCATAGGTCAAAAGAGTTAACGCAGAGCCGGTTCGAACTGGTTACTGTTTCTCCAGCTGGTATTCATGTTTCAGCTGTTTCACAGACACTTGGCAGGGGGAGGAGAGTGAGGAAAATAAGCTGCTGATTTGGTCTTTGAGCAACCTTGAGAGGGACATAGAGCAGACAGGAAGCTGTATATGGGTGGGAAGCATATTACTCTACAGGTTTCTAAGCTTCTGTTGTTGCCAGTCCTGCAATCAGTTTCCATCTTCTATTTAGATTTAGGAAATCCCATTGAAACTATATTAACAGATATAATCTGTCACCCTTTTGAAGATAGTATGTTTAAAGAGGACATCATTAGAAGGTTTTGCAGGGCTGTAGCATTATTACCTGACACTGGTCCTCTGCAGAGTAAATGTTCTGATTTGGTGCAACACAGTTGGGAAGCTGCAATGTTATAACTAGGGCGCTGTATAAAGCACAATTTTTCTTTCAGAAAATTAATGACCATGTAAATGGCAAAGTATTGAATTTCGTTGAGTTTGCATTAAATTAATTTTACAAGTAACAGTCAAAAGTGATTACATTTACTAGTAAAATTCATTCTGTGCTTGAAATTGACTAGGTATTTTGTATTAAAGACTTTGTAGACATTTTCCTTTTTTGTATTTAAAAGATCTCCGTTTGGGGGCATTTTGACAATGTCCATGTCCTCCATGACATAGTGATTGGCACAAGGCCCTAGTGTAACATGATAAATTTCTAATCTTTAAGTGCGATCATGTTATAATTGAGTCTTGACACTTATCTTCAATAACACAAGAACTAGGGCTCACCCAATGAAATGAATAGGCAGCAGGTTTAAAAGAAACATAAGGGTTCTTCAGACAATGCACAGTCAGCCTTTGAAACTTGTTGCTGGGGATTTTGCGAAAGCCAAAAGTATAACACTCACAAAAGAATTAGAAAAATTCCTGGAGGACAGGTCCATCAATCGCTATTAGCCAAGATGGTCAGGGATGCAACCCCATGTTCTGGATGTTTCTAAACCTGCTTGCAGAAGCTGGAACTGGATGACAGAGGAGGGATCACTCGATAATTGCCTTGTTCTGTTAATTCCCTCTGAAGCATCTGGCACCAGCCACTGCTGGGAAGACAAGATACTGGGCTAGATGGAGCACTGGTCTGACGCAGCATGGCCATTCGTATGTTCACTGGTTGCAGTAAAAGAATTCACATTGTGTTCGCATAACAGCTTTTTTTTAACCATACAACTGTGTGCAGAAAGTGTGTGGTTTGACACCGCCAAGCTGATTGTCTGTCGGTGCAATCTGGATAGCTATCCCACCACTGGCTCAGTGGAAGCTGCTCGGTGTTCAGCCCTTCTGAAAATCAGGTCACTTGTTTAGAAATCTGTTTTTGAAAATCTTGGCCTTAGTCTTTTAACGTGATTATAACACATCTTGTTCTCATCTCTCTGTGGAATACAAAACTAACCTTATTAACAGTGTTGTGCTTCAATGGTGTTAGAATGGGGTTGCCTTAGGCCATGGGCGTAAATGTAGTAAGGCCTGAGAACAGGACACTGACATCCTAGTAAGGATGGCACAAGCAAATGGGAAATGGGGTGAGGAAAAGGGCTATTTTTTTTTTCTTCCTGGATTGTTTTCACACAAGGCTCATCTGAAGCAGAGCTACTGTTGTGCTGAATATTCAGTGGTCTGTGTTGCTGTATCTGGAGTGTAAGTAACAAACTAAGATAAGCCATCAATCTACCTGTTCTTAAATGAACAGTTTCCCTCATAAAACAATACATCTTGAGGAGGGGAGTGGGCAGATAAGGCCCCCCAATACTGTCTGCTTCTGGGGAGAGCTGAGCACCTTAGGATACCTTGTAGACTAACAGACGTATTGGAGCATAAGCTTTCGTGGGTGAATACCCACTTCGTGAGATTCACCTATGAAAGCTCATGCTCCAGTACATCTGTTAGTCTATAAGGTGCCACCGGACTCTTTGTCGCTTTTTACAGATGCAGACTAACACGGCTACCCCTCTGATACTTAGGACACTTTAACATTTCAAGAGAGATCTGTGAAACCTTGCTCAAGAGAGACAGCCCAGCTATGTGGATGAAAGGTCAGACAGGCTGGTCTGTCATTAGAGTATAAGTCTGTCTTCAACGGCTTTAAGATAAGTGCAGTTTATGCCAAGCTTTGTGCTCCTAAAAAACTTGGTCTTACTTCCAATTCTTAGTGTTCAGTAATGGACAAACTCTGATCTCCTGATATCTCTGTGGTTGCCAGAATTGGCCTAGTTCTGAACTTAATGGAGAGAGAGTTTTCCTAAGTCCCTCTGCTAGTGTTCAGCTTTTCTCTGTGTGTATAGTGGGGCTGAGTGAAGGAGGGAGGCCCCTGGTAATCCTGTGTTTTAATGTATGCTGCTTTTTAAAATAATGTAAATGAATATGCATTTTATGCCTAAAGAGTTTCTTCAAACGTTGAGGGTCTCTGTTACCAGACTAATTTCTGTGTGGAAAGGTCTGACTACAGGAAAGGAAGTATAGTGGATGTGTCTAGGAGTTATAATGCTAGTTTTTAGAGTCTGTACCATCTGGCATCCCACCACTGACTTCAGTAGCAGAGGGGTTTGCATAGAGAGAGACCTGAACCCACAGATGGGCCATCCACAAACTTCTGAGAGTTAAAATCCATATCTGAATTTTGTAGCTCAGACTCATATCTAGTTTTAGGCCCAAGCTTTGACGTCCTGAAATATTTTGTGGGGGGAAATACTGCAGACCCTAAATCATTTTGGGCAGGGAGCAATAGACTGTTCCATTGTGAAGTAATTTTCAAAAACTGGGTTAAGAGACAAATAAGCCTTTGGGGGGGAGGGTCCTCCCTAACCCCACGGCAGTTAATTGCCAGATACAGTTACCCTGTGCTGACCTAAATGAACAGTTGCTGGTGCACAGAGATAAGCAGATATTTGGCAAGTGGAGATGCTGTATAAGCTGAAGATGTTTACAAAAAAACCTATCCATTTGAGTTTAAAACATGGGGGGACCATTGCTTCCCAAGTGAGAAAAGAATAAGGTGGGTAAGGAGTTTTATTAGAGTGTATTACTGATAATGGAGAGGACAAAGAGTATCGCTTGGAGACCAAATATTGTAAGTGTAACATTCAGAGAGCAAATACTTTGAGAAGGGTCCAAGATCTGGAGAGGACACTTGTTCTTAGGATCCACGAGTGGACAGCTGGAATGCAGCTCAGAGGTGGCCTTAGTTCCAAAGGAGACATGGGTGCTGGAACCAGGAGTGTTGCCACACCCTCTGGCTTGAAGCGGTTTCCATTATATCCAGAATTTATAGTTTGGTTCAATGGCTCTCAGCACCCCTGAAAGGAGAACAAGTGGATTTTTGAGACTCCTAGAAATTAGAGATGGGAAAGACCTAATAACCCCTATCTAGTGGATCCACCACCCACTTACAGGGTTGCTGTCCACAGTAAAATCCTTGGTGCTGTGTCTTCTAAGCAGTCGTCCATCGCTACCTGGATGTGATAGTAACACACACACGAGCTAAGCCATCTTCCTAAAGAATCTAATAACTCAAGCCATTGAGAAGCACTGACAGCTCACATTTGGCTCCCTGTTTAGAAACCATAGAAATGTTTCCATTTCTTTTTAATCCTAGTGTCTACAGCATTTTAAAAACAAATACATTCCCTTATTCACTCCCCAAATAGTGTTTCCAACCCAGATAGCGCAGCACTGTGTTAATATGCAACATAGAGAAATGGAGAAAGAAAGAAAGCAATAGCAATAGAGAAAATGTGACTATAATTTAAAAAAAAATATATCAGATCTTATAATCTAAGATGTTAGTAACAAAGGTGAGGAAACTTCTTTCAAATATATTTTTAACCTGACAGTGTCCCTTTAAAGTTAATCATTTTTGTGGGGGAGGGGGAATGGGGTGTGTTGAAAGCTTTTTTAGAAGCTGCAGGAAGATAGATAACTAGGGGCTCCTGTCAGCCATACTGAGCCATTATGCTTGTTGGTGTGTGGAACATGAGGAAAATTTCTTAAAGGAGAATGAGAGATCAGTGGAAAATACAGCACGTCCAGTAGGTTCTATCCTTCATGAACTAGCAAAAAGAGCTGGAAAGGTAATCTCTTTAGACTCCCAGGGATCAGCTGTGCACTTCCAAAAGCATTACTTTGCTTCCTCATGATCAGTAAAACACTGCTGTGTAAGTTCTAAGTGGTGTCTAATCATATGTCACTGTCTCTTCCTTAGACAGGAAATGGTGCCGCGGCTGGGGGGATTCCCTATCGAAGGCAGAACCGTCACAAACCAAACCTGACGTCAGCTGATCTGCCAGAAGAAGAAACAAAAAGAATCGCTAGGATATTTTCTGCACAGTTGTCCAAAAAAGAATAGCAGAAGTATCCAGAGTGGCTGTGTAGAGAGCAACTGCTTTAGCACTCATGCTCTACATTTTGGGGAAACTCTGATGCTTACAACAGGAAGGGGAGAGGGAATGACTTCAAAAGAACAATGTCATCCTACCCGCCCCCACCATATCAGTGCAGAACCACTCTCCTAAAAGAGAAATAAGAGAAGTAGATTCTTCTCTCATTGATTTAATGTGTGTAATTGTCCCTCATTTAAATGGGAGTTAACTGCCCACGTCAAACAGGGAATCTTAGATGCAGAGTATACTCCATTCCCATGGGTATGTTGGAAGTTGAGGGTGCTCTGCATCTTGCAAGATCAGATCCCTGGAGAAAGGCACTGACTGACTTTAGTAACCTGAACAGTGTCATCTGATCTCTGGGAAGCTCCATCGTGGGAAATTCTTCTAATCACCCTTTTTTACCTGCTAGGTAATGGAACATCCAGTTGTTTAGACAACTATTTTTCTTGACACACGGGGGGAAAGTTAGAAGCTGTTTCAGTTTTAAGAAAAATGAAATATCTGTTTGTTTTTTTTCCCAGAGACAAAGTGCATTAGAATCCTCTGCAACAAGACACACAGTTGCAGTCTCCATACAAATATGCACAGACAGCCCAGACTTGGGAAGCTACAGTCATTGTTTTGTATGCTAATGACCTTTTTTAAAAACATGTTGATTTGTAAGACAAATCTGTTGCCTTGAATGCTGAAGTGGGGCTTATTTTTATATGGGTTGGGTAGATTGTAAGTAAAATGTACAGATACTGTAAAATAAATTATCTATGCAAGACTGTTTTGCTGGCAAGTATGGAATTTTGTGGACATACTATTTTCTTATTTTATTTAATTTATATAGTCATTTCTAATTTCAAAAAATCACAAGTTTCAAGTGTTTCTAGATAACGGACCTAAACACAAACCATGATAACTTATTTTTAATGATAAAGTTTGTTTCAATAAAATAAAATTTGTATTTTTGTGCCTTCCTGCTGTTTAAGATGTTATTTTAGAATTGTTATTGTTCACGTGTTAAAAATGTTAAAAGCCTGATCCTGCTCCCAATGGAGTCAGTGATAAAACGCCCATTGATTTCAGTGGTGCAGGATTGTGCCTTTAAGCCCGGAACCTTAAAGACATCAGGTTGGGCTTTCTACTCTGAGCCAGCCTTGCCATGGTCCTTCATAAAATGGATTCCAAGTCCCAACCGTTCCAATCCCTGTCCGACAAACACTTCCGGTTTCTAGATTATCAGCCACAATGAATGTCGAGGAGGTCGAGAACGAGCATAGGTGTGTAAATATCTCTGATACGCACAACCCTCTCCTCCTCTTTCATGAGAGCAGCAGCTTCTTGCCCAGTTCCAGTAACACGGGCAACACCAAGAAAACCTGGGCTACATTGTGCATGCAGATCTGAGCCTGCTGAGTCACTGCATCCCATTCACACAACATGCTTGGTGCAATTGTGTTAACATGTTTGGATGTCTTTAGTGCTGTTGTGGACACAGGTGAATAATCAAGATGGAGCATCTTGGAGTTCTATGAACACATGACATTTCTAACCCTGAACTAAATGTCCTGAACCTAGCAAGTCAATAGCTGCTGGCTGGACAAATCTTGGCGGAGTGTGTCCTGAGAGGCTGCTAAATACAAGTTGGAACAGGGAGCACCATCACTGAGCAAAGGACTAGAGGAAGGCTGACTGTGTGTGCAAGGACAGCTGTGTTGCTGTAGCCAGTTACCAACTTTCCTCCTCTTTATATCATCCGCTGTAATCTGTAGAGCAAGCAGTTCCTGTTGCTTGCCTGAGCTAAATTCACTGAAATACATTCAGCAGAAGAGAGCACTGGAGGCAGCATGTAATTGTTTGACAACAATGCATGCACTGCCATTGGGGATGCCAAGGGCCGAAGCATGGTCAGCGTTTATCAGGAAAAGCTCCGTGTGTGCTCATCAGGCTGAGATGGGGGTGTCGGGCACAAATGGGACTCAGGCTCTCTGCAACATGAAAGCAGACAACTCCTATTAAATGTGTGCTGCACAGGGAAATAAATGGATTAATGCCCCTTGAGGGGGATAAAGAGAGCCAGAAAGTCCATTTCCCACCATACGCGCACATATGTGGTGGGGTTTTTCCCTGCTAGTTTTTTTGGGGTGTTGACTCTTTTACAATGACAGATTTTCTCCCAAATGCTTCTCCAGCATGAGTGGTAGGTGTTAACAGCACAGCAGTGTAAAGGTTAAGCTATCTGAATAAAAAGCACTCCAATCAGGTTTCACATGTGTGGCATCTCTCTGATTTCCTGGATGATTCTCCGGGGCTTGTCATTGTACTAAATCAGCAGGATGCATTGGCATCGAGCTGTGCTGCAGCAAAGCCATAGGAAGAGCCTGCCTCTCCCATCCACCTGAATGGAAGCCTGGGGCCAGTCTCCCGTAGCATGACCTTCTGTTTGAATGGGCAGAGGGAGAGGAGTGTATTTTTTCCTGGCCTCAATCTTCCCAGCAAAGAGCCCTTGGCAGGTCAGAGACTAGCGAGGGTTCTCTTCTCCCTCCATCATCTTCACTTGAACAGAGCCTGGGCAGTGGCGACTTCTCACTGCCTGGCACCCTGCCCGCAGCAGCACAGGGACTCCCTCTCAGACCAGTTTCCCCCACTGAGCAGTGACCACCAGAGCCCCCACTCTTTGTTCTTCCAACCAGCTGAGCCCTTGGCGGACAGACTAATTTTTCTCAAACAGAAGCCCTGGGGAGAATACACCACCAGGGCTGGAAATCAGCAGAGAAGCATGCTCTTATAGCCTCTCCCCCTCCCCCCCCCCGCCCTTCTGATTGGCACAGCTGGCCACACATGGGGTCAGAGAGAACATTACATCATAGTGGTTCTTCCCCTGGAGTGAACCCAGCAGCTGAAATCTGACAACATCCATGTGGGAAATTGCTCCCAGAGCAGCCTCCCATAAATAAACAGCAGGGTTAGCCTAGGACTGGGACAGGTGGCCAGACTTTGACATGTGGGTTTCATGCTGAATGTCTGTGTCACCACAGGCACAAGACTACTAGTGCCCTTCTGCCCCGGCCCACTGACAGTTTGGTCTTGCCATCCATTTCCTTTGCTTCCCTGCCTCTTCTCCCCATTGGGAAGCAAAGTGGTCTGTCGTGTCTGCTTTCTCTGGGGTTTGGCTCTTAGCTCCATCCCTCAACCTCTTGCACCAGTGAAAGGAGCAAAGAAGTGCATGACTGCCTGGTCAGCTGCTAACAGCGTTCTAAGAAATTAATCCTCACCTATTAATAGAGCTGGTCCAGACTAGGGGGGGGAAATCGATCTTAGATACGCAACTTCAGCTACGTGAATAACGTAGCTGAAGTCGAATATCTAAGATTGGATTACTCACCCGTCCAAACGGCGCGAGATCGATGTCCGCGGCTCTCCGTGTCGATTCCGGAACTCCGTTGGGGTTGATGGAGTTCCGGAATCGATATAAGCGCGCTCGGGGATCGATATATCGCGTCTAGACGCGATATATCGATCCCCGAGCAATCGATTTTAACCCGCCGATACGGCGGGTAGTCTGGACGTGGCCATATGACTGAGCTTCATCAGTGTCCTTAAGCTACACATCCCGGCAAATTGGTGTGTTGCAGCAACAGCAGGGATGGAACCCAGTTCCTCCTCCTAAAGCATAGGCTCCCTACCCCTTGACATAAAGGAGAATCTCCATTAGCAGTATATGGGCATTGACTCACAATTATGCAATTCTGATTCTCTCCAGTAACTAGAGGTGGTGAATTTATTACCATTTCAGGAAAGAGGGAGAAATCAAACTCCATGTTATCTGCACCCTTGGATTTCCCAGTGAATCTTCTGTTACTTTAGTATTTGTTATTGATAGTGCCCAGAGTGCTAGGTGCTGTACAAACATAAAAGAACTGTCCCTACCCCAGATCATAGAGGCCATTTTTCTATTTAGAATACTATGTGTCTGGCTTCTGGACTGTAAGTTCTTGGGGCAGAGCGTGACTTTCCTTGTATTGTAGTGATGAGCAACAAATAATAAATACATCCGAGGGCAGTGGTTCAGATGTACCCTAGCCCATTTGTCTAGAGCAACTGCCATCAAAGTGCTTTACAAACATCAGTGAATTTAATCTCACACTGTGAGGTGGGCAAGTATTATTCTCCCCAATTTAAAAATGGAGAAACTGAGGCACAGATGGATGAACACGATTCACCCATCATCACATAGCAAGTCAGCAGCAGACCCAGGCTTAGAACTGAACTCTCCTGCTGCTCTCCTCTGTGCGTTAGGCACAAGACCACCCTTCCCCTGTACTGTGTGCTCACATGCCACGTCAGTGTCCAGACGTGCTTCAGATAATTTCACAACACGCACAGGGAAATAACAACACCTAGCTCTCATATAGCACTTTTCAGCAGCAGAGTGCAAAGCATGTTCCCATTTTACAGATGTGGAAACCAAGTGGGCGGCAGCTGAGCTGCATTAGCTTTACATGGAAAGCTGGACGGCCCCAGGGATGCAGTATTTATGTTCCTTTAAGTTACCTGCAGTGTTTTGGCTGGAAGCTGAAGTGTCCCCAGCTGTCCCCTCCCCAGGCCAGTAGAGCAGGTAACTGGTGTGAACAGTCACACATGGTCCTGTTGACACTTGTAGCCTTTGCGGTTTCTCCCCCTCCTTGTGAGTTGGAGTCACTTGGTCCATTTCGAATAGTACGTCATCAGCTGGCTTCTTAGGTCACTTCACAGAAACAGCTTCTGCAAATAGCTGAAACAGTTGCTGGGGTGAGTCCTTGCTGAACTCCAGACTCACTTACTATGAAAATATCTATTTTCATACCACTGGAGGCTACCCCAGCCCAGTCAGGCTGCTCTGGTTTCACACTGCGGATGGAGAAATGCAACGCAGAAGTTCCAACTCAGGTGCCGAGCCAGCTGTGGTCACCAGAGAGTTAAATTCACAAGAGTTCACATAAACCCAAACCCACCAAGGTTTGCAAAGCCGAAATAGCCACATTGTACATTATTGCCACCAGAGACTGTGCGCTACCCTGGTTTACAGAGGGACGTAGGACTGGAAGGAGCTGCCTGAGTCACAGAATCCAATCTAAGCTATCGTGGGCAATCCCATCATATCGTCCAATTCATAGACTGATCAAGTGCCATCTTAAAATGAGTTTGGTTGTTTGCCCCACACTGCTACTATTGGGGGTGGGGGCTGTTCCAGCCCGACTCCTCTGATGATTAGAAACCTTCTAATTGCCAACTTAAATTTATTTGTGGCCAATGTATCCCAATTTGTTCTCTCTCTCTCTCTCACCCACACACCCATCGCCAGCTCCCCGCTGAATCCTCAGGTTTGTCAGAATCAGAAGCTGTGCTGTTCGTCTACCTTTTGTGTTTCATTTACCTCAGGCAGAAAAATGAGGCAGGCCAGTTTCACTTTGGTTGCTAGTTTCCCTTCTTGGGTTTCATGCACTACCACCAGGCTGCAATGTTTCCTCCGCAAAGATAGCAGAAGGAAGTTTAAACCAAAACAAAAATGTTTTATTGTTTTTTTTAATGGCATCAGATATCTAATAATATTAGGTTTGGCTACCTCACTTTTGGGGGCAAGAAGGAGTGGTTGGGCATTATACACAAAACCAGAATTTGTAGCCTAAAAAGTGTTGATAACTCTCATGGTTTTATCATGAATCTCACACTATTTGGTGTTTTTTTTAAAGCCCCAACTCCTGGAATCATGTGATTGTATAAAAACCTCAGCCAACATTTAAAAGAAAAAGCAATGTTCTAGCCCTGATGCTTGCAGAGAGAACTTGGAAATGTGACACGAATGCATTCTAAAGGCTTGAAAACCAGAGGGAAATAAAAACCACATCACATTTTTTTAAATCTCATGATTTTTAAACCTATCTCGTGATTTCTGGGGCCTCACTCATGATTTTTGGAAGCTTGAGGTTAACAGAACTGCCTGCTAGCAGATACTTGCGACTCACTTTGGGCCCCAAATCTAGAGGTCCAAAAACTAAAGTTATAGAAATGTTTTCCTGATATTTTTAACTTGCAGCAACATTGTATTCTGCTTAGCACAACTAGCATGTGAGGTGCTCTCTGGCCAGGAAAAGACAAGGGGGCCAAATTCAGTAGTGATGCCTAAGGGGGTATAAATTAGATCCATACACCCTGCCTATTCCGCTAACTCAGCTTCCCAATGGACCTAATTGCACTGTGTTCTTATACAGCCCACACCGGAGTGTGTGAGCACCTCACAGCCAGTAACAAGCTGGTACTCACAACATCACTGCACAGTGTGGTTACAGACTGACACAGGCAGGGGAGCTGTGACTACACCAGTCCAGGAGCAGGGCTAGTGCTGCTTACCCACCCCTGAGAGCGAGGTGGCACCATGCTTCGCTGCAAGGAAAGGGAAGTTATTATCCCCATTATACAGATAGGGGAAGTGAGGCACAGAGGGGCTAACGCCGACACCCACAAAGGTATTTAGGCTCCCAGTTCCCCTAATTTCAGTGGAAAGAAGCCTAAATACCTTTGCGGGACTGGGCTGCAGTGACTTGCCCAAGGTCTCACACACACAGGCTGTGCTGAAGCAGAATTGAATGCCAATTTTCTGAGTCCCAGCTCAGGAGGGTTTTCACCACAAAAATCATCCTTGGTAAAGACAGTCTACAGTAGGCAGCCCACCTGACCACGACTCGAGGTGGCTGGGCAGCAAGGGAGTACATGAGCTTTTCAAAATATACCATCTCTCTCTAGTGTGCTGCTTTCTTCACTTCACTTCACTTTCCCCATCACATCTCTCACTTTAGCCTTGCCTAGACTAACTGTGCACTAGAACACGAGGGCTACCACCATCCATTGTTCCACTGTCCAGAACTAGTGTGACAGTGTGAGGCTTCCTGAAAAACACCAGGGTCTCATGACTTGTCCTCTCTGCTCTATTTTAAAACACCAGAGGGAGGGAGGCTGGTGCTCATGAACTCGTTGATGTTAAATGATCTCTGTCCTTATCCTCTGCCATTCAGCTAAGAGTGCAGCCCGCGAGGGATATATAAATAGGAAGCCAAGACCCTCAGCTCACAGAGGATGGCAAGGAACAGAGTGCGCTCAGCCAGCTGCATCTCGAAGGTAAGGCGAAGCGTTCAGTGTTGCTGTGGGTTATTATGAGTGGGCTGAACCCTGCAGTCCTTGCTCTGCCTCCTCATTCCTCCCCCATTGCCATCAGGATCTAGCTGCCTAGGTGCCGGTGCTGCTCTCGTGCCTGGGAGAGTGTTGCCTGCATTAAGTCTGACTAAATAAGTGCCCCCGTTTACATCTCAGCAGCCCCACTGCAGAAAGGGCCTGCTCCAAAACCCGCTGAAGGCAATGCAGAGACGCCCATTGATTTGCAGGGGCTTTCGACCAGGTGCAAGGCAGAGGCTGGCTTAGAGTTTGTACTTCATGCAGCTCGCTTTCTGTCACCCCCAAACACGGTGCCTCAGCCCTCCGAGCACCCAGGGGTGAGAACCTCGTGCTGTCTGTCCCGTTTGGAGTGAGTGCATCACTGGCTTTGGCCACACCCACACTAGTCTTCACATCTCACTGCTCCAGCCTGCCGCTGAGCATCACCAGTGCTGTGTTGGTACTGCCAATGTGGACAGGGAGATGTTCCCACAAGCAGTCCCATTGGCTTCATAAGAACATAAGAGCAGCCATACTGGATCAGACCAATGGTCCATCTAGCCCAGCATCCTGTCTTCCAACAGGTGCTTTAGAGGGAATGAACAGAACAGAGCAATTATTAAGTGATCCATCCTCCATTGTCTAATCCCAACCTCTGGCAGTCAGAGGCTTAGGGACACCCAGAGCTGGGGGTGTGCATCCCTGACCATCTTGGCTTATAGCCATTGACAGACCTATCCTCCAGGAACTTCTCTAATTGTTTTTAGAACCCTGTTGTACTTGTGGCCTTCACAACATCCCCAGACAACAAGTTCCACGGGTTGACTGTGCATTGTGTGAAGTACTTCCTTATGTTTGTTTTAACCTGCTGCCTGTTAATTTCATTGGGTGACCCCTGGTTCTTGTGTTATGGGAAGGGGTAAATAACACGTCCTTATTTACTTTCTTCATGCTGTTCTTCAAAGAGCACCATAGGAAGGAAAAAGGATGGTCCAGTGGTTAGAGGAGACCTGGATTCAATCCCCTGGTCTGCAACAGACTTCTTGTCTGACCTTGGGTTTGTCACCTAGCCTTTCTGTGCCTCAGTTCCTTATTAGCACAATAGGGTTAATAGCCCTGCCCTACCTCACAGGTATGTTGGGCTGTGAGGATAAATACAATCAAGATTGTGAAGTGCTCAGATACCACAGGGGCCACAAACATCACTAGGATCAATAGTATCTGGGATGCAGAACATCAGGGTTGGAAGGGACCTCAGGAGGTCATCTAGTCCAACCCCCTACTCAAATCTCCAACTATTTTTCTTTGCCCCAATACCTAAATGGCCCCCTCAAGGATTGAACTCACAACCCTGGGTTTAGCAGGCCAATGCTTAAACCACTGAGCTATCCCTCCCATCATAATGCAGGCAACTCCATCCAGTGTGTAGGTAGCTGAGCTGGAACACTCCAAAGGACACTCCCCTCGAATGCAGAGCTAAGTGATGATCGGTCATTGTGAAATAAATAAATAAATGGGTGTAAAATATTTTCTCTCCTTGTCCATCTATTATCCATTTGACTGAGACCCAGAGAGGCATTATATATATTTTAGGGCTGTCAATTAACTACAGTTAACTCAAGTGATTAACTCAAAACAAATTAACTTGATTAAAAAAATTAATCACGATTAAAAACATGAACCACAATCAGTTTTAATCACACTCTTAAACAATGGTAGAATACCAACTTCCATTTTTTATAAATATTTTTGGTGGTTTTGCTACATTTTCAAATATATTGATTTCAATTCCAACACACAATACAAAGTGTACAGTGCTTACTATATTATTTTTAATTACAAATATTTACACTGTAAAAAAGATAAACAAAAGATAATATTTTTCAGTTCACCTCATACAAGTACTGTAGTGCAATCTCATTATCATGAAAGTTGAACTTACAAATGTAGAATTTTTTGTGTTATACAACTGTACTCAAAACAAAATAATGTAAAGCTTCAGCGCCTACAATTCCACTCAGTCCTACTTCTTGTCTAGCCAATCGCTAAGGCACACAAGTTTGTTTACATTTATGGGAGATATTGCTGCCCATTTCTTATTTACAATGTCACCTGAAAGTGAGAACAGATTTTCACATGGCACTTTTGTAGCTGGCGTTGCAAGATATTTACATGCCAGACCAGATACGCTAATCATTCGTATGCCCCTTCATGCTTTGGACACCACTCCATTCTGTACACTTTGTATTCTGCATTGTAATTTAAATGAATATATTTGAAAATGTAGAACCATCCAAATATTTAAATAAATGGTATCCTATTATTGTTTAACAGTGTGATTAAAACTGCCATTAATCATAATTTTTTTAATTTCACGATTAATCTTTTTAATCGTTTAACAGCCCTAATATATTTACAGCTTCATTTGTATCTTCCAAGGAAACTATCACTGCAGATCCATTGCTTGCTGATTGAACGCTGCTTCCAGAGGAGAACCTATTTGCTGAACTGTGATTCCTGCTAACCCAGGGAAGCAATGGTCGGACTGAAGCCCACTGACATCCCTCCAACTGCTACTGTTAAATTCCTGAGTGCCGGGATGGCAGCCTGCATAGCAGATCTCTGCACCTTCCCTCTGGACACTGCGAAAGTCAGACTGCAGGTAAACATTCTTGTTGATATTACTACAGTACAAGGATTCCGGGACTCAGCTGTGTCAGGCACAACGTGTAGACACATAGAGACAGTCCCTGCTCCAGAGAGACAACAGTCAAAATAGTCAAGACAAAGAGTTTTGTTCAGAGTCATGTAGCAGGTCAGCAGCAGAACTGGGCACAGAATCGAGCACTCCCAAGTCCCACTCCAAGTCCCAGTCCTCTGACCCACCTGGTCTCTCAAATTGAGTGAAAGGCATTTTAGATTAAATCTTTGGAAAAATCTAGCACTGCTGAGAAACAGACTAGGTCTTTTTTCCTCCCCTCTGTTAACTTTAAGAGTCAATCCAACTCCCATTAAAAATTAATGTAAAGACATCAGCAGGAGTTAGATCAGGCTCTAACATACCGGGTTTGATTTCAGATGATGTTTGTTGTGTACCCTGCAGATCTGCGGGTGCCTAGAGATATCTGAGGGCATGGCTACACTGGAGAGTTGCAGCGCTGGTGATGGGGTTACAGCGCTGCAACTCACGCTGTGTCCACACTTGGAAAGCACAGCCAGCGCTGCAACTCCCTGATTGCAGCGCTGGCTGTACACCTGGTTTGCTTGGGGTGTAGCGATTCCAGCGCTGGTGATGCAGTGCTGGTCAAGTGCAGCCACTAAAAGCGCTGTTATTGGACTCCAGGGTATTAGGAGGTATCACAGAATTCCTGTCCACAACAAACCGGAAGAATGGCTGAACTCCGATCTCCCCGTAGCTACTTGGCTAAAAACCAAACACAGCTGCTCTTTGCTCCAGCGAGCCAGCGAACGGAGGCAGGGGAATTGCTTTGGAATGTTCACAGCTGTTTGCTTGCGGAGAGAGGGGAGGGGTAGTGTTGAGCAGCTGCTTATATGGTCTAAAGACTATTTAGGAGTGCATAATTTGCATTTAGTGAATAAGAGACAGGTGGGGGAAAGGTCAAAACTTTTAAAATGATTGAAGGTAGGCGCTGTGTATCTTCCAGTCCTTAGAACTTGCAAGGCAGGGAGCTGAGAACAGTGTCAGCTCCAAAAATCCACTCTCTCTGTCTCCCCCACGCTCCCTGTCACACTCCACCCCACCCCCCTCTTTTGAAAAGCACGTTGCAGCCACTTGAATGCTGGGATAGCTGCCCACAATGCACCACTCCCAACAGCGCTGCAAATGCTGCAAATGTGGCCACACTGCAGCGTTGGTAGCTGTCAGTGTGGCCACACTGCAATGCTTTCCCTACACAGCTGTACGAACACAGCTGTAACTCCCAGCGCTGCACATCTCCAAGTGTAGCCATACCCTCAGTAGTATTCTTCTCAGCAAGTTCGGGTTGTTTTTTTGCTGTAATGTGAATAACGGAAATCTGGCATCACTTTTTGTTACAGACACGACTTGATTATAGTTCTGAGTGAAATCCACCCCATGCAGAGGCCCCAGCACAAGAGCTAGGGACCACTTGAGAGGCCAGAACCTCAGCCGGGGTAAAGTGTCACTTGGAAGTCAACGAGACTCTGAGAGTTTACTCCAGCTGAGGATCCGCCCCGAGCCCTCAAAGGGGATCTGAAATGGTACCTAGGCCATGTGCTGACCCCCTGCACCAGGATAAATTTCACCCTCTTTGCATTGATACTGGAGAGCATTTTCTATCTAATCTCAAAGCACTTTATGAACATGAATGAATTTAGCCTCCCACCATCACTCTGGCATTCTGGCCAAATTCCATCATTACTCATTACATCTAGCCTACTTACCTACTCCACCAGTTTAGCTGGATACAGTAATCCTCTTCAGTTCCTGACTTGATTTGGCCTATAATGTTGCTGTAGACTGATAAACAGCTGCCACACTCTACCCCAGAGATGGCTGCATTTCAGTGGTGAGCAAAGAGATGAAGATGGTATATTGCTTGCAGAGTCTTTTGTAAAGTGCTTTGGTATTCAGCTGGATGGACGCTGATGTGTAAATGTATGACAATTATAGCCTTGCAATTAGTTCACTGACCAAAACCACAACTGCAGGTTGACTGCACATAGAAATGACAATTTAATACCTTCCTAGCTCAGTACATGCCCCAAACCACCTTGAACTGAGCTTATAGCTCATGAACTCTCTTAGCTAAGGGCCCATCTCTGCAAACCCCTCCTCATGCGTGACTTTACTTGAACTACTCACATGAATAAAGGTTTCAGGAGCAGGCTCTAGCTGGCTGCACTAGAGGCGAATTGCCATCTACTAATAATGATGTCTGTCTGTCTGTCCATCTTGAAGATCCAGGGAGAGTCCAAGCCTACCAAGAACATGAAGACCATCCACTATAAGGGCGTCTTTGGCACAATCACCACCATGGTGAGGACAGAAGGTCCCACGAGCCTGTACAATGGCCTAGTGGCTGGTCTTCAGCGTCAGATGAGCTTTGCTTCCATTCGTATCGGGCTGTACGACTCCGTGAAACAATTCTTCACCTCCACGGGATCAGAGAGTGAGTGCTGGCACCACACGCTTCCAGGGCCCATGTTCTCAGCCTCTATTTCAGAACGTCGGGCCACATCCTCAGCTGGTGTGAATCAGCTCATGGAAGTCGATGAACTACACTAATGAAGCTATCCTGATTCACACCGGCTGAGGCTCTGGCCCATTATCCTAGATGTTGCCACTTAAAAATAATTACAGTCAACCAGTCTTCAGAGTGAGCTGAATAACCTGAGATCCCAAATTATAAATGGGGTAAATGTGCTACACGTAGAATCCCAGTCTCACCCAGGTCCTGCAGTGCCCTGAGCGTAGCTAAACTAGATGTTTGACCACTTGCTTTGGGGCGTGATCAGATACCTTGATGTCTTGTTGACATCCACTGCCCCGTCAAACAATGGCAGGCCCAAAAACCCAGGCCAGGTTTAAAGAGCTTTGTCCTTCCAATTTAAAAACTACATTTTAGAACCAAACGTGTGCCAGGCAGTTCCCTCTCTTTGGAGCCAGAGTCTGCAGCTGGATCAGCGCTGGGGGGCTAGGTCAGTGTTGGCAGGGTGCAAAGGGAGGGTGTAGTGGGACAAGGTGAGCAGGGCCTTCTCTGACCCTATGCACAGCCTCCTGACGGTTGCTATCTCCAGTGCTGCTCAGCACCTCTAAAAACCAGACCAAGAGAGTTTAAAGTTGGGCATCCAGAAAACTGAGGCCAACCCCCAAATTAGAGGCCACCTGCAAAGTTAGGCTAAGTGACTTCCCCAAGGCCATGCAGGGAGTCAGCCATTGCCTGTGGGCTCAGTGCTGAGTGGAGGGGATGTGCTCACGCCCAGTCCTAGCAAGGGAGGTGAAAGGCACTCTGATTTAGTGGGGAGGCTGAGAAAAACTCAGCTCTGTGCATTGCTACCTAGCTGTCGATCCTAGCGACAGACCCAGAGCTTGCTACCCAGTTTATTCGCTCCCATTCAGATGCCGGCGTTCTCACGCGGTTGCTGGCGGGCTGCACCACTGGAGCTATGGCAGTCACATGTGCCCAGCCGACCGACGTGGTCAAGGTGCGATTCCAAGCCCACGTGAGGCTGACGGATGGAACCAAGAAATACAACGGGACTGTGGATGCCTATAAAACCATTGCCAAGGAGGAAGGGATCAGAGGCCTCTGGAAAGGTACAGGATTTACCTGTGTGGAGCGAGAAAGCCTCTCAGACCAATCGCCCGCTGGTGTAAATCAAGGTAGCTCCACTGTGGTCAGTCTATGGAAGTCAACAGAGCTATACCAGATTACACCAGTTAAGAATATGGGCCCAGCTCCTTAAAAGTATTTAGGCCCCTAATTCCCATGGCCCTTAGTATTCAATAGATTAAGGTGAACAGAGCAAGCCCAGCTAACAGAGTTCAGCTCTGGCCCCTTGGGTTCTGCAGATATCCCTGGAGGACAGGGCCAGCTGGTTTTAAAGTGGCCATGCAACAGCTCTGGCAGCAGGTCCATGTGATCAGATGGCATTCCCTTCCCTGCTTCCCAGATCCCCATTTCTGCTCCGGCACAGTGGGGAGGAGGCCTGCTCCTCTATCCTGGGACTGGCTGCCCCTGTTGCACGTTAGGTAGCCCTAAGAGGGCTTGAAATAGGACCTGATTGGTACCTAGCCCTCACCCTGGCTCGGCACAGGATGGGACTTTCACCTACAATCTGCTACCACTGCAGGATTTTATACCACCGGGTAGTATTTTTAAGATGAGACAGGAGAGAGGGACACATTTCCCAGACTGGCTCATTGTAGCATAAGCCATGACAAACACACTGACTGTTAGACCCCTAAGGGTGGATCACAACCAATCACAGACCAGAGCAAACCAAAGCAAAATGCCACCCCCCTCCCAAATGAGGGGGCTGGTTGGTCAGAAAAAGGAAAGTGGGGTGTTCTGTGCAGGCCCTGCTCACAACCCCAGAATCTCCCCCAACCCCAGAACAGTGGGATGCTTCTGCCCAAATGATCAGAGATTAAATCATTAACAATGGTGACGCTAGTGATGACTGTATGTCAGCACTCACCTGCGAGGGTTTGGGGGCAAATCCCATCCAGGGTGAGATCGAATGTCCTTTTTCCTCTTGCGTCACAGAAGTAAGGTTCATGGCAAGCCCACAGACCTGCAATAAACAGATTTGCCTTGTCACTTACTCGCTCCCCGTTTCCTTGTGTGCTCAAGATAGAATTGTGATGGAACTATCCGAGCCTACGACTGAGTCGCGGGACTCTCAGGAATCATTGCTTGCTCTGCCATTGAATTTCAGTGCAACTCTGGGCTTCTCTCTCTGCTGCTGCATAATGGAGATAATGAGTCTTGGCCACTTTTGTAAAATGCTTTGACTGCTGTGGATAAATAATACCACGTAAATTATTCTTATAATCCCTTAAAATCCTGGTATCACAGAACTCCTGCTACCTGGCAGACCTCCTTTAGGCACAGGGATAATGAACACAATTAATAATAATACAGTCATAGTCACCACTTGCCCTTCTCTGCTTTCAGCAGAGCAGTGTGAGCTCACATGGCCAGAATCACTCTCTAAACCATTCGTCCTTTGCGTCTTCTGCCTCAGGGACATTACCCAACATCACCCGCAACGCCATTGTGAACTGCGGAGAGATGGTTACCTATGACCTCCTCAAGGAGATGCTGCTGAAATACCATCTAATGACAGGTGAGGGGGGGAACCAGGGCCTTGAGTGAGTGAGGGTGTCCTTCCTTCGTCCTTCCCGTCTGGGGAGCCTGTGGTTAGAGCTCTGTCTCTCTGAGCCCTCTCCATTGCTTCTCCTCCCCAATGGCCTTCCACAATGGGTGATGCTCCTTTTGGCAAAGAGGGCTGGAGCCAGCTGCCCATGCTGCTTCAGATGTCAGCTGGAGGTTTCAGTAGCATGGTGGTAAGGATGGTCTAGTACAGAGCACTAGACCTTAGAAGACCTAAGATCTGTTTGCAGCTCTGCCACAGACTCCCTGCATGACCTTGGGCAAGTCACTTAGGGACAGATTTCCAAAGGGATTCAGGCACCTAAAGGTGCAGACGGGCACCTGGTTGGATTTCCAAAAACTCCCACTGGGAGTTAGGTGCCTACACACTTTAGACAATCCCACTAGGTGCCCAAATCCCTTTGGGAACCTGGTGCTTAGGCCCAAACTTTCAGAAGTGCTTGTGGATTTTATGTCCTTCAGTTTTGGAGCATCCAGCTTTGAGCATCTTGGGCATGATTTTCAGGGGTGCTGAGATCTCGCAGCTCTCATGGACTTCAGCTGGCATTACAGCTGGCTCTGTAGCTTTGAAAATCAGGCCCAAAGAGCCTCCAGGTGTGTGTCCCAAAGTTAGTATGAAACCTCCTGTGCCTCAGTTTCCTCCATGTGGAGAATGGTCATACTTACCAATCTCCTGGGGAGAGGGTCAGTTTACTGATGTCTGTACATTGAACTGAGGTCCTTGGGTGGAATGTGCTCTAGCTAGGCATGGCACTGGTGACTAATTGCAAGTGGCTCGTAGAGGCAAAATCATCCCGTTTGCAGTGGAAAATTCCATTACCCCAAAACCTGTTACCCATTTCCCACCCCCAGACACTTTTCCTTGCCATTTCATTGCTGCTTTCGGAGCTGGGTTCTGCGCCACTGTGGTGGCTTCGCCCGTCGATGTCGTGAAGACGAGATACATGAATTCCACCCCTGGCCAGTACAGAAATGCCTTCAACTGTATGCTCACCATGGTGATCCTGGAAGGACCCACAGCGTTTTACAAGGGGTAAGTGGTGCGTAGGCACTGAGACAGCTACACATTTATATCCAGGCCTGTACCGTGCCCGTGACCTGTTCAAGGAGTAGCGCATGTGTTCATGTAACAAGTCTACAGAGGAGACTGACAGTGACAAAGCACTGGGCTGAGATTCAGGAGACCTGGGTTCCCGTTCACGCTCTGCTACCAGCTCATGTGACCATGGGCAAGTCACTTTGGGCCAGTTTTTCCAAAGCAGCCTCTAATGGGTGGCTCGGACCATGGCCCTTCAGCCTGAGATTTTCAGAGTGATAAGCATCACAGGGCAGGGCAACTCTACCTCTGGTTCCCCTCAGTGATCCCACAAGGGTCCACTCACAGGCTTCGGCTCCCCTGGCTGTCCCCTCTCTTGGGTGGAAACACGCATCTATCTCCCTTCTGCATGGAGCATCTCCAGGCTGAGCTGTTCCCTGCCTTTACTGTGTTATTCCCAGCCTGCCCAAGGAGACCTGCTTGCTTTCTCTTCAGAGCTGATTAACAGTGTGATGGCCCCGGTTATAGATACTCCACCGCTCTTTCTGTGCATGTCTATTTTTTTCTTAAGGTAAAAGCGCTACAGAGAAAACACATTAAAAACTAGGAAAGAAACTGCACACAAGCTAAGAAGCTCACCAGAGATCACCCCAACCCTCGTGTGGGCTCAGGCAGGAGCAGTCCTGGAACACCCCACCCATGGGGTTTCCTTGGGGTTTCAATTTCATCACAGCTTTACCTCAGAACAAGCGCCCAGTAGGCCCAACCCTCCCTGAAGGATTGGGGCCCTCCGGGGAGCAGAGGTCCTGTCTGCTTTCTGGATCAGGAAGATGACCCTGAGCCTGTTTGTAACCAGGCTGTTTATCTTCAAACCCTTCCTTTGTCTGTTCATCCCTGGAGAATCCCATCTGAACTCCACTTCCCCAGAGGGTAGCTCCAAATACCCAGCTGGAGGAATGACATTAGCATCCTCCTCGTCCTCCTTGAGGAGTGCCACACAGTGCCCCAGTACCACAGACACCATTGCCTTTTTAACACAACGCCTGCCTCCCCCTGAAGGCATCAACCCTCATCCAGTCTGCTATAAGCTTATCGTCATTCCACAAGGTTGTTCCAGGACATTGTCAGTCTCTTCCATAAGCACCTGTTGGCTTCAGCTGGCTTTAGCTGGCTTGTGGTGGATGCTTAGTACCTTTGCAGAGCAGGCATGAGGCTCTCAGCACGGGCATCCAAAACCAGGGCCGGCTCCAGGCACCAGCTTATCAAGCAGGTGCTTGGGGCAGCAACTCCAGAGCCGGACAGCACTTTCAGGTATTCGGCGACAATTCGGCGGAGGGTCCCTCACTCCCGCTCAGAGCGAAGGACCTCCTGCTGAATTGCCACAGATTGCGATCGCGGCTTTTTTTTTGCCTTTTTTTTTTGGCTGCTTGGGGCAGCAAAACCCCTGGAGCCGGCCCTGTCCAAAACACAAGATGCCCAGAAGCCTTTACAACATGGGAGCCTAGAGCTCTCTGCGCCTCCACTTCCCTGTGTGTAAAATGTGGAGAATTACACCTACACAGCTCTGTGAAGCACCTTGAGATCTGCAGCTCATGAGCGTTAAGGGTCCAGATGCTCAAAGGTGGCGCCTGACTTCCATTGAAATCAGTGGGAGTCTGGTGCCTTTGCGAATCTGGGCCTAGCCCAGGGCTAAGTATTTCAGATTAGTCTGGTTTCATATTCTGCTGTGCCTACAAAGCACGGGAAAGGGTCGAGCCCACCTGACTCAGTCTCGTTATTTCCAGAGCACTGTGTGTGCGCAGAGCAACCAGCACGGTGTCTCTAGCCAGGGGTGGGTGCAATGACGGGCTGGGCAGGAATCAAGGCTACTGTTAAAGAATAGGAGTGACAGGGGGTGCGTGATGCCAGGCAGGAGAGAACAGTGGGGAATCCATGGATAGCAGGGATCATAAGGGAGCTGGTGGATCTGAGATACAGCTTGTTGTTGGTTGCCAGGGGCATGGAGTACCCTGGTTGGGGATGAAGGGGAAATTCTTTAGCCTCTACGCTGTTGGATCTCTTAATGTCTATTGTCCCCTCTCTCAGGTTCATGCCCTCGTTCCTGCGGCTGGGATCCTGGAACGTGGTGATGTTTGTCACCTATGAGCAGCTGAAACGCGCTGTGACGCTGGCCCAGGAGTCATAGGTGTCTCCATCCTAAGCCCCAGGGAGGTCTCTGGGATGAGATGACAGAGACCAGCATGGGGGCTCCCATGGATTCTCCTCTCCCAGGCAAAGCTTGCAGAGCTGCCTCTCGCTCCTGAACTCTGACTGGGACGCACGCTCCCAGCTGCTGAAGTGGGGACATGCAGCTTTGGATGGATTGTCTGGCGACAGCTGGCTTTTCAAAACCCACTTGTCACAGTCGGCAAGATGCCAATGTACATTACGTTATTTAAACATGCCCAAGGGATGCAAGATATTGAAGCGACGAAAAAGGACTAGAAAAAACAAAACCATCAGTGAAGCCAAACTCTAGCAAAGCTTTCGATACGGCCTCTGAGCTTTTCAAACCATTCTGGATCCAGGTGCTGCCATGTGGACAGGAAACTGGAGCCCAATCCAACGGTGACGATAAAGAGCGAGGTACGCTTTGGGGGATGGAGAGCACTTAGAGGGGGAAGCACAGGGGTCACCATTAGGTTTAGTCTTATTGAATATCTTCAGAAGGAGTAAACTGCCTTCATGAGTGATAGCAAATCAGGAGAAAATTGCCAGTGTAGTCAGAGTAAGTGACTTTGGGCTTAGCTTTTTGAAGACTGGTGGGTTCTTTACCCAGGTGGGTTTTTCTGCTTAACTCTAGGCACCACTTTTTCTCTGGGCTTTTTATTTTCATGGCACATGTGGCAGGGTCCATGCTCTGCCCCTAGCCCAGCAGGATGACACAAACCGCGCCCCCACGCTGCTCTCTACCCCCACCCCTCAACAAGCTGGGCTGTTTTTTAGAACATTTTATGCTAGTTTCTGTTAAGTTTTCTGGCAAGCAGCAAGGTCAGAGCAATAACTCAAAGGAACTTAGAGACACTTGGGACATGGGAAGAAATAAACAGTCAAAAAATGTCCATCTAAACTTGTTGAAGAAATGGAAATTTTTGCAAAAAAAAATTCTGTTTTTGTCAAAAAAAATGTGGGTTTTATCAAAACAATAATTTTTGGAGGAAAAAAAACCCCTTTAAAATCTTCTAGTGGAAAAAAATCATTTCCTGACAGCTCTAGAAAGAAATAATCCAATGAGCTTCAGAGTCAGTTCAATTCCCTGTTCTGCTCCGGGTGCCGGGATAGTTCTTCCCTAGCTCACAGGGGTGTGAGGAGATGCTCAGATGTTACTGGGAGCTGGATAACAGCACGAGCGGGGAATCTGGCAAGGGTGGTCTGAGAGGAGCAGGTAACTGTGAGAGAGGGGATGAAATTAAACCAAGGAAAACGTAGGAGGCAAATCAGGAAAGGTTTCCTAACATTGAGGGTCAAGCTTGGCTCCCAAGTGGTGGAAGGCCTGTCCTTCAAGCTGTTTAAAGGTAGGCTTGGTCTACACATAGAAATATTGCTAGCATAACTATACTGAATAGAGCCAAGCAAAGAGCTGGAAGGTTTTATCGGTATAGGTATACCAGTGTATTAGATCAGCAAAGGGCTCTTCGTGTGGATGCAGCAAAATTGTGTTTTGGCAGCATAGTTTATTCCAGTGCCCCCAGCTCTCCTCCCAACTAAACCGCTGGCCAGCAAAAGCCCCAGTGCAGATACAGTTTTACCAGCAAAAAAAAGTCCTGTTGCTAGTAGAGTTGATTTTGTTTGGAGAACTGGGAAAAGAACTCTCTTGCTGGTCTACCGGCACAGCTATACTGGCAAACCCTTTGCAGTGTAGCCAAGGCCTTAGACTGGATTATACACCGATGAACAGACTTTAGGGAACAAGCCCAGTGAAAGGACCAACCAGCTGGGACCTGCCAGGTCTTTTCCATCTCTGGTCTCTGTATGATTCAACTGAATCATACAGAGACCAGAGATGGAAAAGACTGCTGATGTGCAGAAGTGGGATAAATTAATACAAAAGAAATGCCTACCAAAACATAGGTAACTTTAGCTCCTCTCTCCCTCCCACAGAGCCAACCGCCCACAGCTGTATCTGCAGCAGGACACTGACCCGAGCTGCCTGTGGTGCAGACGAGTCAGTGTTCTGGAGCTGCACTCAGAGGGGATTACTGGAGGAACATTGCCCACCCCACGTGGATCACTCATGTCACAGAGGAATAGTGGCCATTAAGCTGTGTCATGGTTATTGCCACCTTGCAGCCATGGCATAATAAAAGGACTCAGACGGCCCCCATGGGATCTAGTTACAGGTCTCCTGTCTTTTCCTTGGCAGATTTAGTTCTCTCTCTCTTTTTCCTATCTGGCCCATGCTCAAAGGCCTGTGGTGCAAACCTAGAGGGGACAGCTGAAGGATCTAACATCGGGTTAGAAATACCTAGAATGATCCCAATGCTTAAATCCTAGTGGGATCAGCTCCCACTGCATCTTTCTGAGCTGGACAAATGAACTTGCTTCACCGAAAGCACTAACCCGAGACCAAAGCAACAGCATCGCTCTGGTCAATGAAAGCCAATGGCAGCTACAGCAGGCAGGCCCCCACCCGAGCAGTGACGTGGAATTCACCCCGATCCAGGTGCAGAAACCTTGTGCTGAATTTCCCCTTCAGTGCTGAGCTCACAGGCGTGATTTGGGGAAGTCTGCTTCAGCAGCACCAGCCCCTTTCCAGCCTCCTTGGTTCACATCCTAAAGGATCAATGAGGGGCACACAGTCAGTCTCTTAAAAACATCCTTCGCAGGTCACCTTTAACTGTCCCGGTGGAGCAGTAAATGACATCCCAGATGATACAGGGCTTTGCAGATCAGAATCACCAGCTTGAGCTAATAGCAACACTAACGCCGAGCTTGCAGCCAGAGCAGAGCACCCCTGTGCAGTCAGTACAAGGCTCATGCAGCACTTATCTGGGATGGACATACCCTCCAGGCCAAGTGGGATACGAGCTGCATACTCTGCGGTGATTCACTGCGCAGAGGTGAATTTCACCCTCCTTGCACAGCTGCTCTGTAGCCACAGCCAACAGCCCCACGCGCTTCGCAAGCACTGAAATTCATAACACATCAAGATTAGCCCAGCACAGCCCCCTGGTGCAGACACAGCCTACCCAACAGACGGAGTTTTCTGTCGGTGCAGGAACACCACCTCCCAGTGTGACATTAGCTATGCCAACAGAAGCATTCTTCCGTTGACATAGCTACATCTACTCTGAGGGTTAGGTCGGCAGCAGTTGAGGTGTTTTCTTCCTACTCCTGACCAATGTAGCTCTGCTTATATAACTTTCAAGGGTGGACCATGCCTTAGATCAGTGACTACTTTCAAGAGTCTGATTTGTCTTGGGTACCCCCAAGTTTCACCTCACTTAGAAACTACTTGCTTACAAAATCAGACATTAAAATAAAGAAGTGTCACAGCCACACTGTTACTGAACAATTGCTGACTTTTGCATTTTTATCATATAATTATAAAATAAATCAATTGGAATATAAATATTGTGCTTACATTTCAACGTATAGCATACAGAGCAGTATAAGTCAGTCATTGTCTGTATGAAATTTTACTTGGTACTTACTGACTTTGCTAGTGCTTTTTATGTAGCGTGTTGTAAAACTAGGCAAATACCGAGATGAGTAGATGTACCTCCTGGAAGATCTCTGAGTATTCCCATGGGTACCTGTGCCCCTGGTTGAGAACCACTGCCTTAGATACTACAACGATGGGCACAATAGAAAACTCTAAGACATCAACATTCAATTTTACTTCTAACTGGACTATGACTATGGCATTAAAAAATTAAGCCACACCAGAGCGTGTCTTTTATTGATGCCCTCTTCTGCAGTGTTGGGAAGCAGCAGAACAGATAGCATCAAACCATTCAAAGAAGCATTGAGGAGTTAACAGATGTGATGGGATCTGGTCCCTTTCCCTTGTGGAGCAAAGTGGTGCTTTTTAGGTTTCTTCAAAGTGTAGCAGTGGGGGAGATCAGTCCCCAGAAGTGAGCCTCTGGGTGTTGATCCACAGTGGCAACATCCCTAAAAAAGGAGCCAACCAGCCAATAAGAACTCTAATTCTGAAGTAGAGGTTGGGTCAGAGTCTGGAAGTGAGGAGACCTGGGTTCCATTTGCTACTCTCCATCTATGCTAGGGAACCCCTGGTCAGCAAGGGTAAAGCCCCTAGTGTGCTATGCTATGACTTTGGGCAAATCACTTGCTTTGTGCCTTGGTTTCTCCATTTGTGGAATTCAAGTGGAATGAGGTTCTGTTGTTTTTTAAAGTGTTGCCTGTTTTTTGAAATCCCTCACTCCCCTGCACTTTGCTGGGTGTGTTTCAATGCAAATTCTTTAATTCACCCTTTTTAAAAAACAATTTACCTCAACTCTGCTTACGCCCAACTTTCACAGAACCAGAGAAATACAGGGCTGGAAGGGATGTCAAGAGGTCAGCTAGTCCTTTACTTCATTGTGCCTCAGCACAGGCAAATTTCCAATCCAATATTCCTCAACAAATCCCAGCAGAGAGTTCAATGGAAGAGGCAAAAGAAGCTAGATGACTCAAGAGGGGTTCTGGTCTCCTGGTTTCTATGGCATCAAGCCTTATATGTTGTCCAGCCCTTCTAGTTGTAAAGGCAACCTTCAAATGCAACCACTGCATTTTGGGGGATCAGGGAAGAAAATAAAACAATAGCACAAAGAAATGAGAACACTCCTTATTCATCTCAAAGGGCTGTTCATTGTCAAGCCTCAGACTTCACAAGCCCTTGTTCACCTTGACAAAACTGATCCATGGACCAGAAAACCCCAGTTCATTTTATCCCATTCATCATGTCCTGATGTTGCAGTCGTTTGACAGGCTATTTCATAGGACTGAGGCAGCTAGCTTGGAACATGCACATGATTGAATATTCCTTTGAGGATTCAGGTAATTAAAACAATTGCTACTGTTCTTAATGACTGGGTGGAAAGGCCAATAGTCTCCAATTTGGGAATGCAGCTAAGGCACTCAAACTGATCAACGAGTGTCCACACTGGCAGGGATTCAACTAAATGAACGTAGAAACCAAGTTGGTTAAACTGGTGCAATTTCTGGATGTAGGGCAAGGCGAGGCGGCTAAAGTGAGACACCCAAATCCATACCTAGGCATCTAAAAAAGCAACCAGGTGCCGAACGCATGCAGTTCTTATTGACTTCCACCTTTATGTCAGGGCTGATTTTGGTCCAAGCTCAATAAAAAGATTCACAGATGTCTCAAAATCATTTTGTTTTTCAGGGACAGTTCTTAGCAGGGGTCATTTCTGGTGATTAAAGAAAGATGAAGTCAGTTGAATATAAGCCTCCACTTCTTGCCTGTGTCTCACTTAGCATGAGACAAATCATTTTAAATGGCTAACAGAATCTTACCTCCATTTTTTCAGGCAATTCTGTAACAGCAATCCCCTGGAAACAGATCTTTCCCAGACTTCTTAAACATGGAAAGCGTGTGAGCAAAGAAATCGTATCCACTTGGACGATATCAAATGATGACTGTTTTGACAAGGGTTATTTGAGCAACAGAAACTCAGCCGAAAGCAGAGTCTAGAAATAAGAACAGCGTGCGTGCATTTTATAATCGGAAAGACCGACAGAAAACAGAACGCTCTTAGCCCACAAGGATGGATTGTATAGAAATGAGGGTACATTTGGGAAGTCTCCATAGACTATTAGTCATTTTTAGTCTTTTTGCCTGTGGTGCTGTTTTACACACACAACTCGAGTTGACACTGGTTTACGGTGCCACATTTGTATAAAGGAGACAATTCAGGATGAAACAGAAGTGTACTCTGAGGATCTGGAATAACAGCAGAAATATGAACTCACAGGCTACCGGCTACACCGTCCTTTATCTCAAGTCTGTCCCCCCCTTTTCATTTTGTTTGGGGTTTCAAGTGAATTTCATGTTCCTGAAAAGTGCTGGATCCAGAGTGCCTGAACTCTCCTACTTAACCATAGAACAAGGGAAGCAGCAGTGCAAGCTTCATTTGCAGAAGCACCATCTCCCACCAACACCTCCTCCCTCCCCGCTGACTGGAAAGGACCACTTCTAGGGTTCAACGGAGCATCTATCCTCCATGTCAGTTCCATCCTTTGGTTAATGTCACCATCTCACTGGGGCCTCTAGGTGAAGTTGTGGAGTCCCTGGGAGGTTTTTAAGAATAGGTTGGACAAACACCTGTGAGGTCTAGGTTTACTTGGTCCTGCGTCGTTACTGGGGGCTGGACTAGTTGACCTCTTGGTCCCTTGGATTCTTTAAGGGTGGGTTTTGTGAGGTGGGCACTTGTCCACTGCACAGGCCACTGAGTAGCCATCAAATGGTGGCAACCCTGCCTATCAATCTACACCAAACCTGCACCACTGCTGTAGTGGCCCCCTGAGCCAGTCAAGACCCAGAGCAAAAAGTTCCTGGCTATTGTTTTGTTGTTCTTTACAGGATGTTTTCATTTTTGCTTGTTTGGTTGAACTCTCCAACTGACTGACCTCCTGGGGACCCAAGAGAGAGAGACAAGCCACACACCGTGTCAGGGTCAGTTAGTTTGTGACTGCAGCAGCAGCACTGGAGAGCCCAGGGAATAACTGAGCGGTGCCTTTTTCACCTCTTCCTGCAGGGACTTACTGCTTCCACCTGGTTCGCCTGTGTCACCTCATGGCACAGGTCACCCTCTGCAACCTTTGATCGCCAACTCAGCTGTGCTGACAGATAACACTCACTCCACCTCTGCACCAGGGTGGGACCATTAGCCCTGCCTCAGCAGCCTCCTAACCTTCATCAGAGCACCTGCTCCCCAGGGGGGGCGGGGAGAAATCCCTTCCTAGCACTGCTCTCCCATTGGCTAGAGCAGTGGGGATGCTGCCCTGTCCCCCAATCAGCCCAGGCTGAGCCACGGAACATCCCTAGCACACTGGCTCGGGGTTCGGGACACGTGGATCGCTCCTGCAGCCTGGCAGGCGCTTTGCACCGGTCCCGGCCAGGGTACCGATTCTGCCACCTCCTGAGTGCAACCTACGTTGGCTGGGGAAGAAAAAGGCTGCTTGTTAGCGGGGCAGCTGAGTGGCCCCCAGCGGTGGGGGAAGGGCAGGCAGGGAATGGGGCAATCTGTGGGGTGGGGGTAACAGGGGGGCAGGGAACAGGGCGATCAGTGGGGGAAGGGCAGGCAGGGAATGGGGCGATCAGTGAGGTGGGGGTAACACGGGGGTAGAGAAAGGAGCGATCAGTGGGGGAACGGGACGATCAGTGGGGTGGGGGTAACACGGGGGCAGGGAATGGGGTGATCAGCAGGGTGAGGGTAACGGGCAGGGAATGGGGTGATCAGTGGGGGAAGGGCAGGCAGGGAACAGGGCGATCAGTGGGGTGAGGGTAACACAGGGGCAGGGAATAGGGTGATCAGTGGGGGAAGGGCAGGCAGGGAATGGAGTGATCAGTGGGGTCGGGGTAACACAGGGGCAGGGAATGGGGTGATCAGTGGGGGCAGGGCTGGTGCAACCATTTAGGCGAACTAGGCGGTTGCCTAGAGCGCCGAGATTTGGGGGCGCCAAAAGGCGCCCCCCCAATTTTTTTTTTAATGGTTGAGCAGCCGCTGCTGCTGGGACAGAGATGGAGTCTGAGTTGCCAGTGGCAGCCAGCAGCCCACGATGTCCCCTGGGTCAGGGCACCGCCACAGCAGCCGGCAGACCAGGGGGTCCCCCGGGTCAGCGCGCCGTTGCCGGCAGCCCAGGGCTTCCTCTGGGTCGGCGTGCCACCGCGGCAGCGAGCAGCCCACGATGTCCCCTGGGTCAGCGCGCCGCCACGGCAGCCAGCAGCCCAGGGGGTCCCCCAGGTCAGCGCACCGTTGCCGGCAGCCCAGGGCTTCCTCTGGGTCGGCGCGCCGCCACGGCAGCCGGCAGCCCACGATGTCCCCTGGGTCAGCACGCCACCGCGGCAGCCCACGATGTCCCCTGGGTCAGCGCGCCACCGCGGCAGCTGGCAGCCCAGGGGGTTCCCTGGGTCAGGGCGCCGCCGCGACAGCCCACAGCCCAGGGCTTCCTCTGGGTCAGCGCGCCAGCAGGGCCGCCCAGAGAGGGGGACAAGAGGGGCAATTTGCCCCAGGCCCCCAAGGGCCCCCATGAGAGTTTTTTGAGGCCCCTGGAGCGGGGTTCTTCACTCGCTCCGGGAGCCCCGGAAAACACTCGTGGGGCCCGGGCCCCTGGAGCTTCTTCTGCTCCCGGTCCTCGCTGGTGGGGGGTCCTTCCACTCCGAGGTGGACATGCAGCCCAGTCTTCGGCAGTAATTCGGCGGCGGGGGGCCCTTCCGCTCTGGGACCAGTCGCCGAAGTGCTCCGGAGACCCGCGGCGGGGCCCTCCACCACAGAATTACCGCTGAAGACCCGGCTGCACTTCGGCAGCTGGTCCCGCTTCAGCGGCAATTCGGCGGTGGAGGGGCCCTGTGGCGGGTCTCCTGGGCACTTCGGCGACTGGTCCCAGAGCGGAAGGGCCCCCCGCCGCCGAATTACTGCCAAAGCGGGGGCCCCCTGCTGCCGAATTACTGCCAAAGGGGCCCCCTGCTGCCGAAGAGCCCAGGCCCCCGGAATCCTCTGGGCTGCCCTGGCGCCCCGCTGGCAACCCAGGGAGCTCCCCTGAGTCAGCACGCCGCTGCCGGCAGCCGCCAGCCCAGGGGTTCCACTGCGCAGTCCTGCTTGGAGGGGACACGGAGCAGAGGTGAGCTGGGGTGGGGAGGTACCGCAGGGCTCCTCAGGCCAGGGGGTGGGGAGCTGCCACGGGGACGGGCGGCACACTTCAGGGCGGGGGGGGGCGGGGAGCTGCTGCAGGGCTGGGGCGGGGCGCAAGGTGGAAGTTTCACCTAGGGCGCGAAACTTCCTTGCACCAGCCCTGAGTGGGGGAAGGGCAGGCAGGGAATGAGGTGATCAGTGGGGTGCGGGTAACACAGGGGCAGGGAATGGGGCGAGTGGTGGGGGAAGGGCAGGCAGGGAATGGGGCGAGCAGTGGGGGAAGGGCAGGCAGGGAATGGGGCGAGCAGTGGGGTGAGGGTAACAGGGGCTGGGAATAGGGTGATCAGTGGGGGAAGGGCAGGCAGGGAATGGGGCGAGCAGTGGGGTGAGGGTAATAGGGGCAGGGAATGGGGCGAGCAGTGGGGGAAGGGCAGGCAGGGAATGGGGCGAGCAGTGGGGGAAGGGCAGGCAGGGAATGGGGCGATCAGTGGGGTGAGGGTAACGGGCAGGGAATGGGGTGATCAGTGGGGTGAGGGTAACACAGGGGAAGGGAATGGGGCGAGCAGTGGGGGAAGGGCAGGCAGGGAATGGGGTGATCAGTGAGGTGAGGGTAACGGGCAGGGAATGGGGCGATCAGTGGGGTGAGGGTAACACAGGGGCAGGGAATAGGTGATCAGTGGGGGAAGGGCAGGCAGGGAACGGGGCGATCAGTGGGGTGAGGGTAACAGGGGCAGGGAATGGGGTGATCAGTGGGGTGAGGGTAACACAGGGGCAGGGAACGGGGTGATCAGTGGGGTGAGGGTAATAGGGGCAGGGAACGGGGTGATCAGTGGGGTGAGGGTAACACAGGGGCAGGGAACGGGGTGATCAGTGGGGTGAGGGTAACACAGGGGCAGGGAATGGGGTGATCAGTGGGGTGAGGGTAACACAGGGGCAGGGAATGGGGTGATCAGTGGGGTGAGGGTAATGGGCAGGGAATAAGTGATCAGTGGGGGAAGGGCAGGCAGGGAATGGGGTGATCAGTGGGGTGAGGGTAACGGGCAGGGAATGGGGTGAGCAGTGGGGGAAGGGCAGGCAGGGAATGGGGCGATCAGGGGGGTGAGGGTAACACAGGGGCAGGGAATGGGGCGAGCAGTGGGGGAAGGGCAGGCAAGGAATGGGGCGATCAGTGGGGTGAGGGTAACACAGGGGCAGGGAATGGGGTGATCAGTGGGGTGAGGGTAATGGGCAGGGAATAAGTGATCAGTGGGGGAAGGGCAGGCAGGGAATGGGGTGATCAGTGGGGTGAGGGTAACGGGCAGGGAATGGGGTGAGCAGTGGGGGAAGGGCAGGCAGGGAATGGGGCGATCAGTGGGGTGAGGGTAACACAGGGGCAGGGAATGGGGCGAGCAGTGGGGGAAGGGCAGGCAAGGAATGGGGCGATCAGTGGGGTGAGGGTAACGGGCAGGGAATGGGGTGATCAGTGGGGGAAGGGCAGGCAGGGAATGGGGCGATCAGGGGGGTGAGGGTAACACAGGGGCAGGGAACGGGGCGAGCAGTGGGGTGAGCAGGGCAGGGACCAGGCTGACTATCAGGAGCAGCTCCCGCAGCCTCCCCTGTGGGGGGGGGAAGTGGGGCCGGGCTCAGACGGCCGCCGCCAGCGCACGTGGGGGAATCGCACCGCCCGGTGCTGGGCACCCCGCTGCCCCCGCACACACCCCGCTGCCCCCGCACACACCCCTGCCACGGGGGCGGGGCGGGGCGGCTCCCGCCGGCTCCCGGGGCTGTATAAAGCGGCAGCGGCCCGCGGGCTCCTTCTCCTGCGATCGGTGCCGCTGCCGCGTCTCTTCCCCCGGCTCAGGTCAGTCCCTGCCCCGGGCGGGCTCCGGCCCCTGCAGCGCTTCGCTGCCTGCGCCCCGGAGCCCCGAGCCCGGGCGGGGCTGGCGGCTGCTCCCGGGGGCTTCCCTCGCTGAGCCGCCGCGCGCTCCTGTCAGGCGCTGCCCCGGCCGCTCCGCGGTGCTGCAGCCGCTGCCTGGGGCCGGGCGCCCGGGCGGGGGGGGCTCCAACGCGCCCCAAGGGCTGGGCTGGGCCTCGCTCTCAGAGCGGGCGGTCCGGGGCAGACAGCGAGCCGCCCCGCGTGTGCCCGGGGCTGCGCGTGACTTGCCCTGCACTGGAAATGCCCGGGCACAGGTGTTACTCCGCAATCCCGGATCCACACTGGGCAGCAGACTCGTGTGCGGGGCCGGGCCGGGGCTTCCCTGCTTTTGTCTTGCTTTTCAAAAAGCCGCAGTGCCCGGCCGGTCTCAGCCGGTTCTGACCCAGGGACTGATTCTGATTGAGCCGTAAATGCAAACTGGGTCTCCGGGCACATCAATACGCAGCGGTTCCGGAGTGACGCTGGATTACGTTTCCTTTGCGTATTGGCCGCTGTTCAGATGCCACTTTTGCGTCCCTTGAATACTTGCAAAAGTTAAACCTGTAACCCTGTGAAATGTACTTTGCTGCAATGTGTGCTCTCCTCTCCCTCCACAGGATAAGGATTATGATCATCAAGTGTCTTGTTTCTATGGAAAATCTGGGGGATCAGGTGGTCGTTGCACTAAGCAAATTTGACGAGCGGGACACCTTTAGAGAATCCTGATCAAACAGCAGCCTGAATTACTTGACTAAGGTAACTCTTAAATATCCTGTCTTCCGTAATGCTGCTTGGCTGCATCTGACAGATTTGGTAGCACTCTCGCTTCTGGGACTGAAGTCTGCGCACTAATTTCATAAAACAAATTGGGCAAAACCTAATTCTAAGTTAGTAGCACCATGCTAGGTGGTGCTTGGTTAAAAGTCTAGTCTTTCTGCTGGGATTGTTAAAACAGACTTCCACTCACAGATCACCTGCTGAAACTAACTCTGCAAAGAGCAGACTAACCAGGTTTGAGGTTGGTCTGACTGCAGTTGCCCATCACAACATGAGGGCGGCATTAGTGGTCTCCAATTCCTTACACTGCAGGGAGGGGAAGGATAGCTCAGTGGTTTGAGCATTGGTTTGCTAAACCTAGGGTTGTTAGTTCAATCCTTGAGGGGGCCATTTAGGGATTGAAGGCAAAACAATCTGTGAGGGACAGTACTTGGTCCTGCTGTGAAAACAGGGGACTGGACTGGACTCTGACCCTTCAAGGTCCCTTCTAGTTCTATATTTCTGTGACTTGAAGTCTCTTTAATATGTGGAGTCCATAAATCCAAAGTCTAATCTCCAGCAACTAGAGGGCTGTAAATGTGTCTCTACTGCTGTGAAATGGTCTTTCTGCAAGATCTCAGACCATGTGGTCTATCCTATCTTGACCAACAGCCCTGTTTTCTAGAGTGACTTCAGGAGGCAACAAATTGGTGCCCTTCTCTACTTATTTAGGGTGATAATTATCCCGTTTAGAGAGATGTCAGCAAGAAAACCCCTGCTGCATGGAGGGTGACTGGGTGACAGTTCTCAGTTCCTGTTGCCTCATCTCCAGCCTTGATGTGGTTACAGTGTGGAACACTACCCACGTAGGAAAATGTTAGTGAAGGCCACTGCGGATCCTGTCCACACTGGGACCAGAGGTGTCCTACCCTAGCTACAATTGTGCTCAAGCATGGTGGCTATTAGTCAGCTGCTACTGCAGCTCTCTCCACTGGATTGGCTTGTCTTAGAACCTTTTTGAAAGTTTTATAAAACTACAGATGTGGGTGTGATGGATTTTAAAAAAGCACTCACTGTTGGCCTAGCTCCACGCCCACAGGAGCAGAGCGAGGCCAGTGCTGAGGGGTTTGGAAAAATGCCACTGGTAGACAACACTAGAATTCCTGCCATGCCAGGAAGAGTCACCTGGCAGCTTGATCTTCTGGGACCCAACTGCTAGCATGATCATGTCCCAGCTCTGCTGGAGTCCAATTGGACACTCTATTGAAACGCAGTTTGCTGCTATCTGCTCAGATAAAGGCAGGTTTTATCCGTAATAGGGGATTCCTAGATCTGTGACTGGTATCCCAGCTAGGTAGCCACTGGTCCCATCTACATCAGCTTCTGTTTAGGGGGGAGAGAGTCTGCAGCTTGGTTCTGGGATAGGAAGTGCATTGGTCATGGAAATGCAGCCAGCAGAAACTGTACTCAGATACAGATGTTATCCTGATGCCAGTGTGTATTGGACTAGTCCTACAGCTAGAAATGCCTATATGTGTATGCAACACTGGAGGGTTTTCTTTCAGGGACACAAGAATTGCCATAGCAGGGTGGGTCAGTATTGGGTCCACTTACTGAAGCCAGACACTAGCTTATGGATCAGTACCAGGTGCTCTGGAGGAAGATACAAGAAACCTGATAACTGACAATAGCCCTGACGTTCCTGTGAGGGATTAACAACCTGTAACGTTTTCCATCTAAGGATCTCAAAGCACTTCACAGGCCACAATGTTCAGATTTGAGTCTAAATACTATAGCTCTGTCTAGGTGCCTCAGTCTGGATCTGTTTTGATGCCTGTTTAGGGGCACTTTAGACTGAACTGTTCTTTACAGCACCCATGAGAGGTCGTTCCAGTTGGGTACGTTGTTTTCCCCATCTGCAGGGAGGCTAGGGGTGTGTCTACACTGCAGCTGCAAGCCTGCTGCCCAGCACAGGTGCTAGCTTCACTGGTGTCAGCGTGCTAAAAATAGCAGTGAGGGGTAGTAGGTTGGGCAGGTTTGAATGTGGGTGGTCAGCGTCGGATGGGGCCAGGCTATTTTTAATGCGCTAGGTCGAGTAGCATTGTGCTGCCCTTGAGCACTGCACCAGCTGTAGTGCAGACTCATCCTTAGTGACTATTCTGGCAGAACTGAGAATAGCACCCAGACTGAGATTTCTAGTCCTAACCACTTTAACCACAAGATCATCCTTCCCTTGATGGACAGGAATCTTCTACCACCTCCTCTTGTAGCAGGCTGCTTTGCGAGCAGACTCCCTGCAGTCAAACCTTGAAAGATGTGATCCCTCCATCATGGACTAGGGCTTCTTTCTCCACCAGATCCCTGTGGGGGAGCAGGTCTACCCTGGTCACAGTTAATCCAGTTTCTCTCTGAATGTGTTTGGTGCTCCTGGATAGTATGAAGGCTCGCATTGGTGTGTGCTTGTTTTGTGGGAGTTCTCCCTACACCGCTCTGAAGTTTCCAGGCTCGTTCTGTAGCTGTACTTTTTAAATGACTTTAATCTGTGCGAAGTCAAGCTGTGGAGTTTTGATCCCTTGTATTGGTTGCTTTCCCATGAGGGAAGGGCTGTGTGTTTAAAGCTGTCTAACCACCACGGGGCAGGCACATCTTGGACAATGGCAGCCAGGTTTCTCTGCTGGTCACAGCCTAGCAATAGGTGCACCCAGTCAGATCTGAGCTCCATGCTCGGCTGATGCATGATGTATCTACCCCCATCAGTCACAAGGACAACAGTCTTTCAGCTGAACAAAACAAGCCTCTAGACTCTAGCTGGGGGTGGTTAGTGATGTTGTTGTATGGGGAAATGTTAGCCACAACTGGCGAAACAAATCGCCTTCATCCCCAGCTATCTGTGTGGGAGTTACCCTGGATCCTGAAAGCCGCCCTACAAGCACACCTGCCTCCTCCGCCCTGTCTTTGCACTGAGACTGTGCACCTCAGTCTGGCATCCAATGGTCTCCTAAAAACAAACTGGGAAGAACTCTCCTCCTGTTTTAAGGAACTAAAAATAAAAATGTCATTACTGCTGAATGAACGCCTGAGCAGACAGACCCAGAGTAGGGGTTGGGTTAGCGATGAAATCGCCAGCTAATCCTCTTCAATGCCCCAGAACTGTTTTGTGTGTTTTTTAAAAAAAACAACACATGATGGTTGCTTAGTGACAACTTCCCTATTTGCAGCATTTGCAAAACTCCTGCTCTCAAGAGCGAGGAAATGGATAGTTTAGGGCAGGTCTTGCATGGCCCAGATAATAAACACAAACCTACCAATGCTGAGTACTGGCCATTTCAGCCCATTACCCTACACTCTAAGGAACAGTATTCAGTGTGGGCCAGAGGCCCTAGAGGCGGTAAATGCACACGGGATAGATTAAATTTAGCTAGCAGGCTAGTAATCTAGTTAAGCAGCCAAGGACAGCTCTAGGGTTTTTGCCGCCCCAAGCAGGCTGCCTTTGGCGGTGTGCCTGCGGGAGGTCCACCGAAGCCGCGGGACCAGTAGACCCTCCGCAGGCACGCCACCAAGGGAAGCCTGCCTGCCGCCCTCGCGGCGCCGGCAGAGCGCCCCCTGCAGCTTGCCGCCCCAAGCACGCGCTTGGCGTGCTGGGGCCTGGAGCCGCCTCTGTAAGCAGCAATGCCTTAACTCCTCTCTGTGGCAGATATATACATGTTTTTATTCCAAGTTTAGCATGGAAGCCAAATCAAGAAGGCAGTGTGGTCTAGTGATTAGAGCAGGGAATATGCAGCCAGGTTTCCTGTCTCTGTCAGTCTCCGCTCTGCTGTTGATTCTGATGCCATTTGCCCATCTGAAAAATGTGTTACAAATGGCAAAAGCCCTCTGCCTGCATCTCCTGCCATGGGATAGAAGCATCTCCTCTTGGAATACATGGAAGTCACTTGTATCTGTGGTGAGAGAACCAGATGCCAGGGGTCTCACGTTGCTTAATATGTGTGGTGATCCTTGGCAGAAGCAGTATAGAAAGCATGACCCAGATTTTAAAGCGCTATTTTCCACTCCTGTTTCTGTCTCATCTAGACTGGGGCAGAGTCCGTTTGTCTTGCCCTTCTCTACATCAGAACGCAACTCGCCTCCTTTCTGCTCCTCTTGCATCACTTGGCTTCTCCAGAGCTGCTCAGAAGCTTGTAGAATGGTCGGATTCAAGCCCACCGATGTCCCTCCGACAGCCACGGTGAAGTTCCTAGGGGCTGGGACAGCTGCATGCATCGCAGATCTGATCACCTTCCCGCTGGACACAGCGAAAGTCAGGCTGCAGGTGAGAACTTCTGCAGCCATGTGCAGAGGGGGCTTGGGGGCCCATGCTGAGCTCCGCCGCCTCATGGCTGATGTGGCTTCAGCTGCTGTCACTGCACGTTGCTAAGCAATGGCAGCCGTGCCTTCGTATTTAATCTCTAACGACGTGTGTTCCCAGCCAGCCCCTGGCCACTCCAGTAAGTGTGCTAGAGTGGGCCCAACCAATGGTGCTGCCACTGCTTTCCTTGGGCAGTAGTGCCACAGTCGAATACAGGCTTCTGCTGATTGTCTGAATTTTCCTTCTTCCCATTGGTCCTACTTACACCCCTTTGTACCTCCCCCTCCTTGGTGTGTGTACCCCTCTAACAATGTGTAGGCTCATCCTGTCCACTCCCCATCCCCTAGCCATTGCATAGCTAAGCTGGGCACATTGAGCCCTCCAGCAGTGGGGCTGATCCTGCAAGGGGCTGAGCACTTCTTGTTGAGCACTGAGCACACCCACGAGCCCTGCCACCACTGGGGAGTGGGGGGAGCGCCATGCCTTTCCAGACAAGGCCCTTGGATTGGAGGAGGGGGGGAAATGGAAGCTGCTGTGATGTGTCTAAAGCCTGAGCCAGCTTTGCTGGACGCCGAGGGATGGGCTGCATGGACTTCTATGGACATGAATTGGGTTGGGCTCTTTGTGCAAACCTGGCTTGGGTCAGTGGGGCTCTGATGGGGCTTCATTCATAGTTTAAGGCCAGCAGTGGGGGTTGTTACTTTCAATGGGGCCAGGTGGGCAGTTGGTCCCCCAGACTCTTCAGAGCTCATTTAAATTTAACCCTCTGCCCCTTTGTATGGGGCACTGGAAATCAGCCCAGACCCCAGGTGCCAGACATGGCCTGTTCTGGCTCTAAGCTTGTGCTACTGTCTGGTGTGCATTAGGCAGCTGGTGCCCCCCAACTCACAGCTCTTTGTTTGTTTGCAATTTATGTTTTAACAATGAAGGACCCGAAGGTGCAGAAAAGCTCCCGGTCTCCAGGATGGGAATCTGGATGCTCCTGGGCTGGGGTAGTGAGTTGGGCCAGGGCCCCAAATCACTGTAAAGCCTCTTCATCCCATTCTTTCCTGTACAGATCCAAGGAGAGACCAAGTCAGCAGCTAACACCACAGCTGCTCAGTACAAAGGTGTCTTTGGCACCATTGCCACCATGGTGAAGACAGAAGGTCCCACGAGCCTGTACAACGGCCTGGTGGCTGGGCTCCAGCGTCAGATGAGCTTTGCGTCGGTCCGTATCGGGCTGTACGACTCCGTGAAGCAGTTCTACACCAGGGGATCGGAGCGTGAGTACCCGTTAGCCTCCTATAGCTTGGTGTGGGCCTTTGTCTCCCTCTGGTGGCTGGAGTGGGTAAAGGTTCGCAGCCACTATAGCTAATGGACCAAGTCCCCTTGCTCAAGCAATAAAGGCTCATGCTCTTCTATCCAGAGGTTGTGGGTTCAGTCCCAGTGATGTGCCCTGGAGGGTCTCCTGTGCATCCATTGCAGTGGGTTTAGCTGTGCTGAAATTGGTTTCTGTTGGGGTCAGGTGGCAGTTGGGACCTGCTGGGAGGTCCCGAGAGAGGCCTGTGTATTTACAGGCACTGTTCTAGACAGCCCATAATGGAGCCGTGGAGAGGCTCAGCTGTGCACACAGCTGCTCATGGTGGCAGCGGTCGCTACATGAGGGTTTGGTGTGGACCTAACATCCTGAGGGGAAGGGTGGCTTTGTGGGTAAGGCCCAGGGAAGTAGGAGGTTTGCGAGTTGCTCTCTGTGGCATTGGGGTGAGTCACTTAACCCTGCCTCTGCTGTTGTTTTTCGGTTAATGGGGATAACAGTACCCAGTGGGAGAGGGGCTCCACTCCTGGGGGGCTCAGATACAGAGCGCTGACTGGGGGCTATTTGAGGACCCAGGATAGAAGCTAAAACCCTGTAGAGTCAGTGGTTCCCCTGGGTTAACTTGACTTAACCTTAACTTTCCTTTCTGGCCTCTCACTCTCATCCCTGCTCTTTGCTAGGTGCTGGCATCGGTAGCCGACTCCTGGCTGGATGTACCACAGGAGCGATGGCTGTGGCTGTTGCCCAGCCAACGGACGTGGTGAAAGTGAGGTTTCAGGCCCAGGCCCGAGTGGAGGGTGGCAGGCGATACCAGGGGACTATGGATGCTTATAAGACCATTGCCAGGGAGGAGGGACTCAAAGGGCTGTGGAAAGGTTTGTGTGGTTCCAGAACCCTGTGTGGGAGGGGCTGGTTCTAAACCAACACCTGGTTCAGCTACACTACCCAAAAACCCTGCAGCAGCAAATCTCGGAGCCTGGGTCAACTGAGTGGGGCTTGTGCTATGGGGCTAAAAATAGCAGTGTAGACGTTCCTGTTGGGTTTCAGAGCTTGAGCGGGAGCACTTAGGGTGACCAGATGTCCTGATTTTTGGGTCTTTTTCTTATATAGGTTCCTATTACCCCCTCCCCAATCCCAATTTTTCACATTTGCTGTCTGGTCACCCTAGAAGCATTTATATGGCTGTTTTTAGGCCTGTTGCCTGAGTCAGGTGGCCTGGGCTCTGAGTCTTGCTGCCATGAGCTTACACAATGTAGACGTACTCAGAGCGTCAGTTTTGCTGACCACTCTTTTCCTTGTTCTACAGGAACATCCCCCAACGTGGCCCGTAACGCAATTGTGAATTGCACGGAATTGGTGACCTATGACCTGATCAAGGACATGCTGCTCAAATACAACCTCATGACCGGTGGGTGTCAGGCCTGCTTCAGCAGGGTCCATTAACTGTCTTGCCAGTGCAGGATGCTGATCTTGTGTCTGATGGCTGAGTGCTTTCAGTTCAGACTTCACCAGGCAGTGAGGGCTAAAGGCCATCCAGGACTAGATACATACAGACCCAGTTCTGACTGAGAACGTGACTCCTAAACAGTGAGATTGCAACAGTCCTGAGTGAGAGATGGGAAGTCATGCCAGAGTAACATCTGCTAGCGCGTTCCTGCCTGCACTGAGCAATGGCTGGAAGATCAGTCAGCTTTACTCAGGCACTGTAAATATTGCGCAGATGGAATGACCCACCCATCTCCTATTGCATTGGCTGGAAGAGGTGCCTAGCTTATTCTCCCCTGCACAGCCAGAATAAAGGGACTGCTGCTGGCTCTGAGGGTGAAGTGAGAAATATTCCCAGGCCACAAGGAGCTGGTGGGGCCAGTCCTTGGCTGTTGTGTAGGGCAATGGCAGGTGGATCTAGGTAGCAGCAGATCCATTGACCTAGCCTGGACTGTGTGACAGCCTGCTGGGAGATCCCATAGAGCTGACATGCAGGGCTGCCTGCCTCCTGGACAGGCTCCCAGAAAGTCCTGCGGGCCTGTGCCAGGATGGAAGGGGTCAGGGTTCTCCCCTGCAAAACATAAATCCCAGGGTGTGCTGCTGGCCGCATGTTGCCAGAGCTCACTAGGGGACAAGTGGGGCTAGATTAGCCCTGGAGCAGCTGTGGGCTAGGTTACTGACATGCATGCTCAGGCACCCATCCCCTCTCCTGTCTGGCAGATAACCTCCCGTGTCACTTCACTTCTGCCTTCGGGGCTGGCTTCTGCACCACACTCATTGCTTCCCCCGTCGATGTAGTGAAGACCAGATACATGAACTCTGCCCCCGGCCACTATGGAAGTGCCGTCAGCTGTGCCCTCACCATGCTGAGGCAGGAGGGGCCCATGGCTTTCTACAAGGGGTGAGTAGAGAATCCAAGCAATAGGCACTCTATGCCACTCAGCTCACATAGGGCTGTGTTGGGCATACCAGCATCCCTGCACCTGCCACTGAAATGCAACCACGTCTGAGGTGGAGCCCAGCAGCTGATCTGTGCATGGCAAAGCTCTGTACTGAGTCAGCACATGAAAATACCCCAGGCTAGGGAAGCTGCAAGTGGGGGCAGGGGGGGAAGGATTTTAAAACTTTGGGCTACAGAATGGTTCTGCTTGGAGGATCTGAAGCCTGTGGCTTCAAGTGTGTGGGGGGAGTGCCCAGGCTAGCACATCAGGGCTGAACTGATACCCACAGGAGCACTGGGAGGGGGAAGGGAAGAGGACGGATCCATTTCCAGCAGTGACCAGCCCTTCAGAGGGGGATCTGGATGCCGGGGTTGAGTTGATGGGGCAGTTGTAGTTTTTCAAAGGAACCAAGTGCAGTTCCTGATTGTGGATCTGTCCCTGATGTGCTAGCCTGGTCCAGGGGCAGCTCTGCTGATTCCCTAATAAAGGAGTAAACCAGCAGGAAGCAGGGTGAGCCCTGCAGAGCCAGCCCAGCTGCTGGAGCACTAGCGGCCCTATTCGCATGCTTCCACAGAGCCTAAGTTGGGTCACGAACACCTGGAGGCAAAGGGCTGCCACTGGTGTGACAGGGAATAACTGAGCCCTCCTTGCTGGTGCAGTATAAGGAGGGAATTGACTCTGATTCAGGCTAGCTGTCAATTTGCAGTTTGCGATGCTAAGATCCATGGAGCCCTGTCCCCCTGTGTTCTAGTCTGTCTGCAGCTGAACTGCACATGTAGGTGAGACTGATCTGGCTAAATCCAGGTGTCCAGTTCCCTGCAGAAGAAGCACTTTAATGCACATCAGCATCACTCTCGCTAGCTTATCTCCTCCTGGGGGTGCCCACGTGTGGGGGAGGGAACCAAAGGCAGAGATCTGAGCAGTCTCAACCCATGGAACTAGCTGTGATTCTTCTCCCCTCTTGCTGGCTCTAGGTTCATGCCCTCGTTCCTGCGGCTGGGATCCTGGAATGTGGTGATGTTTGTGACCTACGAGCAGCTGAAACGCGCCATGATGGCTGCCCGTGGGTCCTGGGAGGCCCCTTTCTGAGCCTGCCATGGGTGCAGTTTGCAGAGGTGGCACGAACCCTCACTAGCACGGACTGTCTCCGGACTCTTCCAAGCTGCCCCCAGTTGCTAACATGTTGGCCTCTAGTCTCTGATCTCTTTATTTCTGCTCATCTTCTGGCACAAAGCTGGGCCTGCAGGGGAAGAGCTGCAACTGTACTGCCCTGGGAGTGCTGACCCTTAAGTTGGGGGGGTTATGTTTTTAAGGGCAAGTTTGCTTCTTCCAAATGTACAAACCCCCCCTCCCCACTCCCTACTCCCGTGCCAAGATCTGATGGACCTAGGCTGATGAGACCTTTGGAGCTGCAGTGCAAGAGACAGGAAGTGGAGTTAGCACCTGGGCTGTGGCAAAGCCCTGTATCAGCAGCCAGCAATCTGGTACCTGGCAGTAAATCCCTCAGCCAGGGAGTGAGATCCTTCCCTGATGGATCATTCCAAGGGCTAATCACTAATGCCAATGTGTTCAGACTTGCGGACCTGGCCTGAACATTAGGCTGCCTTACTCTGCAGTTTGGTGACTAAACAAGTGCTTGACTTTCCCAGCTGCAGGGCTCTGAACTCCCATCCCCTCAGGGAAGGGGCAGATTCTTGGTGCCTTTTGAAGGCTGCACCACTGGTTTTCATGCCTTAATATAGGTTAGGGGACCTGACTTCTAGGCACCAACACTTTAAAATGCTGGCCTAGAGCTTTATGAAGCAGCTGTTCCCAGGTCTAGCTAGGAGGAAGAATTCGTGTGCAATGATGCTGGGAAACTGGGGAGGGTGGGTCAGGCGGGTCGAGGGGTTTAAGTCCTAGTAACTATTTATTTTTTTTTTTTAATTTTAAATGGAGAGAATGTTGTTAGCACTGTTCTGAGGGGACAGCAGGTGCATGTTTGTGTCTTAAAATAAAGCTGGAGTCAAACTCATCACCTGCTCCTGGTGTGAACTTGCTTTGGAGGAGAAGATTGAGCTGCTGCTTTTTGCTCAGGAGTGCACTGAACTGAACTGAACGGGCCTTCCCCTGCAGACACGGTTTTGTGGCTGCCAGGAGCTCTGGCTGTGGGTGCCTGAACAGCACTTTCTGAAATAGGTGCCCAGATGGACACCCCCCTTCAAGGGGCCCCAACATCACCATCTGGGTCTATGGAGCCCTTTTGTGCTACCAACCAGCCTGCCTCTCTTGGCACAAAGGGAGGGTTACAATTTGGAAGGAGAGGCTGTTGGTCTCTTCTTGCTGACACCTCTCATTCAGCCCCTAAGGCTGATTCAGCAGTGACAGGAACTGAAGTCAGGAACTAGATCAGAGCTGAGACCCAGCTAGCTCCAGCTGTGGCTAACAGCAGCTGGTTCTGAGACAGGTTTAAAAACCATGCAGTAGCAGATGTACAATTCCACCCAAGATCCTGCGCCCTATGAGTTAGAAGGTGGCTTAAACCTGAAGCAGACAGTTACATTTGGGAAGGGAGATCATGTTGCTATCAGTGATTGATTATAACATCTCCTATATCAAGTGATCCTACCATGTTCTTGGTCTTGGTGACGTCCTGTGACAGTGAGTTCCACAGTCTAACTTGGGAGGGGGGGAGAGAGACATTGCCCCTCTTTTGACTCTCCTAGTGTGATGCAGGCACTTCTTCTGCCTATTCCCTTAGTAGCCCTCACTTTAGTGCTGCCCCTTTACCTGGCAGGGCCGAGGGGGATGGAAGAAGAGGGGGAGAGCAGCCTTCCAGTGCCACTAAGCAGAACTCCTATTGACTCAAAGGCCCATGAATGCGTGCGTGCGCACACACATACGTACGTTGTGGCCTGAGCCCCAGCAAAACACCATTGTCTCCATTAAGTGTTACTTTCCCCTTCAAGCAGCAGTACTAACTATTCAGTATCTGCAGCCACCTCTGGGGTGGAACGGGAGCTACAAACTGCAGTTTAGGACTGGATGTGAAGACCATCAGCCTCCACTTGAAATGCAGGGAGGAGTTTAATGGGACCAGGACAGCAGTGGTCCCTACTGCTATAATAAGTACTGCTGAGCTTTAACCAGTACAGGGCTCCGTTTTGTCACTAACCCCAGCTGCTGCTTTCATTGCCCTTCTCTGCAGTCACTAAAGGGACTGTTTCAAGGACACTAATCAGTGGGGGAGCTATTTATAGCTCCAATAACAATCTCTATCAAGAGTGAGAAAGCTTTATTCCCCTGGGTCCCAGGGAGCTGAATTCACAGCATCCTTAAGTCAGGAGTGCTTGTTTCAGGAGCTGCTTTTTGGCTGGTGTGAGCCTTTCGGGAAAGCAGATATCAAAATACATGACGAGATCCCCTTTGCGCGTCGGGTCGCTGGGCAGAGGCATCCCTTCCCCTGGCACGATTTTGAAGTACTTGGGGCTAGAAAAGCAAAGGCAAGTGTTATGCAGGAGGGTACAAGAGTAACCTCCCTCAGGCTGCAGTGAGAACACACCTAGCTGGGCTGGCTGGAGCACAGGGGAAGGATAAGCTTATTAAGGAGCAAATTGTGCCTCTGGGTGCACCAGTGCGGCTCCCTGCAAGGGCAGGAGCTGGCCCTAATGAGCTGCTAGGGGGGATGGACATCGCTTGGAAAAACACATGTAACCATTTCTTTAAAGTGCTGTTCTCTGAAACATGATGCTAAAAATGGGCTTTTGAGCTCTCTCTTCTCTCTGTCTCAGTGACTCCTGACTGGATTTTCTAACGGCTGCCCTGGGAGCTGAAAGGGCAGCTGGGTTCACTCTGGCTCAGGCACTGCCGTTGGGCAGAGCAGTTCTGCAAAGCCAGAGTCTGCCCCGAGTGACACCAGTGCAAGGGGTTTGTGCGGCTGCCTGCATTGGAGGTGTCTGGGTCCCAGTGTGGGAGAGAATTCAGCTCTGCCATCAGAACTGAGCTCACAGTGCTGTTAATGAGCCGCAGCACCGCCCTGGAGCTGTGTGGGCTCTGCCGGGCTGGCAGGAGCAAAAACACTAACTCCCTGGGGGTGGTTGTGGTGTAAGTAGATGTCGCTCTGCAGGCACAGGACAAGCACAGCTGCTGAGTCTGAAGGGGCCATTTTTACAGTCAGGCCAAGACTTTCAAAAGCGACTCATGATTTGGGTGCCTGATTCCCAGAAAGCCCTGAGCTCCTGCCCTCGGACAGTCTCGAGGTGCTTCCCTTTGGGCATCCCGAATCACTAGTGAACAGTTCACCTTCCCGTGCGAGGGCAGACCCTTGCCAGACACTGGGCACGCAGGGCAGTTTGCCTTGCTGATTGCATTAGCGGCTATTTCTGCTCCGGCACTTACTGGACTATGTCGTTGATGGGAATATTAAGCAGCCTGTCATCCAGGGTTCTCACATCCACTGTGCAGCCAATCAAAGCCTGCAAAAGACAGAGCGAGGCAATGAGCAACGATGTTCATCGATCCTGTCATTCCGTTACTCCAAATAACAGGCACAGGCAGAAATAATTTGTGATACATGGAAGCCTGGGTAATGCTACTCCAAAGGGGCCTTCACACCCGAGTATTCCTCCAGGCACAACAGGATCAGCCCAGCAGCGAGGGATCTTCTGAGTTCGGGCCGTGCACAGCCAGCATCCTGGCTCCTCTGCCACATGTGCCTAGCTGTCCAACTGCCAGAGAAAAGGGGTGTGTGGCTGAGGCTCTGCTGCAATCCCAGGGGGCCTCCAGCGATTTGTGCAGCCCCCAAGCTGCTCTACATTATGCTGGGGGGGGTCAGCTCGAGCCACAACCCACCCAAAACTGAGGGGCTTAACACCCCTTTGTACACCCCCTCCTTCGAGCTGCATTGTGACACCTCTCGACCAGAGCAGACGGCCTGGTGTAAAGAGGGGCAAAGTACCCATGAGTCCATCCATGTGAGCAAGGGGGAGAGAAGCTGAAGATATTTCAAAATCGCTCGCCTTTGCTGAGGAAGGAGATGAGAGTAGTGAGGCCATTGTCCGTCAAAGGCCTGGTGAGGAATGCAATGCACGAAGGGACACGCTTTTCACAAAGGGTGCAGGGGCCAGACCAAATGTGGAGCCCTTAAGAACAGAGCATTGTGACTTAACAATAATCCCTAGCTCCTCCACTGGGCTTTTCAGCTGTAGTTCTCAAAGCACTTGACAAAGAAGGGCAGTGTCATTCTCTCCATTTTACAGATGGAAAACTGAGGCACAGAGCAGTGAAGTGACTTACTCAAGATCACCCAACAAACCAGTGGCAGGGCTGGGAACAGAACCCAAAGCTCCTGAGTCCTGGTCCAGTGAACACCACGTTCAAGACTACCTAGCAGTGGAGATTTTAAATAAGGAACTTTTTGGAAAAATTATAGTTAATATCTGAGCTAACTAGAACCTGAGAGCATGAGTGAACTTTTAGCTGTAAGGACCTGTTTCCTTATATTGCTTGGCAGTGCAGTAGAATTACAGTTGCTCCTTGTGTAGGTGTTCTGGCTTGTTGCAGACTGACCAATCCATAGGACATTGTAACAGGATTTTTAAGAGAGCTGGGTAACATTATGATCAATAACACCCCCAGTAATCGTACAGTCAGTGGAGATCACGGTCACCTAAGACCATGCTTCAGGGCATGAATGGACAAAGGAAGGGGTCAGGAAGGAATTCTCCCTCCACCTACCATGTATGACATTGTAAAACTGGTGAGCTGCCCTGTTTCGGGTTGGTGTGGGCAGTGCCAATTCAGAAGCAAAGGCATTAGCAATAAATAAATAATCAATTTGATTGTTAGCTCTTAGGACAGGGGTGGGCAAACTTTTTGGCCCAAGGGCCACTTCAGAGTTGCAAAACCATAGAGAAGGCTGTGCCTCCCCAAACAGCCTGCCCCTTGCCCCCTAACCACCCCTCCCACTTCCCGCCCAACCATCCAACCCTCCCTGCTCCTTGTCCCCTGACTGCCCTGACCCCTATCCACACCCCTGCCCCCTGACAGTCCCCCCCGGGACTCCCACGCCTAGTCAACTCCTCCTGTCTCCCCATCCCGACTGCCCCACCCCCATCCACACCCCCGCCCCCTGACAAGCCCCTTAGGACTCCAATGCCTATCCCTAGCCCGTGCTCCCTTTCCCCTGACAACCCCCTCCAGAACCTCTGCCCCATCCAATCCCCCCTGCTCCCCATCCCCTGATCGCTACCCCCAGAACCTCCACCCCATCCAACCGCCCCCTGTCCCCTGACTGCCCCCGGGACCCTGTGCCCCTTATTCAAACCCCCCATTCCCTGCCCCCTTACCATGCCGCTCAGAGCAGCAGGAGCTCACAGCCCTGCTGGAGCCAGCCACCCTGACGTGCTGCCCGGCAGGAGCGATGGGCTGGAGCGCTGGCGGCACAGTGAGTTGAGGCTGCCGGGGAGGGCGGAAAGCAGGGGAGGGGCCAGGGGCTAGCCTCCTCAGCCGGGAGCTCAAGGGCCGAGCAGGATGGTCCCGCAGGCCGGATATGGCCCACACGGCTGTAGTTTGCCCACCTCTGTCTTAGGACAAAGACCAAGTCTTTGTTGTGAAAAGAGCCTAGCACACTCTGGGGCACTAAATAAATAAAAAATACTGGAGATGTTGAATTATTGGGACCTGATTTTCATACAGTTGAGACGTGTGATTGCACACAGGGTGACCAGATGACAAGAACAAAATAGCAGGACACATGCGGAGGTGGCAGCCACAGGCTCACCCCACCCCCCACCCCACTGGAGCCATGAGAGATGGGGATACAAAGCCTGAGGAAGCTGCAGGTTGGGGGTGCACTGCCCCAGCTCCGGGCGCAGCACCGCCACAGGTCGGGGTGCAGGGCCCTGCCTCCGCCTGCAGCCCCTCCATGGGTTAGGGGCTCATGGCCCCCACTCCACCCTGCTGCAGGTTGGGGGTGCGTGGCCCCGGCCCTCGCCACAAGCACATGACCCTGGCTCCCGCCTGCAGCCCCGCTGCAAGCCACTTACCTGGGGGATGGTTCCCACCCACTGGGAAACACCTGGCAGGTTCCTCTGGCTCCTAAGGTCAGTCGTGGCCAGCAGGGTCTCCACTCCACGTGCTGTGCCTGCCACAAGCACTAGCTCCATTGGCTGGAAGCTGTGGGGGCAGGACTTACTTGGGGGCATGAGTAGCTCTCCAGGGTCAGGGGCAGCTGGGGGGTGGGGGTCTGCACCCCCACTGCTGCGCCCACAGCTCCCATTGGCCACAATGGAGCCAACGCTTGTGGTAGGTGCAGCATGCAGAGAACCCCCTGGCCGCCCCTGTGCCTAGGAGCTGCAGAGTCCTGCTGCCCGCCATTTCCTGGGAGCTGACCAAATAAGCACCACTGGGACCCCAGGTGAGCACTCACCACTGTACTCCTCCATCCCCAAGCCAAAACATCGGGACAAATGGCATCCCGACCATACATCTGTTGGGACGTGGGACAAACAACTAAATATCAGGACAGTCCTGATTTTATTGGGACATCTGGTCACCCTCACTGCACATCTAACTGACATATGCCATTACCATGACAGGGTATGTCCGAGCGCACAGACAGACACGCACTAGGTAACTGTGTGCACAGAGGGATAAGTAGGTGCATTTGCTGGCAGGATGGTAGCATCTACAGATGCAAAATTCCATACCTCAAAGGTATTAAAATCAGGCCCCTGGCTCTTCTGTTCTCACCTGAATGATCAATGATGAAGTCAGCCAATTCAAGAACAGCTAATCCACCAATATTGGGGATTAAGATGATAAATAATAGGCAGCCTCCCAGCAGTCTGACTGGCTGGCCCAGACTCTGTTTGGCCCAATTAGAAACTGGTGATTCCTTCACCCCAGTGCAGTTTGTCATCATTCTGCAAAACCTTGCTGTCTTTTGGGAAGGTAAGAAAGGAGAAGATACCATCCAACTCCACTGAAGTCAGTGTGCATCTCTTCCTTTTCCCGCATGCAAGTTGGATCAGATCCCGAATCATAGAATATCAGAGTTGGAAAGGACCTCAGGAGGTTCTCTAGTCCAACCCCCTGCTCAAAGCAGGACCAATCCCCAACTAAATCATCCCAGCCAGGGCTTTGCCAAGCCGAGCCTTAAAAACCTCTAAGGAAGGAGATTCCACCACCTCCCTAGGTAACTCATTCCAGTGCTTTACCACCTTCCTAGTGAAATCATCAACATCCTTACCTTCCCCAGGGGGATGGTGGCTACATAGAGCAGGTTGTCATCCTCCCTTTTAAACCTTGGGTGGAGTTTCTCTCGTACAATGAAGATAATATCAGCTGGGATAATGTTCGGGCCCTAAGGTACAAGAAATAAACCAGGAAATGAGTCAGTGTCTAACAGAGACATGGACTGTTTACAGGGAAAGATAACAGGTCTTTGCCTCCCCCCTTTTTTCTGATATTTCCAGAAGGCCTGGGAAGTGGTTGTTTTTGATTTTTGTTTTTTTTTTTTAACAAAATATTTTTTCCCTGATTGCCTTTACACTGGCTGCTCAGGTTCTTAGCACACTGTTTTTCCTGGAAGATAGAAGTAATAAGGTCATGACATCACAATTCCAAGGAAGTGAAACCTCAGCAACTGAGAATGGGAAAGGATTTTAATCAGATTGTTTAAAAGGCTTTTTCTTTGTTTCTATTCATGCCTTTTAAACCCAAACATCTGACACACATTTGGGACAAAAGCTGTCTTTGTTAAAGCCCCAGGTTCTCCGCTGGCTGGTTCTTGCTCACATGCTCAGGGTCTAATTGGCATATGTGGGATCGGGAAATAATTTTCCCCCAGGTCAGATTGGCAATGACTTTGGGGTTTTTTCACCTTCCTCTGCAAGTGTGGTATGCGGGTCACTTGCTGGGATTATTTCATTTAATCAATTCCCTGCAATTGCTCGGGCTCTGGTGCACCTCGGTCCCTCCTCTTCTCTGCCTGTGGCACATCCTAGTTTAGTCCAGCGGGCTGCAATACTTTGGTTATTTCAGTTGTTGGGTTAGCGTGTGGGTATTGGGGGATATTGGTGGCCTGTGCGATACAGGAGGTCAGACTAGACAATCTGGTGGTCTCTAACTGCCTTAAACTCTATGACTAATACTTCCCTCTCAATTAAAGGTTAAGAAAGTCCCCACCGAGCCCTTCAGCGACTCCTCTTACTAGACCAGATTTGACATTCCTGGGATTCTTGCGGTAAAAACAAACAGAAAAAAAACTAGGGTTGCCAAGCGTTTAAAATTACTCATGAATAATCGCAGTGTTAAACAATAATAGAATACCTTTTATTTAAATATTTTGGATGTTTTCTACATTTTCAAATATGTTGATTTTAATTACAACAAAACTACAATACCCGCACAAGGAAATAAGGAAACAGATCAACAGAGCCAGATGTGTACCCAGAAGCCTCCTACTGCAAGACAAATCCAGGAAAGAAACCAACAGGACTCCACTGGCCATCACATACAGTCCCCAGCTAAAACCTCTCCAACGCATCATCAGGGATCTACAACCCATCCTGGACAATGATCCCACACTTTCACAGGCCTTGGGTGGCAGGCCAGTCCTCGCCCACAGACAACCTGCCAACCTGAAACATATTCTCACCAGCAACTGCACACTGCACCATAGTAACTCCAGCTCAGGAACCAATCCATGCAACAAACCTTGATGCCAACTCTGCCCACATATCTACACCAGCGACATCATCACAGGACCTAACCAGATCAGCCACACCATCACTGGTTCATTCACCTGCACATCCACCAATGTAATATATGCCATCATATGCCAGCAATGCCCCTCTGCTATGCGCATTGGCCAAACTGGACAGTCGCTACGAAAAAGGATAAATGGACACAAATCAGATATTAGAAATGGCAATGTACAAAAACCTGTAGGAGAACACTTCAACCTCCCTGGCCACACCATAGCAGACCTTAAAGTGGCCATCCTGCAGCAAAAAAACTTCAGGACCAGACTTCAAAGAGAAACTGCTGAGCTTCAGTTAATCTGCAAATTTGACACCATCAGCTCAGGATTAAACAAAGACTGTGAATGGCTTGCCAATTACAAAACCAGTTTCTCCTCCCTTGGTTTTCACATCTCAACTGCTAGAACAGGGCCTCATCCTCCCTGATTGAACTACCTCATTATCTCTAGCTTGCCTGCATATATATATACCTGCCCCTGGAAATTTCCACTACATGCATCTGACGAAGTGGGCATTCACCCATGAAAGCTCATGCTCCAAAACGTCTGTTAGTCTATAAGGTGCCACAGGATTCTTTGCTGCTTTTATAGATCCAGACTAACACGGCTACCCCTCTGATAATTACAACATAGAATACAAAGTGTACAGTGCTCACTTTATATTTATTTTTATTACAAATATTTGCACTGTACAAAACAAAAGAAATGGTATTTTTCAGTTCACCTCATACAAGTACTGTAGTGCAATCTCTTTATCAGGAAAGTTGAACTTACAAATGTAGAATTATGTACCAAAAAATAACTGCATTCAGAAATATAACAATGTAAAACTTTAGAACCTGCAAGTCCACTCAGTCCTACTTCTTGTTCAGCCAATTACTCAGACAAACAAGTTTGTTTACATTTGCAGGAGATGCTGCTGCCTCCTTCTTGCTTACAATGTCACCTGAAAGTGAGAACAGGCATTCTCATGGCACTGTTGTAGCCAGAATCGCAAGATATTTACATGCCAGATGCGTTAAAGATTCATATGTCCCTTCATGCATCAACCACTGTTCCAGAGGACATGCGTCCATGCTGATGACGGGTTCTGCTCAATAACGATCCAAAGCAGTGCGAACCGACGCATGTCCATTTTCATGATCTGAGTCAGAAATGAACCTTCTGCTGGTGGCATCTTTTTTGGTGGTGTGGATTCTGTAGTTTTTGCATCTGAGTGTTGTTCTTTTAAGACTTCTGAAAGCATGCTCCACACCTCGTTCCTCTCAGATTTTGGGAGGAACTTTAGATTCTTAAACCTTGGGTCAAGTGCTGTAGCTATCTTTAGAAATCTCACATTGGTACCTTCTTTGCGTTTTGTCAAATCTGCGGTGAAAGTGTTCTTAAAACGAACGACATATGCTGGGTCATCATTAGAGACTGCTACAACATGAAATATATGGCAGAATGTGGGTAAAACAGCAGGAGACATACAATTTTCCCTCAAGGAGTTCAGTCACAAATTTAATTAACTTATTTTTTTAATGAGCGTCATCAGCATGGAAGCAAGTCCTCTGGAATGGTGGCTGAAGCATGAAGGGGCATAAAAATGTTTAGCATATCTGGCACGTAAATACCTTGCAACGCTGGCTACAAAAGTGCCATGCAAACGTCTGTTCTCACTTTCAGTTGATATTGTAAATAGGAAGCAGGCAGCAATATTTCCCGTAAATGTAAATAAACTTGTTTGTCTGAGCGATTGGCTGAACAAGAAGTAGGACTGAGTGGACTTGTAGGCTCTAAAGTTTTATATTGTTTTGTTTTTGAGTGCAGTTATGTAACAAAAAAAGGTCTACATTTGTAACTTGCACTTTCACGATAAAGAGATCACACTACAGGCCACATCTGGGTGGGGAAATTGTATGCAGGGCCAGGGCAGAGGGCTGGGGTGCGGGAGAGAGTGCGGGATGTGAGGGGGGTGCAGTGTACAGGAAGGGGCTCAGGGCAAGGGATTGGGGCAGAGGAGGGGTGCGGAGTGCATGAGGGGGCTGAGGGCAGGGGAGTGGGGTGCAGGAGGGGTGTGGGATGCAGCAGGGGGCTCGGCAGGGGGTTGGTGTGCTGGAGGGCTGCACAGTGCAGGCAGGAGGCTTAAGGCAGGAAGTTGGGTGGCAGAGTGCAGGAGGGGTCCAGGCTCCGGGGTGGCAATGGCGCACATCTAGGCCAGCAAAGGCTCCCTGCATGCCTGCCCTGCCCCCGCACCCGTCCAGGAAGCGCCGCAGCCCTGGGGTGGGAGGGGCGGTGGGCTCTGTGTGCGCTGCCTTGCCGCGCTTCCAGGTACCTCCCCCGAAGCGCCCATTGGCCGCAGTTCCCCGTTCCTGGCCAATGGGAGCTGTGGGGGGCAGTGCCTGGAGGCAAGGGCCTGGGGGCCGCAGGGACGGCCACTGCTGAGAGCAGCACGGGGCCCGCAGCGCCACAGGGGGCAATCCCACTGGCCAGATCCAAAGCCCTGAAGGGCCGGATCCGGCCCGCAGTTTGCCCACCCCTGAACTAGTTAATCCTCACAATGCCCTGCAGTGGAAGTGAAGGGTTATCAGATGGGGAAACTGAGGCAGGGAAGTTATGTGATTTTCTCCAGGCCATGGCAGGAGTCCGTGTTAGAGCTAAGACTTGTGCTCCTTAAGCCCTTAGGCAATGTAGAAAATCTCCCCTTAGCCCCTCTGTGCCTCATCTCAAAATATGCATAACTACTCAGGCATGTTTTGTGTGGCCTGTTGATTAGTGTCCGTCAAGCGCTTTGAGATCTTCAGCTGGAAGGTGCAACAGAAACACAAGATCTCACTACAGCAAACAATGAATGAGTCCATCAGTACTGGTGAAATCTTGCCATGTGACAGTCTCTCCGTAACTTACCTGGTCGCCTTCCTTCTGAAAGGTAATCCTGGTGCCCTGCTTCCACCCGGGCTGCACATCAATTGTTAAGATCTTATCTCTGATGGTGGACGTGTGACCGTCTTCGTTCATCACCTAGTGTTTGAAACAGCTGAGTGGGGCAGTGGGGTCTGGTCTGTATCTAGGAGACCTGAGCATTTGATTGGCTAGGATGCCAGTGATACTGCACCAGCATTGTGGGCAACTGTCTTTAGGAAACAAAATCAGTTCTGGCTTGAATTGCAGCACTTCTGTGCCCAGGTAGCTCTGCAGATCACGGCTACTACAGTAGTGCCTAGGGACCAACCAAGATTGGGCCCCATGACAGACAAAGGGCGGGGAAAGGGGCAAAACACACAGAGATAACAATGGGATGGAAAATCAGGCCACCTGGAGACGAAAGCAGCTCCCAGTTACCCCTGTGCTACCTCATGGGAGTCTGCCAGGGAGGTTAACATTTGCATTTAATTTCCCTCTGATTTTAGTGGGGTAGCAGTGGGGACACTGGACCTATATATTTGGCTTACTGTTTGGGAATTGGTTTTTGTTCATTTCAAGGCAGTCTGAGTGCCAGCACAACCCACCCGGGGCGTCAGAGCCCTGTCAACGGCAGAGGCCACATAGCTAAGATCAAGGCAGGCAAAAAGACCCAAACCTGTGATGTTAACGCTACAGAAGCCCAAGCTTTTTCTGCACCCTGCTCAGTGCTATGTAAGGGGCCTCCTGTGCTCCAGCAGCGGGGTGGGGTCCCACGGCACCAGAGAGCACGGAAACTTTGGCTGCCGGGGTCCTGCCTGAACTTGGTCCTCTATACAGCACACGTGAGCTGCTGCTGTGGCTGGCTATGAAAGGGGGGCCGCTGCAGGAGCAGGGATGGATCCCTGGCTGCTCTTTGCACAGCCACAGGAGCACCTTTGCCATGGAGATGGAGTGGGGTTGGGGCCATGCACTTTCACCCCACCCTGCTCTTCTCAACTGCACTGTCCCACTGCCTGGAGCAGGCTACTCCCCACCTGTCCATTCCCCATCGGCTGGGACTCGGAGATGCTATCACAGAATATAGTGATCAGTCACATGCACTAATTTCAGAGAAACTTCCAGTGCCCTCTGAGCGAAACATAAAACCCAGCCCAACGGGAAAGAACAGCTCTTCCATGACAGGCTCCCTTCGGGCAGCCGTCCCGCTCCTAACACCACCGATTCGGGCTCATGTCTCGCCCCTTCTCATTCAGGCCCCATCTTTCCTTACCCTGCGAGAAATCTTAATTTTCTTGGTGCATCCGTAGAACAGGTCCTCCAGTGATAGGTAGAGCTCTCGCTCAACTGGCGGGTCCTGCTTCGCCACCCCTTTTCCCCGCAGTCCCCCGAATGCCGTGTTCACCTCAGACCCATCTGGGGCGAAGAACTCTGCGCATATCGAAAAACAGAATCCCAGCTGTGCATATAAAATGATGACATCTAAATTAGCTGCTACCGCTCAAGAGAGAGAGCTGGGAGTCATCGGGCTTAGCTCTCCGAAAACATCCCCTCCATGTGCAGCAGCGGTCAAAAGAACGAACAGAATAGTAGGAACAATTAGGAAAGGGACAGATGATAAAACAGTAAATATCGTAATGCCTCTATATAAATCCATGGTGTGCCCACATCTTGAATTCTGTGTGCAGTTTTGGTCGCCCTCATCTCAAAAAAGATGCAACAGAAAAGGAAAAGGGACAGAGAAGGATAACAAAAATGATGAGGGGGATGGAACAGCTTTTATATGAGGACAGATTAAACAGGCTGGGACTGGTCAGCTTGGAAAAGAGATGATTAAAGGGGGATCTGACAGAGGTCTATACAATCATGACTGGTGTAGAGAAAGTGAATAAGGAAGTGTTATTTACCCCTTCACATAACACTCGAACCATGGATCGCCCAATGAAATTAATAGGCAGCAGGTTTAAAACAAACAAAAGGAAATACTTCTTCACACAATGCACAGCCAACCCATAGAACTCTTTGCCGGGGGTGTTGTAAAGGCCAAAACTATATCTAGGTTCAAAAAAGAACTAGAGAAGTTACTGGAGGATAGGTCCATCAGTTCTATTAGCCAAGATGGTCATAGATGCAACCCCATGCTCTGGGTATCCCTAAGCCTCTGACTGCCAGAGCCTGGGACTGGATGACAGGGAATGGGTCACAAGATTGTCCTGTTTGGTTCATTCCCTTGTAAGTTCTGGCATTCGCCACTGTCAGACGAGAGGATACTGGGCTAAATGGACCACTGGTCTGACTCAGTATGGGCTATCTTATGTTCAGTGACCCAGAAAAAGGTTAGATACAATCACACCATCAGCTGAGAGTAGCATAAGCTAGTGGCCTGAGCATAGGTCTGGGAGCCAGGCATTCCTGAGTTCTAGTCCCAGCTCTGACACTAACGCCTCTCTCTGTCCTTGGCAAGTCACTTAGGTCAGAAGTGTCTCAGGTTTTCAATGACATGCTGGGCTGAACATGGCACTCACAAACCTTCCCCCTGCCTGGTTCTCGCTGATTTCAACTGCTGTTGTGGGTGCTCGGTACCTCTCAAAATCAGGATCAAGGTGGCTCACATCAGCCACCCAGCAAAGGAGGAATTCCAAGACACTGACGCTGTTTGGCAATGTCCAAAATGGCCTCCCTGTGCCTCAGTTTCTCCATTTGGAAAATGGGGGTGATCTCACCGCTCTACCAGCTGGGATAACTTTGTGAATGTTTGCAAAATGTTCTGACCATGACAAGCATGAATTATTATTTATGTATTACATGTTTATTACCATGCTAAAGGAATTCCTGCTTTCCCCCGAGAATCCCTGAAGTTGTTGTCACTACCTTTGTTTGAGAGAGTTTTATACTCCCCACACACATCCTTTTTTTAACCAGACATAAACAACATTAGAAGTTTCCATTCTACCTCCTAAGCTCTAAAATCAATAATTGGACTTTGCTCTTCTCTAGTGCCTTCCATTTCCATCCAAGGACTGAAGACATATATGAAGTAAGTCTCTCAACCCCGCTATGAGGCGGCACACTAATAATTATTAACCCCATTTTACAGACAGAGAAACTGAGCCATAAAGAAGTTAAGTAACTTGTCCATGGCTGCCAAGTGAGTCAGTGGCAGATAGGAAATAGAACCTAGGTTGCCTGGTTGCGCTGTCCCTCACAACATCCTTCTTGTTTCCAACATGGCAGTTTGTTGTAAGTTCTTTGGGACTTGATCCTGTGTTCTCCCCAAACAGAGTGCAAATTCACCAAGACGCTAGATTAGGAAGAAAACTTTCAATCAGATCCACTCAGAGCACAACATGCTCCCACATATCCAAGGACACAGGTCCAGAGTAAACTGGTGCTAGGAACAGTGCTGATGGTCCCAGACTCTGGAGAAATAGACAAGGCAGGTTGTAGCACACTTCAGCACCACCTAGTGGCTGACTGCAGCATGGCATTAAAATCTCAGTGGAGGCTGCCTGCTCTTTGGGTCTCCAGGTTCTGGTGCAGTTGCCATTATTTGAGTCAGGGGATTTTCAAGAGGAGAAAGTGACGGGCTCAGGGGAAGACACTACAAGCCCAGCCTGAAGTGACGGTTCTGTCCCATGTGTGTGGTTTAAAGCCCTGCCCAGCAACGCTCCCATGGAGACATGGGGTGGGGTTACGGGTCAGGTAAACCAAGGCCAATTGCAGGAGAAACAACCCTCAAATTGGGGTTCCGAGGGCTGACAGTGGCAAAGGCAGGATCTGGTTTCCAGATGACTGTACAAAACTTTAACCTATTTCCTGTCAACCATAGGGTTGGTTCTGTTGAAGAGACTATGCTTGGGGCAATCACCATAAAAACACAACATGAAGCATCACAGGAAGGAATTATACCTACCAGCAAAGGGATTATCGCCGCCAAAGAACTCCTTGAAGACTTTCTCAGCATTGCCGTGAAACACATAGCCAACAGACCAGGGGTTTTCACTCCCAAATTCCAGGGGGATCCCTCCTTTCAGACCCTCTTCTCCAAATTTATCATAGATGCCCCTCTTCACAGCTAAGGAAGAAAGAGGTATCAGTAGATGTGCATATGCTTTGATCATCTGTGTGTCAGATGAAAGTATATAGTTCTAGACCCAGGTCTTTGCTTGATCCTGGGATCTGTCACCCAAAGCTGTCATTAAGCATTCTCCTTGCCGTAATAAAGTCTGAAGTAGCAGAAAGGATGCTATTGCATCAGTGTGGTAGCAACTATCTATAGGAGTCTCATACTTAGAAGCAATCTCAAAGGCTCTCCCTTCCAGCTGGGAAGGTGATACATTGAGTGATCCAGGGGAAGGCAGCTGATGCCCTCCTGTCCCTACCCAGCCAGTCATCCAACACACAGAATGGAAACCACAGAGAAGCCTGCTACAAATAATTTTCCTAATAAGCTCATTTAGGTTTCCCACGACTCAGTTTCCACACAAGGATTCCTTTATTAGTCCCAAAGGCCGCTTGGTGTTTGTTACATCCAAAATACAAACATGAGCATATACATGCCTATATTCTATATCCCAATGCCAACACAGTTACAAGCACTGGTCAACATGCTCACAAGATCAGGTACCTGGGCGGTACCTTGCCATCACAGCGTGACTCCAGAGAGGTTAGGAAAAGCTTTGACAAAAACCCCTAGAAAACTTTGCTTTTTTATACACTGTAATAAACAGGTAGTGTTGGACCTGAGCTAAGACCAAATAAAGCAGCAAGGGCTGAACAATGTTTTCTGCCCCAGTCAAGACAAGATTAATGACTGGGCCTCTTTCTTCAGGGTTTTCTTCTTATCTCATTTGGCCATATTTATTTCTAACTATACCTCTACCCCAACATAATGCGACCTGATATACCATGAATTCGGATATAATGTGGTAAAGCAGCGCTTTGGGGGGAGGGGCAACCAGCCTACACATCCCCCTGCAGAAAGTACCCTGTGTACTTGGATTTGACTTTCCAGACCTTATCCCTGAACTGCACAGTGTATCTGTGGGAAGAGAAATGTGTTCCTGCTTACGATCACTTAACACTTCGTAGGCTTCTGCGAGCTGCCTGAATTTATGCGGCGCCCAAGGTTCTTTATTTTTCAAAGGATGGTTCTTCAAGGCTAGTTTCCGGTAGCTGCAAAAGAGAAGGGAGGTCCAGCCCCATGGTGGGCGCAGTTAGATCCCGTGCTGACATGCCGCCTAAAGCGCTTTTCACCCAAGTGCAGTTTGCAAAGGTTTAAGCTCCCAGCCCGCGGAGCAGCAGGGAGGTGCGGTGCGGTGCAGAAGGACCCAGGCACAGAGCCCAGAGACAGCTGACACATGGACACGTGTGCGCACTCCTGAGCACCAACAGCAGATGTGTGTGGCCTTGACACGGGATGGGAACCAGCTACAGCAGAGGGGCTAGCTCGCTCGCTCACCCCCCGCCCGACACCGACGGGCCCGGGGCGGAGCTGCCCCTTGGGCTGGGCTGGGCAGGGCTGTTCGGGGGACCCATGGCCCGGCGGGCGGGCGCGCCCCCCACCCCACCCCCGCTCACGCTTGTTTGATGTCGGCGTCCTTGGCGGTGCGGTACAGCTCCAGCACCGCGTAGTAATCCTGCCCCATGGCGCGCCGCTCGCCCGTTGCTATGGACGCCGCCCCGCGCGGCATTCTGGGAGGTGTAGTTCTTCCTCCCTGCACCAGCTGTCACTTCCGGACTACAGGTCCCTCCCTCCCCCACCAGGGCCTGGCCCGGCCCTTCTCTGCCCCCTGTGACCGCAAAGTGTGGGTGCGTTTGGGGAGGGGGGTAAGAGACTCACCCGCAGCGGGCTTGTGCACACCCCCAGCTCCTGGGGCAGTGGCCTAGCTGGCACAGTATGGTTTGGGAACCTCCCACTCCCCAGCAGCTCTGACCCCCCTCCTTCCCCCACCCTTTCCTCTGCTCAGGGTTGCCACTGTTCTTTGGACCGATTCCTGGAGGTTTCATCACATGACAGTCTTTCATTTTAAAATTAATCTTGAATTCCTGGAGAGTCCAGGACAATCCTGGAGGGCTGGCAACCCTACCTCCACCATGCCCCTTCCACATAGGGCCCACTTCTCTTGTCTCACTTCCCCTCTTCCCCCAACCATTTCTTCTGCAGAGCCTTCACCAATGAGCCCTCCCAAACTCCTGGCCTACTGAAGCAGATGTGTGAATGTCTATGCTGTAGGGTATTCCTTGCACCAGGAGTGAGGCCACAGGGCACTGAGCACAGTTCCTGGTGTGCATTCATTTACCAACATGCCCAGCTCAGCACACACTGTGCCATCATGCACATTAGCAGTACTGGGGCATGATGGTATTTCATTTTCAGTGGGAGGGAGGGAGGACAAAAATCTTACAGGTGCACTGGATTGGATGGGGCTTTGTTGCATTCTGATAAAATAATCCTATATTCTTAAGTGCTCACTGACACTACAGCATGCACCGTTAGTTATTTAAGAGTGAATGGTTACTTGTCTTCAGAGTACTTTACACGTTAACTCGGCCATCAAAAATTCTACTGGGTCTGGTGGGTTTTTTAGCAGTTTTTCCAGGAGAAGTAGAAGGTGGGAAAGCAGATTTTGTATGTGGGCTAAATTCTTATGACAATTTTGATTGGCTATAAGGTAGCTGTGTATCACTCCCTTTTACAAATAGGGAAACCAGGCATTGGGAGATTAAAAGTGATTTACCCAAGGTCACCCAGTGAGTCAGTGGAAGAGCTGCATTAGATCTCTGGAGTTCCTGAATCTTAGCCCACTGTTCACTCTTTGATACCGTGTGATAGAACAGGAATTTACAAACACCCGCACACAAATTGTGGAGGTAGATCGGAGTTGACAGGACTGAACATTTGTCCCTTAGACTTAACATTTAAGATTAAAATGGCAGTCTGCCACTATTATTTGAAATCCTATGACAAAAAGATGCTTTTCACCATACTATAAGAGCTACGTAATTACTGATTTAACAAAAACTGGTGGAATTTTAATGTGGCCTTCACTACAATGGCTACAACTACAACTGGATATATTTTTAAACTGCACAAGAACATATGTATTTCACTCCAGTGGAGATCTGACTAAATTTGAGATTTCAGTTTGATCAAATCACAGCTGCTCACTACATTCACAAAATCACACTTTTTATTGTAGAACAGAGTCACAAGAAAGGTTATGAGGTGTTGAATGTGACATGGACACAGCCATTTTGCTTTTAAATTAACTGTCTTGAAAATGCACAAACTTCTCTAGAAAAGAAGTGATCAAAAGTCAATCCCTTTATTTCAATCAATTCTGCAGTATGGTCACCTCCATAATCTCGTCTCTCCGGCCCCCGGATCATAGACTTGTTAGAAATACCAAAATTGTTCATTGAATGTTGAAAACAGTTCCGTACATATGTTGCAGACATAAAGGGTCTTCCAGTAAGCAGCTTATAAATGTTAATGCAAGAGAATGGTCTAAACTTTGGTAGTAATAAGCAGCACAAGATCAAGAATTCTATGTACAGCCTTGTTCTTAGATTTTATCACAACAGTGTTCTCAAAGCTTATATATACACACTTCATATATACTGTACAGTCCTAGAAAGGTAGCATTGCTTTTATTTGGAAGTGCTACATGGCCTAGGTTCTAACCTAGCTAGACTTTAACCTTGTTTCTTAGTTCATGTTTTCCACACACTACAAATGGTCAGAGGTCAGAAAGCTGGTATCTCCTCACCATCTCATCTCTGCAGCATGTATAGATTTGTTTCTCCCATGTAGCTACCTAGAAGAGGGAAATGAAAATATTATTTAAAAAGAAAACCTCTTACATGATCATCCTCCTTATCTGCTTTTCCCCACAAATGCTTTCTCCTACGCAATTCCAGAGGGGTGGCGAAAAACTCCCGTCCTCTTAAATCCATCCTTAAATACCCCTCTCCCATGAGGCCTACAAATCACAATAAATGGCCACTGGCAACAAGAGAGACCAGCTGGGGCTGCTTGACAACTCACAATAGAAACATACCCATATTAGGCAAGGACTTCTCCCTCTTCTCCTCCCCCAACTGTTTAGATAGCATTCAGCACAATGGGGCCCTGATGCCTGACTGGAATCTCTATGACCTATCGCAATATAAATATATAGTGAATGGCCTTTAACTTTTCCCTTGATTGTTAGGACTTCAAGGAGATGCCAGAGATTCTTGGAAGGGTAATGCCCCATGAGGTCCACAAAGGATTACAATGGCATGATCATTAGGATATTTTGAAAGGATCTGCTTACACTAATATCTCCGTGTTAACAATTGGAAATCCTACTGGTACCACCATGGACAGGGCAGTTTGCTACTGACAGAAGCTCATGAACTTCCCCAAATGTTACATTATAGTAGATACTGAACTCAGCAAAAGTCTGAAGAGAAATGGGAACATTTGAATTTTTTTTAAATTTTCTGAGATGGGAAGGAAAGAAATCAGCAGCTTTCGGAATAAGTATTAGCTCCTAAGCTAACCATAGAACAACACCGGCTTAGCTGAAAATGCAGCACTTTCCCTGAAGGAAAACTGGAGTGAAAGGGAAGACGACACATTAGTAAAGGGTGGGTGGTCCTGTTGAACAGCACTTTGGGCACGTTTCTTGGTCCAGCAGGTATGTCCATTTTCCTTCAGATTTGCCATTATAAAGATGACTGTGTAACAGCACTTGGGGTTTATAACATGACAGCTAAAAGCTTTATAGTCATTCAGCAACAACTTTTAGAAACAAGGTTTTTTTGGGGGGTTCTGAAATTGTTTCAAAGATGACCAATCAAACAAACTATTTACAAGACAGGCTTTTTTGTCAGATCTGACAGAGAAGATGGATTTCTTTTGCTCCAAGATCACCAGTTAAAAGTCTGCAGGCCAAACTCTGTCCTCGGGTATGCTGGCCTACGCTGCCTTCAGTGGGGTATACTGTTCGAACAGATGGCAAGATATGACTTTGCAATAAGGCTGTAAATTAATCGCAGTTAACTCATGCGATTAACTCAAAAAAAATTAATCGTGATTAAAAAAATTAATTGTGATTAAATCAGAGTTTTAATCACACTGTTAAACAGAATACCAATTGAAATTTATTAAATATTTTGGATGTTTTTATACATTTTCAAATATACTGATTTCAATTACAACACAGAATACAAAATGTACACTGCTCACTTTATAGTATTTTTATTACAAATATTTTCACTGTAAAAATGATAAAACAGTATTTTTTAATTCACCTCACAGAAGTACTGTAATGCAATCTCTATCGTGAAAGTGCAAATTACAAATGTAGATTTTTTTTTGTTACATAACTGCACTTAAAAATAAAACCATGCAAAACTTTACAGCCTACAAGTCCACTCAGTCCTACTTCTCATTCAGCCAATCGCTAAGACAAACTAGTTTGTTTACATTTATAGGAGATAATGCTGCCTGCTTCTTATTTACAATATCACTAGAAACTGAGAACGGGTGTTCGCATGGGACTTTTGTAGCCAGCAATCCAAGGTGTTTATGCACTAGATATGATAAACATTAATATGCCCCTTCATGCTTCGGCCACCATTCTAGAGGATATGCTTCCATTCTGATGACACTGGTTAAAAAAATAATGCATTAATTAAATTTGTGACTGAACTCCTTGCAGAAGAATTGTAAGTTTCCGGCTCTATTTTACCTGCATTCTGCCACATACTTTATGTTATAGCAGTCTCAGATGATGACTCAGCACGTTGTTCATTTTAAGAACACTTTCGCTGCAGATCTGATAAAATGCAAAGAAGGTACCAATGTGAGATTTCTAAAGATGGCTACAGCACTCGACCCAAGATTTAAGAATCTGAAGTGCCTTCCAAACTCTGAGAGGGACTAAGTGTGGAGCATGCTTTCAGAAGTCTTAAGAGCAACACTGATGTGGAAACTGCAGAACCCAAACCACCAAAAAGAAAATTAACCTTCTTCTGGAAGCATCTAACTCAGATGATTAAAATGAACGTGCGTTGGTCTGCACTGATTTGTATTGTTATCGAGCAGAACCCGTCGTCAGCATGGACACGTCCTCTGGAATGGTGGTTGAAGCATGAAGGACATATGAATCTCTAGCGCATCTGGCATGTAAATATCTTGCGACACTGGCTACAACAGTGCCATGCGAACACCTGTTCTCACTTTCAGGTGACACTCTGAAGAAGCAGCAGGCAGCATTATTGTTTTTTCTTAGCGATTGGCTGAACAAGAAGTAGGACTGAGTGGATTTGGAGGCTCTAAAGTTTTACATTGTTTTATTTTTAATGCAGTTTTTTTTGGTACATAATTCTACATTTGTAAGTTCAACTTTCATGATAGAGATTGCACTATGCTACTTGTATTAAGTGAATGAAATACTATTTCTTTTGGTTTTTTACAGTGCAAATATCTGTAGTCAAAAATAAATATAAAGTGAGCACTGTACACTTTGTGTTCTGTGTTGTAATTGAAATCTATATATTTGAAAATGTAGAAAAACATCCAAAAATATTTAAATAAATGGTATCCTATTATTGCTTAAACAGTGGGATACTCGAGCGATTAATTTTTTTAATCGCTTGACAGCCCTACTTTGCAACCGGAACCTGGTTATAAGGAGCACTCAGCATCATCCTCAACACTGTGGCTGTATGGAGCTGGATCCTAATCCAGTGCTCTCCCCCAGAGCTGCGCTGACTCAGCAGGGTTTATGGGAATAAAGAGTAGCAAAAATTTACTGATTTCTGAAATCAACAGATGTGGTTTGGAATATGCACAGTGGGCAGCTCAGCTGGGTAAGAACTGTGCCATTTTTACAGTCCCTTTTCTAAACAGAATTGCCCTTTAAAATAGACAGGCCTGAATGCTGAGGTAGCAGCCCCTGAGTTCTAATCAGAGCTCTCTCTGACAATGGACAAGTTACTTAACCTCTCTGCCTCGGCTTCCCCATCTGAGAGAAGAAATTATGTTACTGTTCCTCAGACTGATGACATGAGGATTTGTTTTTGTAAAGTGTTATTATTCAAATACAAAAGTAAATTTAAAAATTCACTTCTCAAAAAGGTGCCAGCTCTGCTGGTTGCCAAACCACCAGACAATGGCAGTCATTGCAGAGTGGCACCTTTATTCCCCCTCACTGGTACTCAGCCAATAGTAAGTAGACTGAGCCATTACCTTGTATACAGGGTCACAGTCTGCTTCTGTGAGGTCAATTACGTGATCAAGATCTTGCTGAATAATAAAGCAGGTTCCATCACCTAGATAAAAAACAAAACAGATAAGGAATATAGAACTGCTTGCAAGATAAGACATTCTCACAACTACAAACTGATGCAGATTGGCATATACAGGAACCGTTCTGTATCACGGCCCAATCATTGCTTTAAATCATAAGAATGAAGAACTGCACTTGTTGCATAAAGCCAACAGAGTCCTTTGAATAGTGGTTGTGGGCTGGCAGTTTGTCCAGACAGACCCTCAGAAGATTGGAGTACCTCATGGAAGAGTCAGTTGTTTTGGGAGACCAATGGGAAACGACGACAGAAGAATGTGAAATGTTAGGAAGTTAATGAAACACTGATTAACATTGTTCCCATTATGTCACTTGTCATCCATTTGCTGTAGACATGGTCTCCAACAATGTAATTTCCAGCTCGAGCAGATATGTCCATGCTAGCTCTGATCAAGCTAATGCACTAAAAACAGAAGCGTAGCCATGGGGATGTGAACAGTGGGAGGGATTAGCCATCTGATTATGATCCTGCCGCTTGCACCCCTGCGGCTACACTCCTATTTCTAGTAAGCTAGTGCAGGTATATCTCCTCGAACTGCAAATTACATCTCCAGCTCCTGCGTAGACGTACCCCAAAATGTCACTTGGACAGCCAGCTATCACCCTGCACCACAACCCAGGAATTCACAGAGAAAACAGAGCTGCATGATCACAGCGAGACACTGGGTGATCATATGGAGGGATGTGAACATATCCAAGAGGAGAGAAAAGAGCAGCTCCAGCTAGCCCTTTGGAAGTTCCTCGCCAGCAGCAGACTGGAAACACGTCAAGAGGTAAAAATAAATAAATAAATAAATAAATAAATAAATAATAGATACAATCTAAAAGCTCTGGTCTTTGGTCAGAACATATTCATCACATACTCCTAATTCACTGTGGGCCTGCTTCTGAACAGCCTGGTATAGATTTATACCTTTGCAAAGTGGGTGGGAAACAGTAGCATTATACACCCATTTTGCAGAGCCGTAAAAGACTCCATGAGGAGCAAGGCAGTGGAGAATCAGGCCCTTGTTTTATAAAATGCCTTTAACACAGCTCTTCTCCGCTTCAGGGGACCGCACGCAGAAACTGACGTGTCCACACACTCCAGAGAAATGTGCAAAGAAGTGTCTTACGAGGATGACGATTAAGGTAGCCACATTGCAAAGTAAACATTGTTGCCCCAGTAACTTGTATTACCTTGGCTGGCGATAAATCCATCTCTATAAGGGAGCAGACAAAGCACTGGTGCTCCTGATCTATGAATGATCTGAACTGGAGCCCTAGAAAAACCAGCAAAAACAAGGTCATAATATTATAATCAAGGACTACACTTTTGTATTAATTTAGATGGAATATATGGGCCAAAGTTGTTAACATAACCCGGTCACTGTTTAACATTAAACAGTGTTCGGTATAGACCTTGGCCGCCTTAGTACCAGGGCAAACACACCATTAAATATCCTTTTACCCTCTTATTAAAGATAAAGAAAAGAAGGAAAAACATAGTCAACGCATTTGAAAGGTAAAGTATTAAATAAGAATGATTTTAACAACATCGCTTGTTCCCCTTCTCCTTAGCTGGAAAGAGTTTTTAGAAGAAAAACTCCTTGTGTCTGACAGTCTCTTAGATGATATCAAAGACGGCAATAACTCTCCTTTGGCGAAGAGAGACTTCAGTTGAGATGGGCTGGAAGTGTTGTTAAACTCTGATCCCGTTTTATCCCATGTGATGTCTGGGATTCAGCTGGAGCTTATGGTGATAGTCATCTGGGACCTTCTCTCTGGCTCAGTCTGATCAGGACATCTCTCAGGGTTAGCATGACAAAGACCCAGGGCCCCAGGAGATGGTGGCAGCCATGATGGTGAAGCTTCCTTCAGTAGCCTCTGTCCTCTCTTTTCCTCAAAAAAGTTTCTTTCTTCAAATATCCAGAAAGGGAGTGATGAGTGGAACAGCCCAACCCCTCATTTTGTCTATCAGTTAGGCCTAGTTTCTGACACACCATTTTTGGTTCATTAATTTGAGGATCCACATTTTCTTGTTTACAAACCTGACTTCAACACAGCCCTTGAGCTATATCAGTAGGCTTTTTTGTTGTACTAATTCCAGTTTTTGTGTCTGGTTTTCTTGCACCTGTTTAGAACATTCTTTACTAAAGATAACTTGCCCTATTTTTCATGGTTAATTCCCAAACAGGCAAAAAGTTATAGGCCCGTCAGGACACCTCCCATATGCAACATAATAAAGAACAAGCAAACAGAACAGAGAATAAAGTGATTAAAGACGTATCAGACAACCATTAGGGTCACATGAATTATACAGAGTGAGATTGGAAAGCTGATGGTTAGTCACCATGGACAAGGGATAAAACCGGAAAGACAGAGACACATCCACTCTGCAAAGCTCAATATTTTATCCTTCAGTGGCTAGATCAGGGCAATGATTCCTCCAGAGGAATTCCAGAAGATATAAAGGAATCTAAATGCCAGTTAGTTTGTAGGCATGCACCAGGATTCCCTCCGTATAGAATTTAAAGAGATTATCCTTAATGAAATAGATGAACGCTTGGAGATTTTCCAACAACAGAAAAGGAATTTTTCAGACATGGAATGCTAAATTCTGTCATGTCTTCATCTGAAGGTACCATCTTGACAACCTCCCAATTGGAACGTGCATTTGGCACCAATATAAACAAAGTTAATCACTGCACTGTATGTACAAGCTTGACTAAGAGCTTTCAGAAAAAGGAAACACTTGGCAGTGGGCAGATCAATTCAAAAATGCTAAATTGGCACGGGAGAGTCATATTGCAAGCAGAATGCACCATTTATAAGGCATGTTATATCTAAGGCCTAAAGAATTAAGCTCATTGTCAGAGGCAATGGGGGATGGGACTTCCATCTGGTGGAAGGCTTTTAAAGCTGCACTGGTTGTATGACAGCCGACAAAATGATGTGATAGAAAGAAGTGCTGCTGCTTTGAACAGTTTTATATTTAACTCCTACATTATTGTGATTTTAAGTGTATGTCAAGAGTATCCAAAGCTTTGGAGGGGCGCACACTCGGCATAAAACCAAAATCTACATAAAGCAAGACAAATTCCATTCTTCGGTATCTCAGCAGCCTATATAAAATGAATCCATATTGTAGTCTCAGTCCAAGTCCTAGTGGAAGAGTCTACAACAAAACCACCACAAACAAGTGGCATCCTCACTGGTCATCTCGGCAGAGATACCAAGGGCTGAATAGGCCAGAGAAACTGAGTTGTGCTGAAGGGACTCCTGCTAGAAGTGAGAGATCCGGCCTGAAGCACAGAGATAGTGCACTAAGAAAAAGACTGAACTGTAACTGACGCTGATACGCCCAGTCTGTGGCTAACTATAGAAGCCAACATTCCAGGGATATCTGCACTACTGGCGCTTGTGCTGTACCTGCTCTTCAGTCACCACGGCTGTCAATTTAGCTCCTTTCACCAACACTGAATTCACTGCTTTAAACACTCCACCATGCTTGCCACTCACTTTGTATTTCTCACATCCAGCTGATATATATTTCCATCCTGAGTCCCTGCTAGGAGATAGATGCTTGAGAGGAAGGTACAGCAGTTAAATGCATCGGATCCAACAAAGAGAAACACCTGGGAATAAAAGGAGAGAAGACTTTAAATATCAGTTTATTCACAGGTAGCGTGAAAGACAAAACCCAGCAGCTTTATTCTTAATAGGAATCCCAGGGAAAAGAGAGTGAGTGATTTATTTGGGAAGTCATGGATACGGTCACTTCCAGGAGTTATCACAGACAATTATATGCAACCTGTCAGATGCAACATGGGGCTAACAGCTCTTTGCTCCATCCCAAGACATCCAGAGGCAATAATGCAAAGAAAGACTCCAGGAATGATCCTGTCATACTAGCATTGGCAATATATGTAGTTAATACTGCTGAGGTTCCTCTGGAGAGATAAGGTAGCACATCATACAGAGACAGCAGGAACAATACTGGGCATATAATACCCTCCATGGCCTTCCTCCAGCCTTCCCTGCAGGGCCTAGAAATCTCACTTCTGCCCCTGCTAATCTTGCAGCAACCTCCCTCTGTTTCAGGCACAACTGTGTTACAGCTGGTGGAAAAGTCTTCCCCAACAAAGCGTTTGCCATCTCTCCATTACTTTTCCAAACTCAGATGGTTCTCCCGTGTTTCTACCTCTTCAGTCCCTGTCCTCTATTTACATTTTATAAGAGGATTTAAATCTGGCCCATGTTTTGGAAAAGCATGTACAGGAGATACTATACAAGAAAGGAACCTGTACTGTGTAAGGCAAATACCTGTCCCAATACCGGCGATTGTACTTGTACAAGATCATCACTACCAGTCTTAATACTTTGTGCATAGAATCCACTGCCTCAATTTACTGGTGTATAAGAGAACAAGTATTTAAAGCCAGATAATATCATTAGACCTTATAAACCCATTCTTGATGCTTTATGGGGTACACTGGTATTTTAGCCCTTTGCTGCTTACGTTAACATGCCAGTCACTAGACAGAACCAGAGGTGCTGTTAAGGCAGTGTTTGCTCTGAGGCAGCAGTACTTGGTTTATGGATATATTCTGACATCCAGAGGCCACTGTTTAAACCCTTGGAAAGAAGAGTTAAAGTTGGGATTATAACTACTGAGTTCATTAAGGGAGATGTTATTTGTTCACTCCGTAGATAGAGCTATTATGAAGAAGTCTTGCACAGCTACTCCCAATTGCTTCTCCACATGTCATTACTGGCATGTCAAGCTTCTGGCACAAGCACGCTTTAGGCTCCCCCTCCACCCCTTCTTGAGGCTCTATCATAGGCCCCGCTATGCCATTACTGCACACTTCCTATTCCTATTCCAGCTGGGCTGCTCTAAGCCTGTCTCGCAAGAGAGAGAATCCCAGGCTCCCAGCTGGTTAGACCAGACCACGCACAGTTGACAGGAAGGCAGAAGGTACTGGTTGGTAGACCACAGGTCTCCATCTGGTAAGATGGCACAGATGCTCAATAAGGCAGCTCTAGTGAAGGACATTTTGAGGCAGCCCGACATTATTGTAAAACTGAGACGCACTACAAATCTGTTGTTGCTGACCAGAGAAGAAGCCATCACCTGGAGTGATCTTATACAGATTGCATGGAGGGTGGGAGTCAGATCAAATACTTTCTCTCAATGAATTGTTAAAAACGTAACCCTTCTAAGAAGGTTTTTTTTTTTTTTTTTAAAAGAAATGTAAGAGATGGATGCAAATTAACAAGATTACACTAGGCCGATTTTACACTGGGCTTTCAAACACAACAACAGCTTTTAGAGAGATTGTACCCATGATTTTCTTTCTTAAGCCATTAAGGCATTTTTCTAGTATTACAACATAAAGCCAAACATCACCAGGCAGCTGAAAGTGGAGGCCTTAAAATCCAAGGAAAAATGTGTGTGGACATGAAGAATTCCATTGTGCTTTTTGTAAAACTAGGGTGTGCCCTTGGGGTCCTTGGCAAAAATTCCATACCCCTGCCCTTCCACTTTTATACTGTGTCAGTGATACCACCCCCCCTGGAGAAGGCTGTATTTCAACAGTGCTGAATGCATAATTTGCAAAGCATTTTGGGATTAGACACGATAAAAAGACCATATTGAACCTCTGCATTAAAATCTAGAACACAACACATGAAAGGGAGGAAATGCAAAGTTATAGATGCTGCCATACCTCTGACCCTTTAGTGTTAAATTTGTGTCTTAATTTACAGGTGTAATAGCCACATTTTCTGAGTTTTGTAGTTAAAAATCGCAAACTTCTACAAGCAGTGTTTGCATTTAATTTCCTTTAGAAAAAGAAATGATTACCCACTGAATGGAAAGATGTGGAGAAATTGCAGAGGGTCCAGAGAAGAGCAACAAGAATGATTAAAGATCTTGAGAACATGACCTACGAAGGAAGGCTGTAAGAATTGGGTTTGTTTAGTTTGGAAAAAAGAGAAGACTGCTAGGGGACATGATAGTTTTCAGGTATCTAAAAGGGTTTCATCAGGAGGAGGAAGAAAACTTGTTCACCTTAGCCTCTAATGATAGAACAAGAAGCAATGGGCTTAAACTGCAGCAAGGGAGATTTAGGTTGGACATTAGGAAAAAGTTCCTAACTGTCAGGGTAGTTAAACATTAGAATAAATTGCCTATGAAGGTTGTGGAATCTCCATCTCTGGAGATATTTAAGAGTAGGTTAGATAAATGTCCATCATGGATGGTCTAGACAGTATTTGGTCCTGCCATAAGGGCAGGGGACTGGACTTGATGACTGCTAGAGGTCCCTTTCAGTCCTAGAATCTATGAATTTGTTACATATCCTCATTTCAATGTGTAATTGTTGCATTGGTTTCAATGCATCACACTCCCCATAAGCATGCTCCAATATTTAACTGGGGCATTGCACATCTGTATGTTATGAAGTCAGGAGAAATAGCATATTGCAAATGCCTGTTAACATTTCGTCTTATAGGTCAAAAGGTGCCAAGAGGTTTTAAATGGACAGTAGCGAACGTGTCTCATGAGATCCTTACCGGCTGCCTGCTCTGTAATCCCACACCTTGGAGCTTTTTGTCTTCCCGAGCCAACAGCAGGATTTTCCCTTCTGTCCCAATTTCTCGTTCACCTGTTAAAATTCTAATTGTTAACATCATTGCCAGTATTACACGGCATCTTAACAACAGAATTGGGGAGGCTTATGCTGATGGTACCAAAATCTCTACCAGACGCTCATAGGATGTACTTCTTTCTACATGGAAATCCAGAAGGTCCCTTTGAGGTTGAGACCAGTACTTGGTTTGGCAAAATGTCTGATGCTTTTGGGGTAGGAAAGGGGAAGAAAACACCCTTTTAACTAGGGAGGGAAAAGCAAGGAGATTCATGTACCAACAGAAAACATGCTCATTTCCAAAGGCCTCAATTATATAGGGCCTAATCTTACTCCTGCTGAAACCCATGGCAAAGCTCCCCTCTGTGGAGCAGAAGCATACCTCTAAACGCCAAAAATGGCAGGGTGGACCAATTATCACACAGATCCTACAGCCAATGGAACCTCCGGCTAATTTTAGCCAATACATTAATGTTAGATGTAATATATATCACATTAACGAGTATAATGCACATAGTATGAATATAATACACGTTACAGATATATAGATATACACACACAAATAAATAAGTGTTGGGAAATTATGTTAACTAAATGTATTATGCTCCCCCTACAGTTCAGTTAATCCGTGTCAGAAATCCCACTACACTTCGCAAAGCTAAAGTCAGCTTTGGCATTAGAAAATGGGAAGCCTGTCAAAGCTAAGATACATGAATGGTGTGTCCTAGCACAGGCTGGGATGCCTCTCTACACCCAACTGATTTGGAGTGTAGTATCTAGAACAGAGATAAGAAAAGTACAGAACAAAACAACAACTGTTACGAACTGGTGGGCTGGATTTTAGTAACTTGTAAAATCATACTAGAAATACTATTAGCTGAAATGCTGGTCTTTGAAGCACAGCTTCTGTGTAAATAAAGACCATACTGGGTCAGATCAAACATCCATCTAGCCCAGTATCCTGTCTTCTGACAGTGGCCAATGCCAGGTGCTTCAGAGGGAATGAAACAGAACAGGTAATCATCGAGTATAGGGTAACCATGTTGCAAGATAAGAACTGCTTCCCAGGGGTGTATGTATGTTTGCTTTGCTTCATACTGTACTGTTTTGTCTTTAGGCAATAAATTTGGCTACGTTCAGTTATTTGGTCTCAAACATTTTTAAGAATGAACTAGAAGTGTAGTCAAATAATTGGCTACAACTTTTAGTCGATATCATCATCTAAAAAGGAACTGTATTCTTCAGCATCTCAGGACTCCAGGTATCAACCCTGATGGCCCGCTTCCCTTCCTTTTGACTTTATGCTGTCAGATGAAACCGCTGAGGATGGAACTGCTGCCCAAGCAATGAAGGATTCCCCTCTCATAACAGCAGTTATGTATTTTCCTTAGACTCTGCACATGGGACGTCTGAACTGTACATCTTTTTAAGGGAAAAAGAAAAACCTCTATATATTACTTACTAGGTGCATTTTCAGGTGAGCCCAGATTTATTGTATTGTCAGCAATACCCAGAGCAATGCCATTCACAGGAGAACCACAATCTGCAACAACGCCTAGGCAAGCAGATTTCCCACAATCCCAGAGGCGGGCAGTGCCGTCTCTAGAACTGGAAATGACATTTCTTCCCCGATCCACAATGGCTGTGTCCAGGATACCTACACCAAAGCAAAGAAACCTCTCAGAAGGAAAGAAGCAAGGAAGTTACAACAAGGTTGGAAAAGGCACCTATCTTGCTTTAAAAATCTGGAAAGCATGCACCGGAATCTCACAGGCAATAGGTCATTTGGGTGAAATCCCACTGGAGTTACATCTGCTTACACCAGAACTGAATCTGGCCCTGAGCTAGATAACCCCATCATGAATTTGGACAGGTTAGTGATTCTTGTTTATTCCAGATACAGCAACATGGAAAGCATGTTTCCTTACAATTAATGTTCCCTTACAATTTTATATCACTGTTGTTTCTAACATTTAAAGAGGTATATTTGAATAGTTACAATATTTAATTAACAGTCTGCATACAGAAGCAATGTTCAAAGGCAGCAAGTTCAAATGCCAGGACTATTTTTCAAACCAAAGTCAACTGCAACCAGACAAAACCAAATGTAATTATTCTAGCTGACTGCAGCTGCTGAGACTGCTGCGATCCAATTATGCACATAATGGATGAAGTCAATTTTGGAGACAACAGACGTCTGCTAGATTTCCTCTCACTGAAGCTCTGCTACATTTCCTGTCAGATTAAATTTACAATATTGTTGCAATACATCTGCAAAGCCTTTTGCACATTTTAAAAATACACAAAAAGATCAAGTGAAAATTACACTAGGCTCACTGCAGGAGACTAGAAAGATACTGCATTGATATTTTGCTCAAGTATTTGGACAGATAAATGCCACTTAGGCCTTTGTGTACCCTACAGCTTTTGTCAGCCTAACTTAAGTCGCTCGGAGGCATGAATAAACCAGCCCTCTGAGTGACTTAAGTTACACCGACATAAGCGCTAGTGTGCACAGCGCTGTCGGCAGGAGAGCTTTATGCCATTCCTGTCCCCTGCCCTCTTGTCGGGTAACGATCCTCCCCTAAATTCAGCATGACAAACAGACTTCACGCTATGAGGCATGAACAGTGTCTTTACTTGTTTTATGAGGCACCTACAACATTGCTGGACATTTGAAAAATATCATCTGAAGCAACGGCAGTACAACCTTTATTATCTGAATGTCTTGATTTATAAATGCTTATTCAGCATTAATAATGGAAGGAATTTTCAGTGTAATGCATATAATCAGGGATATGAGCCTATTTAGGACAGCAAGGAGTTCGACTGTCAGCTGTACAGAGGAGGAATAAAATGCTACCCTAGCTCCATGTTCACAACTCCGAGCAGACTATTGTGCTGTTCTCCCTTCTTTTCCCTATTATACAGATTCAAAACCTGAAATGCAACATGAACTTCAGGTGTTTAGAATAGCAGCCATTTTTGTCTGTGTTTTATATACAAATGCTTGGCGTCTGAAGAAGATATTTGAAGCATCTAATCTTATTGCACAGCACAAAAATCTAATAGGCTGATGCTTGAACTTCAGCCCTCTGGTGTGATGTAATTATACAGACAACAAATTAAGCATTTTAAAAGCTAATTTGTGTACCTCCTTTGTGACCTTTAAACGTTACTACGCAGCTGGCATCTTCTGCTGACCAGATCTTTAGCTGGGCATCCATTCCCCCACTCAGAACCACAAGGCCCGACGGGAAAAACCTGCAACAATTCACATCATACACATGGCCTTCCAACAGTCTCTGGAAAAACAAAGAACTGTATGCTAGTTCCACTGTTATCACCCTGATGCCATCCTGTATTATGTTATTCAGTATTAGCAAAGCATAGTGGTTCTACCTAAATCGTGGACATGGTCAAATCCCCCATGAACACAGTCAATTTTCTACAGTGGGATAAGTTCAGAAGCAGACAGTGAACAACTGCGCCGTACCTACCATCACTTCTAACTATCCCTCCATGTTCTAATATTGGGACTCACCACCGTGGCCTCTGAGGATCACTTCCCTTGGGAGATTACGCCACAGTCTAATAGATCTTTGACCTCAGAAGTGAAATTTATGCTAATGTCTCACTCAAAGGACAGCACCGTAACCACACTGGAGCTCAGCGCACAGTCACCATTAGTTAGGAGCCAAAGCTAGGGCCAGGGCACTAGAACCCGAGACCAAAAAACCATAGAAGAACCCAAAGATAGAGCCAAAGTTCTTACTCTTATTTCTCCATTAGCCGCCTGCCAGATTTTCATGGTTCCATCAGTGCTGGAAGATACGCCAAGGCCCCCGCCACTGGAAATATCAATGCAGATTATCTGTTTGGAAAGACAGCACGGAATAGTATGAGCATTTTATGTGATTCTGCAAACACATGCTTATTTTGTTCACTCCCGCAAAGGAGTTTTGCACTGAAGGAGACCTGCTAACCAAAGCATTCAGTATTAACGCTATATAGAGACAGATATTGCAGATTTCACCCTAGCACCTGGGCAATCATAGTCAATCACTTCACATGCATGGCTGAACGATTCTGGTCCGATAATACTCTCCACATACAAAGCACCTTTCATATGAGGATCTCAAGACCTTCTACAGACATTGGCCTCACAGATGTTAGCAGGTACTCATTAATAAATGTTAAGAATATGTTTAGCACCATTTTGGCTCTCCTCTCATTTAGTCTAACCAAAAAAAATGGGTTGTCTCCCTTTTGGGAGGGAAGGGGGCTTGACAGAAGGGAATAGATAGCTAAAATGAGTGTTTCCTGATTAAGGTGTATTATACAGACATTCTATGTCTCTCGTTCAAGGACAAGCTGCTGGTATGATCTGACCTGAACCCAGGATTCAGACATGTTGACCGACTGGATTATCTGACTTGAACCACCTCAATTTCTTACAATTTGGTGGAAATTACAAGCAGAGACTTTGCTATTTTTTTCTTTGGCTCAGCTCAGAGTTCTGCATGGGCAAGGAGATGGAGTAGATTTTGAAGGGTAGGTCAGCAGCATGTCTGGATAGCAATAATTACATTTCAGTTGGCCAGACCAAGTTTTTCATTAGCCTGGGTTGAACAGGGGCCAGGATTTTTCTAGACTGTAGGAATAAGCCCCTTTTTGCAAATAAGAAACTGAAGTAATGAGATTACACAACTGGCCCAAAATAACACAGTCAGTAGCAGAGCTTAGACTAGAATCCTGATGCAGTCCCTTGCTCTAATTACTAGACAATATTCCCTTCCTTACACAATATGGTGCCTAAGTGTAGCCTCTTCTGCTTAACTCCCAGTACCATGAGCAGTGTTTGCAACCATAGGAAAACAGATCCAAACCTGCCACACATCAGGTTTGAAATACTCAAGACACCCAGCAGCCACAGCCTTAAATTCTAGTGGGCCTGACTTTATCCTCATTAAGCAGATAAACTGACTCCACACAATTTACCACTTTTTGTAACAGCAAACATTTGCCTTATATCCTTGCACATTATTTTGGGGAAAGACAAATTTGTGCAACATTGCTGTGATCTGGTAAATAGATTTCTTCTAATCAGAAGGGGGCTGCATTTTAGTTGTGGATGAAGTAATTTTGTAATGCCTTGTGCAATCACATCACTTCACCCACTGATAAAGTACAGCTGCTCCTGGGGTGGAATGTGACAGCTGGGTAACAGATCGTAGCAACAGTGAACAGTTAAGGACAAAACTAAGAATAGTCTTCAGCTGAAGGAAAACAGAGCATAATTACTCAAATTAGAACTCTCACTGAGTATGGCCTAATCTCCAGCATCCTAACAGAAAAGGATATAGGATCCTTACTACTCACAAATGGTCAGCACTCAGGTTTTATGTCTTATCTAAAATAAAAGCTCATCTAGTGGCATCAGTTCAATATCAACTCAGAATGAAAAATGCCACCTAATGATTTGCCACATGTTTTCCCTGATTTCCTATCCAAGCAATGACCAGGACAAACTCTGTTTAGCTCATGAGCTCTGACAAGCAAGATCACAGCTAGGGGTGACATGGCTGCAGATCCGCAGTACTCCATTACCTATTTTAAAAAAAAATGTGAATTGGTGGACCACTTATGTGTTTAAAACTATTTAAAATTCACGTAAGAGCTCTGCTGGCTGGGGCTATTCACTGAAAGCACAAGTCAAATCACAGGGCTTGTCTACATCAGAAAGTTGCAGCGCTGGTGAGGGAGTTACAGCGCTGCAACTTAGGAGGTGTACACATCTGCAGGGCACCACCAGCGCTGCAACTCCCTGTTTGCAGCGCTGGCCGTACTCCCGTTTTGTCTCGGGTGTAGAGGATCCAGCGCTGGTAATCAAGTATAGACACTTACCAGCGCTTTTCTTGACCTCCGTGGAATACGCAGGTATCGCAGCATACCTGAGGAAGCCTCTGGTAATCAAGCTGGTCTCCTTCCCCGGCTTGCTCTCGCGTTCCCCGAACCCCGAGCAAGCAGGTCTCCTTCCCTGCGGTTTGCTGGGTGGTTCCGGGAACGCGAGAGCAAACCGCGGTGAAGCTGGTCTCCTTTCCCGGTTTGCTCTCTCGTTCCCCGAACCTCCGTGCAAGCAGGTCTCCTTCCCTGCGGTTTGCAGGGTGGTTCGGGGAACGCGAGAGCAAACCGCAGCGAAGCTGGTCTCCTTTCCCGGTTTGCTCTCGCGTTCCCCAACCCCCCCTTGAAGCCGCCCAACAGCGCTGCAGTGTGGCCACATCTAACACCACTTGCAGCGCTGGTTGCTGTAAGTGTGGCCACTCTGCAGCGCTGGCCCTATACAGCTGTACTAATACAGCTGTAACAACCAGCGCTGCAAAATTTCAGATGTAGACATGGCCTCAGACAGTAATTTAGCATGATCTAATCACAGCAATGTAAGATGACAACAGAATAACTCCACAGAACATTCCAATCCTCTCAGCAGTAAAACACTACCTAGTAATGAGAGGATTAGAAATTGCAAAGCACTCTTAGGCAGACACTAAAAGGCACAGCGTTAACGTTTGACTAACAGAAATGTTACTAAGGGATCAATAAGCAGGCTAAGGTAACATGTGTTAACTCAGACCCAGATGCAGAGGTAGGAGTGATAACTGTGGCTTATATTATGTCTGCTTGAAACTCATCTACCTAACAATAGACATTTACCTCAGTCTGTTTTCCAGAGCCAGCAATCTGCAGCCCATCACCCCCATTCAGAAACATTCAAAGCACAGTGGGACAAAACATCAGGCAATGATGAAGACACTTATGTATTCATGGAAATCAGGAGAAGCCATTCCCCTCTGCTTCTGTAGCTGACATTACTAATCTGATTCTCTTAACACAACCTCCCTTTCTTTCACTATATACACCTCTACCCAGATATAACGCGACCCGATAACACAAATTCAGCTATAATGCGGTAAAGCAGTGCTGGGGGGGGGGGGTGCGAGGCTGCACACTCTGGCGGATCAAAGCAAGTTCGATATAACACGGTAAGATTTTTTGACTCCTGAGGACAACGTTATATCGGGGTAGAGGTGTAGATGTAGAGATGTGAAAATGCCACTTTACCCAGACATACTGTGCATCAAGTTGTATTTTTACAAAGACAAGAGCACATTTATTTTTCAGCTTCTACTATAGCATTTTCTATAGCACCCATTACCACAGTATCTAAGCACCTCACAAGTAAATTAGATCTGCATAGCCAAGTCCCTCGCAGACTTGACAGGTTTCTGCTCTTCTCCCTTCTGCGGCAGAACAGGTTTCGTTTGGGACACACTCTTTTTTCGTTTCTTTGGGTAAGCTTTATGTACAGTTATAAAATCAGCCAAATCGAAGACTGATTTTCCCAGCCACGTGCTCCCTTCCAATGCCAAAATGAAAGTCCCAGATCAAATTCAGCTTTGCTGCGTCACTTAAGAATGTGAGTAGCTCCTCAAAATAGAGAATGCAGAACAGTGAGGTGCAGGTACTATATGGGAGTAGAGGAGGGGGGAGTAAAGGAGGGGGAAGAGCAAATGAAAACGCAGAAATATCCCACGAAAATAAGAATTATGTTTAAATAAAGAACAAAGCTGGGGTGAGGAGATGGACTGAAAGCCCAGGAAAGTGAGGAGTCCTGTTTATCCACAGGGCAGACACAGTACAGGCAGCAGTAGTGTGATCTTGCCCACACTGCCCCACCTTCATGCCTCGCCCCGGAACAGGAGGGTACACTTTAAAGGGTGAAAGTAACTCAATATTCATAAACTATTCAACCCTAGCCTCTCTGTTAAGTCTGCCAACAAGGGGATTAAGTACAGCAGTGACACTATGGATCCTAGAAAGGTCAAGTTCACTTCCTCTAGGACAAACAGCCACCAGTTCAGCAGCTTTGCCACGACAAGCTTGGTCTGGACTTGAATTAGAGACCTAGAGTTGAAGAGTTCCATACCATTACTCGTCCCCTAGCCCAGCCTGTCACACTCTCTAGTGGTGTAATGATTTCTGCCCTAATTCACCAATTTTTCCCCTGGGGCTGGAGTGAATAGAGACTGTAGTTAAAGTGCAGAAAACAAGAGCCAGCCAGAGGAGACTGTGGGAGAAGAGCATCCTTCCCACATTTTGGGTAGGTACCGTGTCACCCCGTATGTTTGTACAGGACCTATCACATTGGGTCCGTTCTCACTGGGGTCTCTGAGTGCTACTAGAATAACAAATAAAGCATCTCAATCTCCCCTTTACTGACACACAAAACAAGGCACCGAGGTGAAGTGACTTTCCCCATGGTCACATATGAACTGTGGTCCAGTCAAAAAACAAATACTTGTTGCCTGATTCAGTCTTGTCCTTTAACCACTAGACCATGTTGCCTCCATGGGAAAGTGGGCCAAAAGTGATATTTTTGGAGCCCAGTTATTGAAAGAAGGGATATGGGGTAGCATGGTCACTGTGTAGCATGAATGTAGTGCCACTGATGTAGTTACTTCATGAATCATTGCAGTAGATCCAGCTGCACTCTGCTGATCCACAGAACTGCTCCTGTCAAAGGGGTGAAGCACCCAGTTGTCAAAGAGCAAACACTTTCCTATTACAGGTAATGTAGTTGTACTCAGAGGCCGCTGTTAGGACCAGAGCCCCTTTGTGCCAAGCACTGTACAAACAAGCGTACAGGAAGACATGGTCCCTGCCCTGATGACATTGCATTAATATACACAACAAAATTCAAATAATGTAACAATAGGGAAAGTGAAAAATCTGATGGTTCTATGTCATTGGAAAGTTTTGGGTTTTTTTTCTTCTTTATTATAGCTGGCCAGTTTGTTGTAGCTGTCACAGTAGAATTGGATCTCGAGAAGGATTCCAGGGACCAAGGATTCCAGAGACTTTTACCAAGAAAACCAAGTGCCTCTCTCTCTGCACCATATGTGGCTGCTTCATGTATTTTTGGGGGCTGTTGAATGGAATTTAACTACGATTAGATTAGATTTACATGTGACCCAAAAAACACACAAGGCAGCAAAATGCAACAGCACTCTATTCTTCCATGTAACAAAAGGGATCTCTCTTTTAAGCTTCCCAAAGGATTGCAGAATTTACTTTGGATTGTTTTCATACACCACCCCTTTAATGAACTGGAGAGATCAAGTTTAAAGATAGAAAGTGGAAATATTAACTTAATTCCAACCTGATTAGAACAGCTTGTTGCTAAGTTTCTATGCAAAGGCACGCAGCACTCCATTTGCTTAACTGGTCTGCAAGAATTGCAAAGAATGTTAACATTCAGCTTCATGCATCTCTAATCACTCAGCAAGATTACTTACGCTTTTTTGATGAATTCTGCAAAAGCTTGTGTATGGCGCCAAAAATTTTGTGGAAACATTTTCATGAGGGCAAGAAACGAGTATGCTTTTCTAAAGGAGGTGGAGGAAAAATTACAATGTTGTTAGAATTAATTGTACAGAACTATAACAACATTTACAGTCATGTCTGTTTTCCATCTGTACATGCATCCAATCTCCTAAAAATAATACATCCTTACTATCCCTTCACCTCCTACCTGCTCATTTTACTGACTCATAAACATGTTTGTTCCCATTAGTATTGCAGAGGCAAGTCAGTTATAGGAGAACATGCCTGACATGATCAGTTTACCTCACCACTGCCTACAACAGGATTTCTTGCACCTTCCTCTGAAACAGCCAATACTGGCGACTGTTGGACACAAAATACAGGGCTAGACGGACCACTGGCCCGAGCCAGTCTGGACATCACTATGACTATTTTTTCCTACTTTATGCACCAGAAACATCAGCTGACTTCCAGTTGGTAGATTTTTGTCACTGATGACATAAAAAGCAGAAAAAGCACATCTGGATTTTCAGATTCCTCGCTTAATCTGTGGAACTGGTAGAAAAAAAATATTTCTTGATTAGTAAACCTAGTACATTTAGAATCTTGATCATGAAAGGTGTTGAGTATCCTCAACTAGCACTTCTCAATAGCGGACATTGGATCTGGATCAGTGAAATAAGAGAAAGCCTCCAGATTTTCTTTTTATGCAGTTATATATCTAACCAATCCATACTTACAATAAAATGGCAGATAAAGCCATGTAGGTGGTTTTGCAAAGCAATTGCTGACATATGAAGATACAAAAGGCTCTGATTTAAGGACAGTCACGATTTGTGCGTAAAGTAAAAGTGATTTCAGTCTATAGGAAAACCTGAAGAATGACTCTTACTAAAGCATGAAGTTGCATTTTCATCAAATGGTTTTCTTTCCATGCATGCTTCAAATATAGATTAATCTGACTGGAGGACAGCAGCAACCACAGCCAGGGATCAAGATGCATCAAGCCACAAAAGATATATAATCCACAGCCTGGTCACACACCACCAAACTTCAGGATATTTAGAGAGCATTCCTCATAGTAGTAGCTAAGTGCCAGTACACCTCAGTGGACAAAGCACTTGGCCGTTCACTTTTAAGATCCTATTTTAAGATTAAAGATTTTAAATGAAAAAAGTCTGATGGCCTCTTTTCATGTCTAGAAGACACTGGTCCAAACCCCACCACGTGCAACTAAATTCAACTGGTGCAGTTACCATGTCTAATCAGGACAAATTGTTAAGCACTTTCTACGCTAAGGTTCAGATCATAACGCAGTAGACTCACAGACTTTAGGGTCAGAAGGGACCAATGTGATCATCTAGTCTGACCTCCTGCACAAAGCAGGCCACAGAACCCTACCCATCCACTTCTATGACAAACCTCTAACCTATGTCCTAGTTACTGAAGTCTTCAAATTGTGGTTTGAAGACCTCAAGCTGCAGAGCACACTGTATTGCTGGCATCACACTAGTGAATGACTGTAGCATTTTGAGTACTAGCTACTTGCTGACTCTTCACCCATACAAATACACTGAAATAAGAGTACCTTGGTTATTTCATTTACAAAAAATCCTTCAGAGGCTGAGATCTCTGGAATTCCATCTGAGCCTACTCCCTGGCATGTCAGGCTGCCATACAAAGTAGATTTCCCTGCAGTACAAAGACATATTAAAGATCAGAGAAAATGACGGATTTAACATTTTACACACTTCACATGTAAATATAACCCTGTATTTATTTTCGGCTTTCAGCAATTTCACTGACACACAGGCAGCCTATTCAGATCCAAAATTTAATCTTCCTTTATGAGGGTTTTTTTTTAATTCAACATTCAATCACTAAGTGAGATTCAATTTGGACAAAGGCACTGAATAGATCTGGAAGAAAATTAATGAACATGATTGATACGCCCTGTCTATCAGGCAGAGAGGAAGGTTTGGGATTCACAAGCTTAAATGCTTTTTTGAATCACAGAGTTAGTACATGAAAAGAATGTAGTAGATATATTTTAATTTAACTAAAGTTAAAGTTGATAGAACACTTACTTGAAAAATTGGTTCGCTTTAGCTTAGATAGAAACCATGTCCTATGGTTTGAAGTTTGCAGATGACATTAAACTAGGAGGAGCTGGACACAAGCGTAAACACTGACCTAACAAAAAGGGCCTGGACACAAGCAAAAAATAAAACAGGATTCTGCTTGGAAACCTGGGAGAAACCCACAAAACAGATAATGCTCAGATGCAAGAGTGAAGCCTGACAGCAAATAAGACAAGTGTGGCAACAAGGCAGCTATGAGTTCAGGCTACAAATGAAGGAGCATCACATAAGGCAATAGCTGTTCTCAATAAAGACTCAATGTGAGCACACCTGGAACACCATGATCAGTTCTGGGTATGTTCCAACTAAGATACTGACAAATTGGAGGGTGCTCATGGAAGAACAATATGAACATGGGGTGGGAGGGAGAAACATTCTTAAGGATCCTATTCTCACTTTCTTTTACCAAAAAGAGAAGCATGTGCTGTACACGGACGTTGTTTATTAGGGCTTTTTACTTATACATCATACATGCTGCTGTGTGTTTATGTTAGAGATGGCAGATCAAAGCAGCATGCACTGCACTTGAAATAGAAGGTGGGGAGGTTTGTGATGGTCCTTAGTTCTTGGGGGAGTTTATTCCACAATCTGAGACCAGTCCCTGAGAAAAAACAGCCCCATAAACAGATGAGCTTCACTCTTATGGTAGAAAGCTCCTTTGTGTAAAAGAAGCAGAGTTGCTGACCACTCTCTTCATCCCAGAACTTTACGCTCTTTTAGATATCCTAGGCCCAGACCATTTGAGCACCTTGAGGATACAGACCAAGATCTTGTACTCAATCCCACATTCTATAGACAGAAAATGTATAGAGTGGAAGACAAATGCAATGGTCTTGCAGTGCCTCATGTTGATGAGGAAGTGTCCTGTAGCCTTCTGTACTACCTGGCTTCATGTCCAGGTATATTGTATTGCTGTAGACCAGATGAGAGGTGACAAAGGCAGGTATAATGGAAGTCAAGTTATCCACTAGGTCAAGCATCAGAGGGGTAGCCGTGTTAGTCTGTATCCACAAAAACAATGAGGAGTTCGGTGGCACTTTAAAGACTAACAGATTTATTTGGGCATAAGCTTTCGTGGGTAAAAAACCAACTTCTTCAGCTGCATGAAGACTCTGTTAGTCTTTAAGGTGCCGCCAGACTCCACGTTGTTTTTGTCCACTAGATAGTGTTACTTGCAGATGCCACTATGTGAGAGGTAAGCAGTGAAGAGAAATCCAGGTGCACACCTAGACTACAGACTCAACGGACTAATTGAAAGTTTGTACCTTGAATGAACCAAAAGGACTACACTATGGCTGCAAACTCTGATGTAACAGGGCTTTTCCCTCTCTAAAATTTATTCTAAAGAGCTCTGCAGAAACATACTCCAACTCCCTTGAAGGAGAGCGGGAGGGCTTTGTGTATGCAGGTAGACACCCAGCTCTGACTTTCTTGGGTCAGCACAGGACTCCGTGTGTGTGTACGATCTTGTTTTGGGGCCACTCTCCAGGAACACAGAACAAAGGGCAGGGCAGCATAAGAGGTGAAATCTGGTTGTACAGAGCTTGGAAGAGGTGTCACCACCCACACATTTCCTTTTTCATGGGCAGGTAAAGTGCTTCACCCCTATATGGACCCCCAGCTCCATGTAAGATGCATCATGTTAAGTGCATTACTCAACTCCAGCCAGGAAGTCTCTTCCAGTGGCAGGGAAGTGATTCTGAAGCAGGGGAGTCGCCACTCACCTGGGCTCCTGCAGCTCAGCCAGGCTTCGCCTTCGTTCCTCCTGTAGAGAGGCACAAAGGGCCTGTTAGTTATAGACAGGACCAGCAGCACCGGGGAGGGAGCAGGGCAGCCAGAAAGCACAGAGGAAGGGTAAGGAAAGGGGGGCTGTGGGGCGGGGCACTGCCCCTGCAGGGGAGGGGGCTCTGATGTAAGAGGTGTCACTCCTAGGAGCAGGGGAGATGGGGGCATGGCTCCCCCTGGAAGCGGGGGGCTCTGGCGTAGGAAGCGTTACTGCCGGGGGCAGGGCAGGTGCTCCCTGGGAGCAGGGAGCTCTGGGGCGGGGGAGACGGGGGTATGGCTCCCCCCACAGGAACGGGGCAGATGGGGGTGGGGGAGATGGGGGTATGGCTCCCCCTGGGAGCGGGGCAGATGGGGGCAGGGGAGACGGGGCTATGGCTCCCCCCGGGAGCAGGGCAGATGGGGGCGGGGGAGACGGGGCTATGGCTCCCCCTACAGGAACGGGGCAGATGGGGGCGGGGGAGACGGGGCTATGGCTCCCCCTACAGGAACGGGGCAGATGGGGGCGGGGGAGACGGGGCTATGGCTCCCCCTACAGGAACGGGGCAGATGGGGGCGGGGGAGACGGGGCTATGGCTCCCCCTACAGGAACGGGGCAGATGGGGGCGGGGGAGACGGGGCTATGGCTCCCCCTACAGGAACGGGGCAGATGGGGGCGGGGGAGACGGGGCTATGGCTCCCCCGGGAGCGGGGCAGATGGGGGCGGGGGAGACGGGGCTATGGCTCCCCCTACAGGAACGGGGCAGATGGGGGCGGGGGAGACGGGGCTATGGCTCCCCCGGGAGCGGGGCAGATGGGGGCGGGGGAGACGGGGCTATGGCTCCCCCCGGGAGCGGGGGAGACGGGGCTACGGCTTCCCCCACAGGAGCGTGGGAGATGGGGGCGGGGGAGATGGGGCTATGGCTCCCCCCGGGAGCGGGGGAGATGGGGGCGGGGGAGACGGGGCTATGGCTCCCCCCGGGAGCGGGGGGCTCTGGCGTAGGGAGCGTTGCTGCCGGGGGCAGGGCGGGTGCTCCCAGGGAGCGGGGCGCTCTGGGGCGGGGGAAATGGGGGTGCGGGTCTCTAAGGAGGGTCGCGCGGGGAGGGAGGATCATTCGGGGGCGGCTCCCACCTCAGCACCTGATTCCAGTCGCTCTGGATCCGCATCGTCGCCGCCATCTTCCCTCGGCCCCGGAAACGCCCCTCCTGACCCGGAAGCGCTGGGGGAGGCTCACCCAATAGGAAAGCGGCTCCCCACCGAATCCTTCCAAAGGGGCCGCGAGGCGGCGGAAGTGGAGAAGGTTTCGTGCCGCGCTCAGGTGACCGTTCGCAACCCCCCCTCCGCCCCCCCAGCCGAGGGGCTGGCGGGAGAGAGACTCTGTGGCGGGGGCTCGGGGCTGTGCCAGCCCCGCCCCGCCCCGCCCCGGGGGCTGACAGTCCGGCTGGGAGCCGGGCCCCTGGGCTGCGCTCCCCGAATGAACCACCCGTTTCAGAGCTCCCCTGTTGTGAGGTGCCACCGCCGGGCGCTGTTCACCGCTGGTCCGGTCTCAGCCCCGCTTTTCAGTGGCAGTGCGCGCCTGGGGCTCGGAAAGGCCATTACACGGACAGACAGTCTGACTTCGATACCGGGCAAACGGGCTGAAACTAGATAAGTTCATGGAGGGCAGGTCCATCAATAGCTGTTAGCCAGGCTGGGCAGGGATGATATCCCCAGCCTCTGTTTGCCAGAAGCTGGGAATGGGCAACGGGATGGATCAATTGGTGATTCCCTGTTCTGTTCATCCCCTCTGAGACACCTGGCATTGGCCACTGTCGGAAGACAGGACACTGGGCTAGATGCTCTTAAGAGTTATGAGCTACGGGATGTGGAGTACCGAACAGCATGAAAATCAGCCAGCCAGCTAAAGGAGAAACCAAAGTAACTTTTGATCTGTTTTTAGGTTCTTTCCTGTAAAAAATGTTCAGTGCTTACGAGTTCAAAGCAGAATTTTGGTTCATAGCTAATGGGAACACTATAAGACAGTAGTGCCCTAAGAGCAATACTATGTAATCTGCCAAGAGAAGTAGTGAGACTCCAATAGTTTGAGTCATTTGAAGTTCAATTGGACAAAGCACTGGAGAATATACTGTGTAGGTAGGTCATAACCCTGTACTCTTAGGAAACAGACCTGTTAGATTTTTTTCCATCCCAGGAGAACTGACTGGGCTGATGCTAGTAGAATAGATCACCCCTTTAGTCTATGTCCTGACCCCTGCCACTTCATTCTCCAGCTTCTCGGAGCAGCACAGCCAACTGAAAGGAATAAGCTATAAAGCGTGTCAGAGCTTGTTAATTTCAAATTGATACTACTTTATTGGTGTGACCAGTTATACTTTATACAAGTGTTGGACAGGCACCTGGTGGATTCCTCTGAGGTAATTACAAATTAAGCGTCTGCCTGTGATAGGGCTTCAGTGTATCGGGTTCAATCCTGTGTCCATTTGTGCTCTATGACTAAGTCAGTGTGCTTCACCAACATCATAGTTAATAAGAACGGCCTTGTGATTAAGGCACAGCACTGATGTTCAGCTGGCCTGGATTGACAGTGTAACCTGGGCAAATTGTTTCCGAGCTGAATTTTCCGAGGTGCTGAGCATCCACAACTCAAAGCTGAAGTCATTGGGATGTGTGGCTACTCAGGAGCTCTGAAAATCAGGCTCTTTATTGCTCAGTGCCTCAGTGGGTAGAATGACACCCTGCAGGATCATTGTGAAACTTAAAATCTTCCATGTTTGTAAAATTTGAATTTGTTAGAAGATGCTATAGAAGGGGAAAATATTCACAAGGAGTATGGGAGGTCCCGCTAAGGTGGGGGTGGCAATGTGGAACGCTGCGACCATAGATATGCAGTGTGAAGGCTGGGAGTACAGTATCTGCACTGGCTCTTCTCCCCTCCCACCCCATCAGTTCTCATTTATGATTCCCCAGTGGCATAAGCCCTATGATTGAGTTTTTGTGACAAGTGTTTTCTAATGACATTTTCCTCCCCCGTACTACTCTCTTCTGATCCCACATTCCTTAGATCCAACAATATGTCTGGTCCCAGCCCTCAAGGTCCCAACTGGAGCCAGAAGTCAGAAGACGAGGAGGATCCCTTGGATCAAATGATCTTGCGCACTGGCTGTGCCACTTTCCATTATGCAGTGCAGGAATGCATGGCCGAACACCAGGACTGGAGGAAGTGTCAGCAGCAGGTACAGGCCTTCAAGGACTGCATGAAGGAACATCAGAAGCAACGAATGGAGGAACTGCAGAAGAGGCAAATGTTAGCCCAGGCCAAGAGCTGACAGAAAAGACTCAAGCTTGAAGCTCAAGAGATCCAAGAGTCTAACTCAGCCAGAGTGTGGAGAATTTAACTTCTGAGAAGTATCCTGCTGAATCAAAGAGAGATAAAACCTACTCCCTCTTGGGACTTGGCACGTGTATTAAGGGGACTGATCATAGTAATCAGGATGGGGGTGACTTTGCTGATGATGTCACTGAATATTTTTTATAGTGGAAATATCAGGTAAAATTTTATTTTAAATTTTCTGCTGAAAAAATAAATGGATTCATTGTTCCTACTTTGGGCAATCCTGTCATTCCTGTTCTTTCTCATGTTGTTCTGTAGTGCTCATCACTGTAATCTAGGAGCTGAGGATGATCTGACATTGTACCCAGGGCAGCCACTGGTACATTCTCAGTTCAATGCATGCACATTATGTAAGAAATCAAGAAAGGATTCTCTGGGTGGCACTGCTCTATGGGTTTAGTTCAACTAACCCCATGCTGAGAGGCTGGGAAATTGCTGGGACATCAAATTTATACCACACCTTTCAGGCTGACAGGAGCAAAGCATTTCACAAACTGTATACCTTAACCCACTCACCTCTAGGATGGAGAATCAGCAAATGGACACATCCGGTGCTGCACCCCCTTGCTAAGGGAGAATTTTGCCTAAGGCCTGGTCTACACTAAAAAATTAGGGTATGTCTACACTGGAAACTTCAAAGCGCTGCCGCAGGAATGCTTTGAAATGCGAGTGAGGTCACACTTGAGCGCTGGGAGAGCTTCACGAGGGCATTAGCACCAAGCGCTGGGAGCCTGTCTACACTGACGCTTTAAAGTTAAAGCATTATAAAATGAAAGTGTAGACATACCCTTGGTTGACCCAGCTACGTTGCTCAGGAGTGTGAAAAATCCACATCCATGAGCAATGTGGTAGAGCTGACCTAACCCCAGTGTAGACAGTGTTGGTGAATGGAAGAATTATTCCATCCACCTAGCTCCTGCCTCCTGTCAGCACTGATAGCTGTGTAAACAAACCTTGAGGCCATACACAATATTCTGCTCTTAAAGAGCCAATGGCACTTTCTATATCAGGGTGGGCAAACTACGGCCCATGGGACACATATGGCCCACCAGCCATTTTAATCTGGCCCTCAAGCTCCCACTGGGTCATGGAGTCTGGGACTTGCCCCACTCCAGCTAGGGAGTAGAGATGGGGGCCACTTCACGCAGCTCCTGGAAACAGTGGCATTGCCTCCAGCTGGGGAGCAGGGTGGGGGGCTGCTCCATGCAGCTCCCAGAAGTAATGGCATGGCCCCTTCTGGCTCCTATACATAAGGGCAGCCAGGGAGCTCTGCTCTGCATGTGTCACTGCCCCAAGCACTGCCCACACAGCTCCCATTGGCTGGGAGCTTGGCCACTGACAGCCCTGCAGACCCATCTGCTCTCTTTGTCAGTGGGTGCAATAGGAACAGCAGCAGCACAAGCCGTCCCCTTCCCACCCCCATTTCCTGCCAGTGAGCCCCAGCTGAGAGCAGCCAGGGGCCCCAATGCAGCAGAGTCTGAACTGCTGAACTGGACCCCTTTGCACGTGCCCCTATTCTTGTGCAAACCTTGAGGCTGAGGTGTCACTGGCTGACCTACTCCTGTGCCAGCGCTGCCTTCTGCAGGCATTATCGTGCAATGACACAGACTCAGAAGCTCCATGCCTGTGGGTGGTTTGTATTGACAATGGCAGTTGATGTGGGGAAGGAATTGGCTTGGAGCCCTGCAGGTGGTGAGAAAGAGCTGCATGCAGCAACAGGCTCTGGGAGAGTCCTGGTAGACCCAGTCACACTGGACCTGTGGGGGGAGTGTACTCTGCAGCATGAAGAGCCCTTACAAGGCTGCAACATGCCCCCCCTCTGCTCCTGCCCCCCAGCCCCAAGAGGGATTCAGCCAGTACCCCATGCATCTAGCACAGTCAGCAGGGGGTGGAGAAACCATGGCACCACTTGCTTTATGTGCCCCGTACTAGGTAACAACAGAGGAGGGCTCCATGCTTGTTAAACTAATTGGCTCTTTATTACAACTACTATTTACCAAGCTATTCCAGCCATGCACACACAGACTGACTTCCTATGGCCTCCTAAGGCAGTCACTCACACATCCCCAGACTACTGGACATTGCAATGCTCCTGGGAATGGTATGGGCCTGCCAGGGTGGGCCACCCCACCCTCACCAGCATGACTCCAGGCCTGCTGGTGTGATCTGCGCCACCAGGAGGACATCAGTGTGAAGAGTAGTGAGGTCATGCTGGTGAGGGTGGAGTCTGGAGTGGCGCACTCTTCAACATGGCATCCCCCATCCAAAGCCAGACAAAATCACACCTGGGACAGGGGGCACACCTTAGAAAAACAGAACTGTCCCAGCTTAAAACCAGGCGAATGGCCTGCCTAGTGCCTCCTCCAAACACCTCCGTCCTGCAGCTTGCACTCTTCCTGCCATGCTCTGTGATGTCTGCTCCATCTTTCCAGTACTGACAACTTCAAGAGATCACAAATCATGACTCAGACCCCCCAAAATGAGATAGGCCCAAAAATCAAGACTTAAAAAAAAAAATTCAATTGTTTTTCAGGTCAGTCTCTTGATGGTTGAACTCCTCTTGCCCATCCCCAGGGTGTGTGCATGTGACAATAGTGTTGCCCACACTTCCACAGGTACTATATAAGGTGATTTTTGACCACTGCTGCAGGAGCTCTCACCCCCATATCTGCCCATCTCCTACCCAGTGATTAATCCTGTCCCTCAGTCTCCCACCAGTTCTCTCCTCACTCAACTCGCCACAGTTCAGCCCCCCAGCTTCCATCATCCTCACCCCATCAGTTCAGCCCCTCTACTCCATTCACCCCCACCAGCCTCAGTTTACCCTCCCACCACTCATCCCATTAGCCCCCACTCTCCTCACTTCAGCTTCCCTGCAGCCCTTTCAGCCTCAGCTCTGTTCCTCTTAAGGTTCTTCACCTTCCCCAGGCTGGAGGAGCATGTGGGGGGCAGTAGTGGGGTCCCCTCTCCCATTTCCCAGGCTGGCAGGGGAGCAGTCACCCAGGGCTGACAGCTGGAGCCCCAGCCACCCCTGGGGCAGCTGACAGGATTTCTAAGTAAAATTAAGCCTCACTTTTAGAACTCTCAAATGTCAGGGTTTTTTTTCCTTTTCAGTTTATTCAACTGCTCATTCTCTCAGATGAAGTTTCTCTTCCCTGCTGGGGTGTAGCCACACTGTCTCTTGCCCCCTGCGCGCCCCCCCCCCCCCCGGTTAGCTGGAGGGCCTTGTTTCTGATATATAAATGAATTTTCATTGTCTTTCAAGCTACTTTGAAATTAACTGCCTGGCGGAGAAACGGCATTCCTTTGTTCAGAGTGGGGTAATTCCTGTCTGACTGGAAACACATTAGTGCCAGGGCTGGAAATTATTTTTTAAATCCTGACATTTGAGAGTTGAATCGCGAGATCGTGAGCAAGGCTTCATTCTTCTCACAAATCGCATCTCTCGTGGTCAGTTTGTGAGTTGGCATGTCTGTCTTTCCTTTAAACAAACCCAAGGTCACTAGCACACAGAGCCTGTGCAGGAACAGGGCCTTTACCACCAGCCCACTGCAGCCTCATATAAGCTGGTATTCGAGCCCAGGTCCCATTGCCTCGTGCTACTGCAAGGTGTACTGCTGCCTTCTTTCTGTTGGGTGGCTTCCTGGTGGTCTTCTGTATTGATCATACACTGCATAGCTTCTGACTCTCCTGCAGCCAGCCCCCTAATGAGCATGCAGGGCCCCAGTCACAAACTTGAAAAAGAAGGCTACTGAGGACCGAAGGTAGAATGTTGTGGTCCAGACAGGAACAATTATTCCATGTCCCTGCCCCATCTCTGTATAGCTCCCCCGGTGGGGCACAGAGTGGTAGCTATGGGGTGCTGGGTATAAAGCATTACTTCTTGGCCCACCTTCATTCATCCCTGAGCGCATCCCCTCCATGCTAAATCTACTGCCACGCTCCTGAGCTGATTAAACCAGGACTCAGATTTTAAAACAGAGGGGACTAACTCTCTTTATAAAATAAGTGCTGGAGAATGGGAGTCATTTGCAATGAGACATGATGTTTCCAGCCCCAGGTTGGCTCCAACACAGTAGAATGGAAAAACTGGGGTATAATTAGGAATGAAGCATGATAATCCAGCACCAACACATACAACAGCTTATGGCCCAGTTCTAAACCATTATGGGCGAAATCTTGGCCCTGCTGAAGTCAATAGGAGTTTTGTTGTTACTTTCACCAGAGCCAGAATTTCACCCTATTACTCCACTAACCCCTAAAATGCCATTATGTGGATCCCCAGGTAGGGCATAGACTTGAAATATATGGATGCAGGGAAGCAAATGGCCCCTCTTTCCCCAACTCTCCTCACAAGAATCATCCCTGAGAGTATCAACTCCATCCTACTTAATCTACATCTATCGTAGTGTTCAGATTCTTCCCCCACCAAAGCAGCACTCAGATTCCAAAACTGGGACATTGGCTTTTCTCCTAATAGAACTAAAAGTAGGATAATTAGGCAGTAAATGGGATGGTCCCAACTCAGGGTCAGCTCAAACTCAAAAGCAAACACTCACCGGGTAGAATATGGGGACTCAGTCACAGAGCTGGAAAAAACAAGATAATGAGAGCTAAAAGGGATAGTCAATGCCACTGCCAGTTCAACCCAAAAATGTATGTCAAATCACAAAAGCCGACTGCTCTGCTGTAGGACCAATGCCCCCTGTATTCCTCAGGCCCAAACTAGGAACAGACCCAGCATCTGGATCTTAACAGAAATGCATTTTCCAGGTGGTGCTATCTCCCTTTACTGAGTGGTTGGGGGAAGGGAGGGAGCGAATTGGTTAAATAGAAAACAATGAATGGAAGCTCTTGTTCTTCATCCCCTCTGGAAATACATGTACACTGGAGATACAGGGTTTGTTAAGGTATGGGCAGCTTGGAACAGCTCCACAGGATTCCTGGGTGAGTGCAGAGTTGATAAGACTCCAGCCTCCTGTAACAGCTGTTGTATATTGCAGGCGTTAGGGCTTTTTGGACACAACTAGCATGTTGGCTGCAGTATTACTTTAATAATTAAGGGAATCGGGAAAGCGATGTGCTGCTGCAAGGCCCAGGCAAATGCACCAAATTCCCCACTTTTCTAGTGGGTTTTAAGTCAAGATGTTCAAAAACAGGTGCCTAAATAAGGACTGAGGAACCTAAATATGTGGCCTGATTTTTCGGAGGGTACGTCTGCACTGCAGCTGGAAGCAGGTCTGAGCTAGCTAGCTAGCAGTGTGCATGTTGTGGCACAGGCACTGGCTGGGGCTAGCTGCCCGAGTCCAAGGCCACTTGACCCCCTGGATTGGAGCTCAGGTCAGGGCCAGCTCCAGTCACCTGAGGCGGCACATTGTAAGGGGCAGCTTTCCGGCCAATCTTGGGGCAGCACATTCCGGCCACCATTCCGTGCTTTGATTTTTGTTTTTTTTGCTTTGGCAGTCCAGTCCACAGCTCCGGAGCCCCCGGCTGGCTCCCCGCGCTCCGCCAGTCCCAGACCAGCCGGGACACAGACCCCAGCCCGGGGGGGCAGGAACTAGCGATCCCCACCGCTTACCGTGCTGCCGGGCTTCCTGGGACTCACCACTCCCTGCCACCTGCACCAGCTTCCACTTCCCGCACCGCTCTGAGCCCGGCCCGGCCAAGCTGCCTTTAAAAGGAGCAGCTGAGCCAGCACCTCCTGCAGCCCCTGGGGGCTCTGCCTGCCCGGCCAGGAGAAACACCCCAAGGCCAGAGCAGGGAGCCCCTCTTGTCTGGCTGCAGCATTGCCCTTCACCCCCCTGCGAGCCGCCTTGACTGCCCTCCAGGCGCTCCCTGCGGCTGCCTTTTTTTTTTTGCTTGGGGCAGCAAAAAAGCTAGAGCTGGCCCTGGCTCACGTAGCTCTGTTGAGCCTCCACCTGTGCTGCAACACCTGCACTGCTATTTTTAGCATGCTCGCTCGAGCAGCAGTAGCGCGAGTCTTTCTATCCAGGCTGGGATACAACTGCAGTGTAGACATCCTAAAAGGGTGAGCACCCAAGCAACTTCCACTGCAATAAATAGGTGTTATTGGCTGCTCAGCAAAAAGAGACAAAGTTCTGAACTATTCCACCAGACTCACTCCATCTCTCACAGTGATGTGGAAGCTCCATCCACATTGGCAAAATGCTTTTAGAACTTCCCATGAAAGGGGCTATACGAGTGCAAGGAATTATTATAGCCTTCGCTGTAGGAAATTAACTAGACAACTGCTTTAAAACCAGTAGCATTTGGGGGTATGTTCTGGATCAAACGTTCACCTACAGTGTTTCTGGAACAGCATTAGATTGACTATCACATCTGAAGTTTGGACAGGATTTTCCCCTGCCACCTGATAGTGACATTCACCTTTCCCTGGATCATTGAGAACAGACAGACACCTCCTCCACATTGAGGGCAGCTGGTAACAACCGAGGTCCATCACTGCCTTCCATCTTAGCTCTGTCTAGCCTCCTGCTCTCTGGGCCCGGCTCAGCTCCTGCAGCAGTCAATGGAAAGAATCCTATTTCCTCCAGTGACGGCTAGAGCAGGACCTTCAGGCACAAGCTTAAAATTCTAGACCACAGGGGGAATTTTGCCTGAGAAAGGACTGCAGGATTGGGCCCTCTGTTTCTAAACCAATGTGTGGAAAAGGCACCCAAGGCAGAACAAACAGGAACGAGAGTGAGGGAATCGGACATGCGATCCAGCCTTTTCATCACCACACGGCTGCAAATCTCTCTAAGAAAAAGCACCAGTTGGTCAGATACACAATGGGTACATTCACTTCATTAAAATAAGCTCCTTAACAAAGCAGTGGAAACATCATCCAAGCAACAAACAAATCATTAAGACCATATTAAGAGCCGCCTTTGAAGGCTACCAGGAGCCAATTAAGGGATGAATAGCGTCACAAAGATGGCTTTGAAATGGATTGGATAGTTTTAGCTGGACACTGGCTCAGCTCATTTGCGCCATCAGCTCTTCAAGTTCCGGTCGAGCCTTTAATCGAACCTTGAAGTCTGTCTCTGTATGCTGAGGGGAGGAGAAACGGAGAAATAGGAATTAGTCTTGATCATGTTCCAAAATAGCAGCAAGACAATTATCTCCTGATATTGGCCATGCCGATGTTCTGTACTACACCAAGGGCTTGGCGCTAAGTAAGTGTTCACAGTTCTACTGAGCCCGGCAGTGCTGGAACATTTTCATAAGAACGGCCCTATTGGGTCAGATCAATGGTTCATTTAGCCCAGTATCCTGTCTTCTGGCATTGGCCACTGTCAGATGCCCCAGAGGGAATGAACAGAACAGGTAATCACCAAGTGATCCATCCCCTGTCACCCATTCCCAGCTTCTGGCAAACAGAGGCTAGGGACACCATCCCTGCCCACCTTGGCTAATAGCCATCAATGGACCTATCCTCCATGAAAACAGAGCTTGACATACGGCGCTATTGTAGCTCAGGAACTCAGTATGTTTTAATTTCTAAAATAATTAACTAGGGCTGTCAAGCGATTAAAAAAAGTGATTAATCTTACTGTTAAAAATAATAGAATATCATTTATTTAAATATTTGTGGATGTTTTCTAAATTTTCAAATATATTGATTTCAATTACAACACAGAACACAAAGTGTAGAGTGCTCCCTTCATGTTTATTTTTTACTACAAATATTTGCACTTGAAAAACCAAAAGAAATATTTCAGTTCACTCATACAAATACTGTAGTGCAAATGTAGAATTATGTACAAAAAAAAACTGCATTCAAAAATAAAACAATGTAAAACTTTAGAGCCTACAAGTCCACTCAGTCCTACTTCTTGTTCAGCCAATCGCTCAGACAAACAAGTTTGTTTATATTTACATGAGATAATGCTGCCTGCTTCTTATTTACAATGTCACCTGAAAGTGAAAACAGGCATTCGTATGGCATTGTTGTAGCTGGCGTTCCAAGATATTTACATGCCAGATGTGCTAAAGAGTCATAAGTCCCTTCATGTGTCAACCACTATTCCAGAGGACATGCGTCCATGCTAACAACTGGTTCTGCTTGACTACGATCCAAAGCAGTGCGGACCCATGCACGTTCATTTTCATCATCTGAGTCAGATGCCACCAACAGAAGGCTGATTTTGGTTTTTTTGGTGGTTCGGGTTCTGTAGTTTCTGCATCTGAGTGTTGTTCTTTTAAGACTTCAGAAAGCATGCTCCACACCTCATCCCTCTCAGATTTTGGGAAGGCATTTCAGATTCTTAAACCTTGGGTTGAATGCTGAAGCTATCTCTAGAAATCTCACATTGGTACCTTCTTTGCATTTTGTCAAATCTGCAGTGAAAGTGTTCTTGAAATGAATATCATGTGCTGGGGCATCATCTGAGACTGCCATAACATGAAATATATGGCAGAATGCAGGTAAAACAGAGCAGGAGACATACAATTCTCCCCCAAGGAGTTCATTCATAAATTTCATTAACGCATGATTTTTTTTTTAATGAGCATCATCAGTGTGGAAGCATGTCCTCTGGAATGGTGACTGAAGCATGAAGGGGCATATCTGGCATGTAAATATCTTGCAATGCCTGCTACAAAAGTGCCATGCGAACACCTGTTCTCACTTTCAGGTGACATTGTAAATAAGAAGCAGGCAGCATTATCTCCTGTAAATGTAAACAAACTTGTTTGTCCAAGCGATTGGCTGAACAAGAAGTAGGATTGAGTGGACTTGTAGGCTCTAAAGTTTTACATTGTTCGTTCTGAGTAAAGTTATGTAACAAAAAAAAAAAAAAAAATCGACGTTTGTAAGTTGCAATTTCACGATAAAGAGATTGTACTACAGTACTTGTATGAGGTGAATTGAAAAATACTATTTCTTTTGTTTATCACTTTTACTGAGCAAATATTTGTAATACAAACAATATAAAGTGAGCACTGTACACTTCGTATTCTGTGTTATAATTGAAATCAATATATTTGAAAATATAGAAAAACATCCTAAAATATTTAATAAATTTCAATTGGTGTCCTATTGTTTAGCAGTTGAATAAAACTGTGATTAATCACAATTAATTTTTTTAATCACGATTAACTGAGTTAATCGCGTGAGTTAACTGCGTTTAATCGACAGTCCTATTTTGAACTAATCTGTAGTATCTTTTCTGCCCAGGATTCCAAAGTACTTTACATCCATTAACAAATCAAGCATTACATCATCCCTATAAGGCAGGCTCAGAATCAGTGTTTTACGATGGGGATATGAAGGCAGAGAGAGGTTAAGGGACTCACCCAAGGATATAGGGGATTAATGGCAGAGCCAGAAACAGAATTCAAGGGCTCTAATTCTCAGTACCTTGCCCTGAACAATACACTCTTCAGAATCCATTGCCTATTTGGGTATCAGTATTTGTTTGTACAGAGACT